>NC_071354.1:239148371-239520038 GCF_943734655.1 Sabethes cyaneus
TCTGTTGATAAAGAAGAATTAAGTTTTAGGGAGAGGTTTATGTCTAAGCCTTTGCTTTCGTTAAACAGATAATTTGACTGGAGCCAAATGTATATATCCTATTAAAATTTCTAAAACTTTTGATCTAGAATCCAGCGAAGTGATCTCACGGTCCAAGCAACCAAAAGTTCGAATTTCACTTAAGGAACGAACTTGGAAGTTCAGATTCGGTTCGTTCCGCAGAACTTTCTTGCTGAATAACCAGACACTACATTTATAAACCGAACTTCATTCTCAATAAAGTACCGTTAATATCTGTAGCAACTTGAAAGTTCAACATGCAACTTGAAAGTAACTAAGAGTTCGGATAATGGTGTTTAAGCAAGGAAGGTTACCAAGCTTTAGGTCTATGGATCTATAGCTTGCTATGCAGCTTTACGTTTAATTTACCGAACTTCAAAATTGCCTCTAAGCAGCTTCATAATTTACAGCAAATTTCAAATATTTAGCAACATTATCTTAAAAACCTATGTCGCGGTCCCCCAAGAAACACCGGAACAAATACGGCACCATGTGACATATGGCTATGATTTGTAGATATTATGAAAGTAGAAAAGATTTTCGGGAAGATTCCCAAATTTAGTGAAAAAATGTTGATTGATAAAAAAATTACGGCCATTTTAGCTAATTTTCGGGTGCTAAAAATGCTGTAGACCTTAGAAGGGTTAATATTAAGACTTCTAATTCAAGAGCGAACCTGTTGATAGTTATGACTTCACGAATTCCGAGGCGTGCGTCATTATGGCAGTTACGTCAAATGGTTTTTCCATTATTGCCGCAATCTTTTCAAACAAAACATGTTTATTTTTATGTGTATTTTGAGTATCATATAGTAAAGCATGTGTTGCAACGAAAAAGTAGATTTTGGTGAAATTAGTTTTTACGTCAACTTCCATGGGCTGTCCTGCTATAATGTCCCTGTCAACACACTGGAAACGTCTCTGATGTATGTGTGTGAAAAAATATAAAAAGCTAACGCTTTGGTCCCCTTACCATGCAAACACGAAAAGCGCTTATTTTCAATGTAATTATACAAAAAATGTAGTCTCAACTCAGCTAATTACCACCAAAAAAGGTCTCCAGGTGTGGCGATTTTGGGAACCACTGTAACTACGAAGGCGGCTTTCAAGTTACAAACAAGTCTCGCGTCTCTCCTTTTCAAAAGGACCTTAGTAACATGGAGAGACCCTCTTTGGTGTCCCTTTCTTCTGATTATTGCGGCGACATAAATGCGTTTTAATCAAAGTTTTCTTAACGAATAGCTAGCTTGTGACGCCAGCTACCGATTCCTGCAAAGCTGATGTATTAAAGCGAAAGGGAAGAGACCCGAAGTGAATCTCTCATTGTTACTTAGGTCCTTTTGAAAAGTTTCGCGAGAAGTCTAAAATTTTCCAAAAAAATACAGGTACAGTATTTTTTACGAACCGATTCATGAAAAGCTAAACCCTTTGTCAATATGCTAAACTTATAGCAAGGTAACAACTTCGATCCGGTACTATTTATTATTTACCAGCACTTGTCCGCCCAGAACTTCGCGGGCGTTTGTCCGAATATCGGTAGTGCGGTACTTCTGGAATAATAGAATCATTGCATTAGCCCCGTAATTATCCTGTACTCTAATAACCGACTGCGAAGTCTGTATCGATAAAGCAGGATCAAATCTTAAAGGCGTTTATACCCAAGGTTTTACTTTGCTAGCCGCTTTGATTTTACTTCCTTTTGTCACATAAGGTTTGGTTTATGGTCATCAGGCATACTCAGTGAAATGTAATGTCTGTTTTTCTCCCATTGCCCATTGATCAGCACACACCATTCGGAAAACTGTGTTTAAAGAATGGACACAAACATAAAATGATACATTATATAGATTGCAAGTTATTCAAAGTACTCAATCAATTCTCCATACTCGACAGAACCAAAGGGTATTTACGGTAATTTTAAATATTAAATTATTTTTGTGGATTTGAAATCCAAAATCGATTGCTCAGTTTTCGAAACTGAGTCGAATGAAATATGACATTCGGCCCGCAGAATCTTCTTTCCATTTCCGGTTTTCCGAGTGATTTCTATACCTTTATACTATATATTTATATAATAGAAAGGCAAAAAGGTGTATTTTTGATCTTAATTTTCTTAATTACTGGCTTTACAAGAACATTTCCGAATATCCAGGTTCGTCTTATAAAACCGGTGCTTACATACTGAGAATCGTTTCGTATGATAATTTAGCATCGTTTGCTTTCGTGCCTCGCTCGTTGCATTTTTCCGGCAGCGGTTGTTTTAGAAGGCCATTTTGAATTCATTTTTAGATTTTTAGAGCCAATTTTGAAAAGCTGGCTGACAAAAACTTAAAAAATAATTTGCAATGGCCTTACTAGACAAGTATTGCAAACTCATCATCTGTTTGTTGGCTCTAAGACGGCGTACGATTCAGTAAGACAAAATAAGCTGAGACAAATAATACTTGTTGATCTATAATCAACAACCTTTCAAATTTTTAATCGTGTATTGATGACGACGGTGATATCGAAGATGACGACGACAACGATAAAAATTTTGTTTAGTGTTTCTAATTTACTTCCTGATAGTTCCTCCTCTTCTAACCTCTTCTAACTAGTTCTTCATCTTCTTCTTCTTCTAATTTCTGTTGCGATTTGCTAAACCTTATCGTTAGCTTTCTCGTCCTCCGCTATTCAGAGTTCGGATCAATTCGTATGGTTGATGAAAACAGTTAGCACTTAAGCATTAGCCGTAGCATAGCCGTAGTCGTGAGCAAAGTGTGCATAACCTAGTATTTCGGTACTAGTTGGCAGGTTGTTAATTCTTAATTTTAAGTTAATTTTAGCACTAATATATATTTTTAACAGTAGCACAAATTCCTAATTATCGTAGTATTCACCGCATGTATGAAGAATTTATCGATTTACCATCGATGACAGTTTCCCTTTGTGTTGCCAGATATGCCGATAACGAGTTATCGTAACAAGTGAGGCGCGTCGACCAAGGGGTTGTCACAACTAAAGCATGGTTTTCCGAGGAAACCTGTTAAGCTGATTCATACGACGTTAAATGGGTTAATGTCATACGTCAGAATGACGGGTAAGAACTCGTAAAATTCGTAAAATTTTGCGATCAAACTCAAAATAGAGGCAAAATAGAAACTGGAGCCTGGCGCAGACACATGAACCACGAGTATAGTACAGGTAGTACAATGTGGTAAGCTGCCCAGAATGCACAATGAAAGAGTAATCAAAACTATCGTCAGCAGAGAACCAGAAGGAGGCTCTTCTGCACTCAGTGGATGTGCGTTGTCGAGAATGATGCCCGTCCAGCTAGTGTTTGAGGAAATTGGAGAAGCCTAGGAACGATAGTATTGGAGGACCACAATTCGTTCGGCACAGGATCGATAATGGAGCGTCGCCACTAAAGCTTTTGAAATTTCGCCGATTAATGACGCGTGTTTGAACCTTACAAGAAAGGGTCACAAGCGGCTTCCCTGAGGTACACCGGAATTGTGCCAATTCGACAATACGGTACATTTGATTGGCAAATCATCAGGTAGCATTTCGATCACCCAACGAAGTGTGAAGAAGCACCTAAGCAAACAATTACAGCGAACAGTAGTGTGTCATCAAAAACCAATGCTTAATTTGACGTATTTGGCAGGCCAAATGCATGATGTGACTGGAGCCAAAAGTATGTGTCCTATTAAAATTTTCAAAAGTTTTGATTTAGCACACAGTGAGGTAACCCCAGGGTATCCCCTTTAATAAATGCTTTCCAGTTCTCCGAAAATTTCGCCTGCGTTAGTGATGCATTAAAAGTTATAAAAATTATGGTCAGCGGACGGCGCTAGTAAGAATGAGTCCAAGAAGAAGACATTCAAACGATACACTACACTACAAGAGTAGGTTTTCTGAGATAAACTTAAGCAAATGAAAAATAGAAACTTTTATTCTATTTTTCAAGCTTAGAGAAAAAACCAAAAGATAACGTTTTACAACATGGATCGGTTCGTATCTTGAGAAATATAATTGGAAAAGTAGAAATTGATTCGTATATGGAAGATGGTTGCTTATAGTGCCTTGTAATATTGGAATGTGTCAAAAGCGTTTTGGCGGACCAGCTTTTGGTTATATGGTGACAGTGGTAGGATGCGCGAAATATGCCTAATTTTTATGAGCACAGGAGTACACTCCACATCAACGATTGAATGTTTGCAGTTGTGCGGCCAATACAATAATGAGACTGCATTTTCTGACCACAAAATAGCCGCAAACGAACGGCCTTAGAAAGATATTAAATTGCAGCAACTTAAAAGTTTACTGTACCACATCTGCAGTTACTTTTTCCCCTTTAACGCGTGAAAACATAATAAAGAGCTTCATATATTACACGATAGCGAGGCTCCGAAAGATATGTCCTTATTAATTCAATACGGTTTAATGAAGAGTGAACCTTATGCGTGAATTTTTCTTTCACATAATTTGTTTAGTATGGGCTTATTTACCGTTGCGGGGCATCTCTAGAAAATGACTTACAACTTAATAAGAGACGGAGAAGAATAAGTAACATCCTCCTCATAACATATGGTCGACAAACATTGAGCGACTATTATTCAGGTTGTTAGCTTCGGTATTTAAATGGTTTATGTATTACTTGTATTCTTCTGCAGGGTCTGAAGACGAAACGCTGGTGTAAGTGTGAAATGAATGTTTATATAATACTTGATGACCGAACGGCTAATTTTCAAATTATTTTTGGGATTTTAAACTCCAAAATCGAATCGAATCAAATGATTGAATTATCTGAAATCCAATATAATACTTCAAAAATAAAACTAAACACAGCAAGTAAACTATCTTTTGAAAATGAGCCCAACTTGAGCGAAACTCATTGATAATTCTGCTGGGGTTACCAGAATATAATCCTTTCATTGTCAAACGCTAGCTACTGCAAATCTTCTTCTTCAAGTGGGTGAAATTTCAAAGCACTCGGAAAAGTTAATCTACCACCACCACCTCGTCCGTGGTCGTCCGGTCTGACTAGACGAGTTAATTTCGGTTTTTCACTGACTGGCGACAATAGAAAGGTAAACACCTACTTGAACCCCGAAAGATTTTCTGCGCGTTGGGCGGAGCGCGGGTGTACGGTTCGGTTCGGATCGGATCGAATCGAACGGACGGACGGCCGGACAGTACGGTCTGTCACGGTCCTTTGAGGGCCGGCCGGACAGGCGTACGAGCGAAACGCGATCGATGGATGACGGCCGAGGATTAAGATACACACAAACGCAGACCAGACCACTTTGACTGCTGCTGTTCATAACGTGCGAGGGGATAGATATTTTTAAAGTTATTTTCCACCAACACCCACAACCGCACCACCTTCTGCCTCCCATTCCGGGATTCGGTTATGGTTGGTGTGTGGCTTGGCACACGAACCACTTGACGAACTTGTGCTGCAGGTCTCTCGTACCTTGTCTGCTTCTTTTCATTCTATGTAAGTATGACAGACGGCGGCGAGTGGGAAACCGATGAAAAAAAAAGCTACGACAAAGTTGGACGTGATTTAAATTGGCTGTGGACTCAATTTAGTGACGAGTGTTTTGGTCTTTTCGGACTTCTTTTTTTTTCTCCTGGCCACTGCGCCGCCGGATGATTCATGACTTTCCCGTGTGTGGGCTAAGTTGTTGTTTACTGTTGTCGGGGGTGGTTTGAATAATGTATGTTGCAACATACACGGAAAAAATTTTCCCGGACGAAAGTGACGATTTATGTTGGGAAGTCGTATTTTTTTGTTATGTAGAATTAGTGCGCGTTGTATTATGAACGTTAGTATTGACACACAACAAACGAATGACATAAATGGACGTCATAAAATTACACGCTTCACAGCAGAACAGTCAAAACAGAACACACACAGACAAACGAACGAACGAATCTACGTTACCCCTGGTAAACAAGAAATCTTTAGCAAGCACTAGCGCCCGATCAATCTCATGCAGCAGGCCAGCTTCGGAAAAGCTACTCCGACTGTTATTGTTATCGGTCAGCAGTATGGTGTTATTGGTGTTACTAGTGTTATCAGCGTTATGGGTCACCATCACGACAGTTTCACGGTCACGTTCATCACTACACTCAAGATCAGAATAGCTACCGATGCGATTGGTGGTGGAGGCTGCTTTCGACGATGACAACGCTGACGACGACGGTGGTGGAGGAGGCGGCGCAATGATGGAAGCGGTTCCACTGTTGTTAGCAGCGGACGCACTGCTGGCAACACTTATAGCGGTCAAGCTGGATGCTGGGGATGGTGCTTTGATAGGTTTACGCGTTGCTTCGCTACTAGCGCTATGCTGAAGCCTACGTTCAAACTCTTGACACTTCGCACTGACACTAACCGGAGCGGAGTCTGTTTCGATTTCCGGGGACAGATTTTCCACCGAACTAGCTGCACTGCGACCGACGGCCGCCTTGTAACTGTCCTGTCGCAACAGTTCCCGCTGCTTCTGCTGGTGAACTTCGATCAGTGCACTCACTTTGACATTTTCGCCGTTATCGCTGCTGGTGGCACGGTCAGTGGCACTTTCCGCTCGCACTAACTGCGGTGGTTGATATTGTTGCTGCTGAAACTGTTGTTGTTGTTGTTGTTGTGGGCGGGAAAATTGCGCTTGATTTACGTTCGGACGCGTCCGTGGCTGATGACTCTCAACTGATAGTGGTGAGAAAATAGGAACGAAACAAAAAAAAAATGGAAAAGTTATTTAGGTTCGGTAGTTGGCCGGTCAACCGGCAACCGGCGACGATGCTAACGATCAACGGCCACCAAGCAAAACGGGCAGGCAATCAAGCGAGCAAGCGGAAAACGCCAACGGACAGACACAGGACATTACACTTTTCCTTTGCGGGGAGTTCACTCCGGTTTTTTTTATTTCTTGTACTGTGTCACTTGTAGATTGTGTGTTCTTTCCATTTGGTGGAAGTCTGGTACCGGAAGATAATTTTGATAAGGTTAAAAAAAAGCGGGAAAAAACTAAGTTCCACAGAAATTTGTTACTGGAAAAATTTATATCGAATGCAAGTATTAGTTAAGTTGACAATGTGTTTTTACCTCTGATCCACATCATCCGGTAAAATAGAATGAAGTCCAAAAATCGGTAATGTACGGCAGTACTTTTCATATTCTGCTAATAATTTTACCCTGTGGGAGTAATGTGACAGATCCGCACTTGGAACTCAATTAGGAAGAGAGCATGAAAGAACAAAGTTATAATGGCAGTAGAACTGAAATTTGCAGAAGAAGAAAAGTTCGCTACTTTTGCTCATTGCAAGCAGCTGTTTTGATGAGATTGTACGTTGGAAATGAATGAAAAAATTAAAAAAGAAAATCAAAATTTATGCTGTTTTGTTTTAGACAACTTTGTAATACACAGATGGTCTATCTTTCTAAAATTTATCGCATCTCAAAGTAATAACTATTCTTTAATTGAATTACTATAATTAAAGAGTCATTTAACGACTTCAGCAGCCGTTTCCAATCATACGAGTCGTAAAACTCTAAAACGATTGGCTACCAGCTAGCAATAGCAACACCCATTGGCAAATAAAAATAGCGAAAAATAATACCGTCGGACATCTTTACCGTTTGTTTGGTGCGCTCACAATAACTGCAGCAACAACACCGGCAGCAGCGAAACATATGGTCATGTGAATTACTTTTACTGCTTTCGGTTCTCAGCTCGGTCGGTAGGTACCAACGAGTATATTTCAGGATATGTGCGAGACCGCAGTTATTTGTTTGCTAGCTGGTTGAAATTATGTCCTACTGCAAGCGCTGCTTACGATGGTGTGGTGAGTCATTTGTTTATTTTTACAAATTGGTAATAATCGACCGATTATAATCGAAAACGTACGGCTTTGGAGTTAAATTCAGTAAACTGCTTATAGCCACTAATTATGTTTAAAGAATTGAAATAAAACTAAATTTTGTTTAAAGAATGCTTTGAGATTTAACCCAAACCTTGTGATGGATAACTTTAGATATTATCAACATTGTGCTGATCTGTAATACGATTACGGTTTTGTTATGAAAACAGGGTCATATGAATGAAATGACGAACAATTTCTGAACCATTCACCACTTCCTCATAAATTCATTATAACTTCATTATAACGCTCCTTATTTATAGCATTTTTTCGTGTCCCACTGCAACAAATATAAGAAGATATCTGGTTTTTACAGAGAATCAGAGAAAACACACATGACTTTTCAGTTTTCTGTTCAGAAGCGATGCCAAGTTCTGTGTATTATTGCACAACTTTTCTTCCGCGAGTTGGAGTAAAATAAAAAATGAGAGAATTTGAATTTATAAAATAAACTGTTTTTCTTAACGTACGAATATTTAGCACGGAAAAACAAGAAACAATAAGTGTTTCTCGTTACTCGTACAAAACTAGTAAATTATAAGTGATGCGATTCTGTCAACCATATTCTCTGAGTGAAACCGAGAAAAAAAGCACACCTTCTACTGGTTGCTCATTGATCACAAGAATGAACTTCTTGAGTGTTCAACGCAAACACCATATATAGAAGAGCCCATCGTATTGAAGAGCGTAACTTCAAACGAATGAGAAAGAAAGATTAAAACTAGAAGGCAAGAAAAGAAAAATGGAATAAAGGAAGAACGAAAGGAAGTAAGAACGAAAGGTAGGAAGAACGAAGGGAAGGAAGAAAGAACGAAAGAAAAAAAGGAAGAAGAAAAGAAAATAATGAAGGAAGAAAAGAAGAAAGGAAAGCAAGCAAGGACGAAATGAAAAAAAAAGTAAAAAAAGACAAGTGCAAATAAGGAAGAAAGGAAGCAAGGAAAAATGCAGAAAAGATGAAAACAAACGGAGAAAGTGAGAAAGGAGGGAGAAAGAATTATAGAAGATTGAAAGTTAGAAAAGTAGAAAGGGAAAAACAAAGATAGAGACAAAGGTCGATGAACGCGAACCATAGCACGCTAGGCATAATATCTGGGACTACCCTATACGGCATACAGTCATTTGGCATAACACTGTTTGGCATAAATCCTTTTGGAATAATGCTCATTTGGCATAATAGATAGTTTAGCTTGATTTTATACGAATGTACGCGAAGTCGAGTAGATTAGCAATTCTTGCTGAAACGGGCCACTACTGACACGAGGTCTTCAAATATTCGTACTTTTGCACTTAATTGGTTGAGAATGGTTAAAAAAAATAAGAGCTACACTTTTGATACCTCGAACTGGTGAACCCCTCGTTCGCCAAGGGGCCAAACAGTTTCAAGAAAAGTTGAGTTTGGAGCAAACCTTGAGATCTATATCATGTGATAAATTTTCATAAATTTGCCATGAAACAACTAACAAATGGCCCGGTTCTGTAAAGAAGAAGAACAGGGCTTCGAAATGGAGTAAAAAAATTTTGGCGGAAAGCTGAGAAAAAATGCTACAAAAAACATTCATAAAATTAGGTGTGCGATAACATTAACTGAATAAAACAACCAGTTATTTGTAGCAAGATTCACAATTTTCATATAATTATTGTAATATTTCCAAAATTTGCTATGCAACAAACTACAAACGGCACGGTTTTGTACAGAGGAGCGATAGGGTTTATAAATGAAGTGAAAAAAACGACGACCATCTTGGATTTGGCCGCCATGTTGAATTTTATCAAAAATCCGCCGTTTTCGCCATAATTCCGCCAACCAATTTTAATTTTAAGACCACCAACGGAAAGCTGAGAAAAAATACTATAAGAAACATTCGTCAAGTTAGGTGTGCAATGGCATTAACTAAATGGACAAAAGAAAAAGTATACCACAATAGATCATAATAATGGTCGCAGTGATTTAACCTTCCGACAAAAGAGCAGATTTAGGGCCACATTTTTGATCAGATTTTAAACCACCAACCAGATTTTGGATCAGGGTTTGCGCCAGATTCTGGACTTGGACCGTATTTTGGACCTGAATTAGATTGCGAACCAATTTTTTTATCAAATTTTGTTCAGATTTTCTAATAAATTTAGGAATAGATTTGAAGCTAGACCAGATCTTAGGCTAAATTTTTTAATTAAGTTCCGGCCATATTTTGGGCCAGATTCAGGACCTGAACCAGATCAGATTCTGGGCCAGATTTTGAACCAGGTTTTGAATAATATTTTGGACCACATTTTTGATCATATTTTGGATCCAATGTGGGACCAGATATTGAACCTCATTATGGACTAAGACCAGAATTTGGGTTTGAATCGGATTCAGGACCACATTTTTTATCAGAGTTTGGTCCCGTTCACAAAACATATTTTGGACAACACTTTTGATCAGCTCTTGGACTTGGAGCAGATTTTGTGCCACATTTTTAATCAGATTTTAAAGCAGCAACCAGATTTTGGTTCAGATTTTGAACCAGATTCTGGATCTGAATCATATTTTAGACCTATACTATATTGTAGACCACATTTTTTATATTTTTTTTTAAATTTTGGAACAGATTGGAACTAGATTGTGGACCATGTTTTAAACCTCATTTTATATCGGGTTTTGGATCAGATTTTAGACCCAAATTCTACGCCTGGTTTCAGAGCAATAGCGTAACATTGTGTCGGCTCTGGCGAAGGCCCAATTGGGTGTCCAGTGGTGTTCCTTCGAAGTTTGTTATTTTTAACAATTAAACTGTCATACATGATTCGTACAGTTTCCTATATTTAGTACTTGGCTATACGCTCGAGAATATCTTACTAACGTTTAGGTCGTTTTTGGCATTTTCTAGAGCTAGCGCCCTTGCTGGGTATACACTCTAGCTAAGAACTTAGAAGACAAAATCATTCCCACAATAGTAGGTGATCAAACAATTTTTGCGTTATCCATCTATATTTATCAGTGATGTTCCACACCGCCATAACCCCAGTACGTCTTGACCATTCTCCACCAAACTTAGCAAACATTAGAACAAGAAAATCAGTCCGAAGGGTTGAAAAAGGAGGGGGGCGGAATGCAGCTAAAAAGAGGAGAGGTCCAAATAAGTAAACAGGGATTGGGTTTCTCTTGCATTTGAACCGATTACAGTAGTGCAAGTAGTTGGTAGATAAGAAAGCGGGTGAGAGTTTACGGAGGTGAGGGGCACTGAAAAAAAAATCAGCGAGCAAACAGATGCATAACTGGCTACGTGACAAAAGGGGGAGCTGATTAGAAGGGAGCCAACAGGTGGAGAGGGATTAAAAAAAAACAGACAGGTTAACAAGTGGCTGGTGGGCCACAGGGGAAGAGGGGGGCAGCTGACAAAGGGAGAAGACACACTCTATGTGAAGAAAAAGGGTTTTGTTTCTTGCATTCTGAGAATTGTCGTTACAAGTGACGGAGAGTAAAAAGGGGCCCGAGTAAGATAGGGCACTCAGTTGGTTTATAATATTTAAAAAAAACTAAAAGCGACAAGAAATTGGTCATAATTTACGCAGAGTTGTTTTAAATAATTGCTGAATCATGGTTGAAAACCTATCGACCGATAATGCGCCGTTACTCTTAGTTTTATGATTGGATATTGGGTATTTTCTCCTGAAAATTTGAGTTGAAGTAGTTTAGAGTGTATTGTTTACACTCTATTTTTAACACGGTCAGTTTTTCGCAAATTGGAAAAAATGGCGTCACCCGAAAAGCAGCATCGCGAATTTATTTTGCGCAAGCTCCTGGAAAATCCTCAACTCTCTCATCATGAATGATGAGATTTACGTCAAGGCGGACTTCCCGTAGCTTCCGGGGCTACTGTACTTCACCGCCCAGCACAAGTTTGAGGTCTTAGAGGAAGTAAGGATGCAGAAACTTTCATAGTTTGCCACAAAATACATGATTTGGCCAAGAAATACATCATGTGGAAAAGGGAGTGCACCGTTCGTGACTACCGGGACTGTAAACGGGCAGATCTTCCTCAAGGAATATCTACATAAGCATCTGCTTCTGTTGAAGCAACACGAGGGCCCTACGATCTTCTGGCCGGATCTACCTTCGTGCCAACATTCAAAGGATGTGTTGGAGCGGTACGAAGCCAATGGAGTCACTTTCGTACCCAAGGGCATGAACGCCTCCAGCGCACCGGAACTAAGGCTTATTGAAAAATGCTCGGCTATTATGAAGCAGACTCTTCGGAAGCATCCTAAGGAGGTCAAATCTGAGGAAGGCATGAAGAAAAAGTGGGTTTCCGTACAGAAGAAGCTGCAACCAGATGTTGTACAGAACCTTATGAGTGGAGTTAAGCATAGGGTGCGAGCATACGGTTATGAATGCGGTATTCAAGTTGAATGAAATAAATATGCCAAAAGCTTACTGGGTTATATTTTATTGTCTGACAGTTGAAAAGGTTCGGTCAATTTTCTACAGCCTTTCTTCCGTGGTGCTATTTGAAATGGGGCACTCTTTAATCTAAAATCTTTTTAGCTTGCAAACAAAAATTCATCGAAGCAAAGTGTGTTCCAGAAAGAAAGTTATTATCAATCGGCTTTCCTGTCACTGTTAAAACTAGTAATTTAAAAATTACAAAATTTCGATGGCGCGTTGATTTTAGCCGCCTATTATTTTAAAATATGAGATAAAGTTTAATGAGCATATGTTGCACAACTACGGAGACTGCAGAAATTTTATTAATTATTCTATGGGATATTTTAATATGGTCGCTATAAACCAAATTGATCAGGATGATCTGACAGTAAAACAGTCTGACAGACTGCAGTCAACTGATTTAGCGGAGCAAGCTATATTATAGATTTGTAGCGAAAAGCTTCATTTAATTCTGACGGTAACTGTCAAACAGCGGAATGCATAATCCTTTTTACTGCTGCTTTCTGCAGAGCGTGATAAGACTACTTATCAGCATTTTTGGCTCGAGCAGCACGTTCCTCACAATCGTGTGGAGGATTTGTGCCTTACATAAAGTTATTCTTAAAGAGGTTTAAAAACCTTCTAAAGAGTGGGTTGGAGTTGGCCGGAAAGTATTCCGGTCGTTAGTTCTGGTGGAGCTCAGTGTTTTAATAGCGGTTTTATGAAACTGGTTATGAAAAAACCATTAGAGGAATGTAATAAAATTTAGAAGTGTTATTTGGGATATGATAACAAAATCAATAAAATCAGTTCAATGGTCTGAAAGTTATGAATGTTGAAAATAGGAAGGTTGGTAAAAATGATGATCTCGGGAACCACCATGTCTCACAAAAGGGAACCTTAAACGCTGATTTAAAATATACCGGTTTAAAATTTCGAGAAAATTACCATCATATGCAAAAGTGACGTAAATGCCAATTGGTCAAAAATGATTTTATTTCGCCAAATGGTGCTTCACGCAATGTTTTTGTTGTTTAGTGCATTTTCACCGAAAACTATATTGAAAATTGAAAAAAAGTAACGTAATCACCATTCCGCTGAAAGAGTGACGATACGATGTTAATCATGATATAAGTCATTTACATTAACTCAATTAAAATTAGACCAACCTCTTGTGATGATGATTTTATAATGACGTCAGGCATTAATTAATTTTTTACACTCGAGGGAGAGAACGGCAGAAGAAAGTAATGAAACAAAGGTGTTGATGATGCCTCCAGGGCAAAACAAGGCGTGAAGGAGAAAGAGCGAAAAATTAGCAATGGAAGGGTCGTTGAAATAACGCTTAGTTAAGTTTGCATAACGTTTCTCTCATCACTGCGACCAGTGCGATCATTGATCTATTGTGATATCGACTGGGTGTTTGCTGCATAACTTACACTGTATTTTTTGCTATAATCACTATTGAATGAGCGATATGCTTATTAAATTAAATACGTGCTTGTGTGTTGTAAGGTTTACTCTTTCTTCAATGCTAGCTCTACTTTATCCACATTGCTCCTCAATGCCAGTACTGGCTCCAATTACAACCATCCATGGCGAGGCTGACCAGTACATTCAAGTGCAAGTGTAACTTTTTACACTGTCAAGAGTGCTTTATGGGGGTTATATAGAATTCAGCATAAAGGAAGGCCTGAGAATAAACCAATCACTTGACGTTGAATGGCTTGATTCTACTAAGATTCGAACCCCCAGAACCTTGCGGCTTCGGAGCCCCCCGGGGGCCTCATTATAACTGGATTCGAACTGGAGAAAATTTGGCTTCAAATCCGGTCATTATTGGGTCCCATTATTGTTTGGTTCGATCCGCGGATAATAGAACTTTTTCACGTACAGAGAAAAGTTTTACAAACGGACTTTTGGGCTTTGTATGGGATGCGAGTTGTTTCCACTTTTACCGGAAGTTTTCAAAGTTAGTATCTATCGGAAACCTACCACTACGAATCACTACATCACATGTGACTCAAACCATTTTTGAGCACAAAAATAGGCGGCATTCTATGGAGTGGCGCGCCGTCTTGTCGGTATTGCCATTGAAAGAGCAGACTTTATAGAGGAAAAAGAAAGAATCTATAAAACTGTTTGGCAAAATATTACGGTCACATGTACGAAGGCAATACGCCCAAAACGCCGCCACGCTGTAACCAGAGAGAAGCAGGGTGAACGAACGGCCATTCTGCTCTAGAGTAACACTCAGAAAGCATGGTTTTCACGTTCTGCCATACCATCAAAAGTAACCATACACTACGTGAGCTTCTGTATAATGCGAATGATAAGATTTTAGCACAAAAGAAAAGTCGGGAAACTATCAAATACCGTATAAAGACCCGTCGTAAATTAAAAATTCGTTTAAAAGAGCATAAAAAGCCCGTTGAAAACAATCGAATCAATGAATCCAGTGTGAAAATATACGCAACAAGTCCTCAACATGACATCGAATATTCCAACGCAAAAATGGTTAGAGGAATCAGTTAGGCTCGCAATTAAATGCATGGTTGTCAATGTTCATCATAACATCTGATCGACAGAATTTGATGAAGGAATGAATAAAATTGGGAGAATAAATCAAACCTAGGTATTGGAGTACCTAATATAACGAGCGGCAGTAGTTTAGTAAGTAAAACATTCGGGTACCAACCGAAAAAGCGTCGGTGCGAGCCACACCTGCCGTTGCACAAGCCAATATATTTTTGGTCTATAACAAAATTTTCAGACACCTGGTTATGTTAAGTTCTACTTCTCACAAACAAACCATCACGTGGGTTAAAGCTGGTGCAGCGAAATTGATTATTACATGGAAGGATCCTAATGTTGGAAGGAAAATCTTAAAACCCCGGAATGCGCACAAGTGTCTCTGCTTGTGGGTCCGCCAAGCCCCTTTTGGTCCTTCTTAACAGCATTAGTGTGATATTCATTTGATAATCAAATTTGGATCTACTGTAAGTCTACCCACATACACTGGCAAGTCCTTGAAATGATGGTGGATCTCCCCCTTACTACTACTATAACAAAATTTTCAGACACCTCATTCCGTAGAAGAAAGTAATGAAACAAAGTGTCGATAGGATCTAACAGATTGAGACCAAGCGTAAAGGGGAAAGAGTGCAAGATGAGGAGGTAAGGGAGAGTCATTTGAAGCACCACTTAAGAAGTTGTGTACCGTAGTCTTTTACCCAAGCTGGTCATGTGGCTCGCCGGTAGTAATGATCCTTTGAACCAGAGAGGGGCTGGATGAAAGAGAGACTCTACAACCCCCTAACCCCCTTAACTCACCACTCTAAAAATTGGCAGGTAGACACAAATTGTGCCTCTTCTGTTGAGACAACTTCTTAAGCGTTGCTTCGAATAGCCCTCCCTTACTCCCTTATCTTCCGCTCTTTCCCTTGCACACCTGGTCACAATCTGTTAGATCCTATCAACCCCTTGTTTCATTACTTTCTTCTACCGTTCCCTCCGTAAATTGTAAAAACAACCGATATAAAAACTTAATTATATGCCTGACCTCATTTCAAGTTCAAGATAAAAAACTCAAGGTTGGACTACCTCCTTCCTTTTGGTCAGAAACTTAAATCAACATCCTAAGTTAACTTTAAATTACAGAGCATATCTTCTCTTATACTTTAATTTACTATAGGTTGAAACAGTGCTGAAAATAGGCGTGATATGTAAAATGTAACCGAATTGTAAGATTTTCGGATAGTATAACTTGAGAGTAGGTTTATCGTGCGAGCTTTAATTCCCTGTATAGTTTGCTCTAAGTTAGACAAGTTGATTTGGAAATGTTGGTTTGTTATTGTTAGTCGTATTTCTGTTAAAATGTGAATTGCAGTGTAAATCGTTTTATGAAATTTTTTATCCTTGAACACTTGTGAATGAGAATTAATTAAAATACGAATAGTTTTCGAAACGTCATTTGAAATTTTGACAGTTTGTTTCCATGAAATGGTTGATTTGAACGACTACTTTAAATGCCAATGATGGTTGACACAGAATATTACCTTAAGAAGGGACCTAGTTCGATCTTAAATCAAGTAGGAGTGAGTTGCAAGCCACATTTATTAGACCAGAAAATAACAAAAAAAAAAGAAACTTTATTGCCACAAACACTGCACAACGTAACCACGCGTCTCCATGCTTGCTGGGCTAACTCTGTGGTCGCCCTGTCTTTTGTAATCCGGTTAGCAAAAATAACATAAATAGAGCACACAGTTCCGGCCTTGCTTGTCATGCTATGCTAGTATACTTTTTGATTTCTGTTACAATAAAATATGAACCCTCGTTTGGGGGGTAGGGAAACATTAAAAAAACCAATAAAACAAAAAAAAAACAAAGGTAAAACGAAAATAAAACATAACACAGAACTAATATCACTCTCGTCCAAACAGCACACGAAAAACAGTCCAAGCCACGATCCCGATTGCGCTGACCAGCACCAACAGTGACGGTTGCGGGCGCCGGCGGGGTGCGCCAGCGTCGGGCTCAGCCTTCGATGACTCACCGGCCTTTGGTTGTTGCTGCTGCTGCTGCGGTTTCGGTTGCTCCTCCTCTTGCTGCTGGCGACGACGAATTTCCGCAAATTCAGCAAACTCCGCCTCGATGTGTTTCGGAATCGGTTTCCGACCGGCTAGCGGAGTTCCCGGCACGCTGTTCGGGGCACTGCTGTCGTAGTCGCTGTCCCCGGCTCCGCCGGGGATCGTGAACTTTCGCCGGCGCTCCTTTACTTTGCGGATGAATTCATCACCGAGCTGATCGGGATCGTCGGGGGCGGCTCCGCCGCTGCCACCACCTACCGGTGGCGGAAGAGCAATGGGCTCTTTACCGTTGTTGGTTTCTTCGTTTGATTTGGATATTTTGATGATTTTATGTAGGCGCCTGGTTTCTCGTTCTTCCATGCGCTGCTGCCACTCGTTGTACAGTTGGTCGTTGGAGGAGTTGGTCGTGTTGATGATGGCAGGTGGTTTTGGTCGAGCCGGAGCAGGTCGCTCCACGGCAAAGTCGTTCTGTTTGGAAACGTAATAGGTGAGGTTGTCCGAGTTCGGTCCGGTTGATGGCGGAATCACGGTCATGTTGTTCAGTTCCTGCTCGATCCGGGCCGCCTCGAGTTCGAGTTTGCGAAATTCTTCCTGCAGCTCGGCGTCCTTAATGCGGCTGATTTCGTTACGCAGGTCATGCACCAGTGCCGCCTTCTGTTCCGGTGACGGTTCTTTACCGGCCGTGGATTCGTTCGTACGGTTTTCCCTACGTCGTAAAACCACCTCGCTTGCGCCTCCGGCGCCGCTGTTGCTGCTGCTACTGGTGGTGGTACGAATGGTCTCTTCCCTCAGCACGCGATGATCTTGAACGATTTCATAATTCAACTGTTCACTTTTTACCGCGCGTTCTATTTTGGTCCCCACCGCACTACTGTGACTGTGAATTTCGGCCGCTGCTGCTGGCAGCTTTTGCTCGCTGAAAGTGGGACGATTTTCCACACTGGCCTCCGCAGCAGACGGTGGCGGCTGATCTTTCAAAATTTTCAAAAGAACACTTGATTCATTCGCAGTCACTATTGCATCGACACTATCTTCCGCACTATTCTGATCAGCATTTGCAGGATCAGCTTCACCAGTATCACTGCCACTATAAATTTGAGCATTTTCACGCGACGGCGGCGGTAGGCCTTCGTGCACTTCCCGACCTAGATTAGTCACTGCAGTTTGCGATTGGACCGGGACCGGCGGCGGCTGAGCTGTTCGCATAGCACCAGCAGCAGCAGCAGCAGGTGGCGGTGGCAACGGAATCGGTGCCGAAGGTCGCCGCGATACTTCTTCGATTTCTTGTTCCACCATATTGTCGGACACCACGGATTGTTGGACCTTGCCGCTTTGTCGGTCGGGATGAGTCACACAACACTCGATTGAACTCGTACTCGTGTCGTCGACGTCGGAATAACCTTTCACCTCGGTGACATTCTGCTTCGGCGGCGGCGACGGCGTCTCGATGCCACGAACACGATCGACACCCGCGAGTAGACTGTTCCGGCCAGCATCATCGGCATCGTCACGATCCGACTCCGTGCGATCGTTCTCGGCATTCTCGCCGACCAGATCGTCATCGTCATCAGCATCTTCATGATTTCCACAGTCATCATCATCATCCGCATCATCATCATCAGTGTTTTGCGTAGCCGATGCGTTTGCCGCCGACGGCGGCTGCGTGGAACATTTGCTTGTTTCACTCACGTAGCCGTTGTTATCCTCTTCGCTGAGTGCTTCTTCGCTTTCTTTTTGAAGGGGGAAATTTGGTGGCGCCATCCCCGAAGGGGATTTCTCGCCTTGGGAGACGATCGATGCAGTATCATTGCCATTATCATCCTGCGGCAGCGGCAGCGGTGTGCTGTTTTTATCGGCGTCATGCACGTCACTGCGCCCGTGCTCTTGCTGTTGTCGGTCAGCGTTGCTGTTGTTGTTTATCTTATCGTCGTCGTCACGACCGCCGTCGCCGTCGCTGCTGTCACGCTCTGCGGCATCTTTGCACGGCTGATCAAGGTCATCCACGTCGTTTGCCGTCAGATCGGCCAGGCTGCTCGAGTTCGAACCGAGATCGATGATTTCCACTTCGAGAATTTCCTCCGGGACGACTTCGGTGGTACAGACGCTGCGATACTCTTCCGGGCAGGCTTCGGCGATTTTGGCGTCCACCAGGACGCAGGTCGTCGGTTCCTGTTTGCCTTGAAGGAGGCTTTTGAGAAAGTTTCTCGATTTGGCTTTGTTGAAGCGAGCTTTTGGCCGAGGGAAGCACAGATCCGGTTTGGGTGGGGGAGGTCGGTTTTCCGAATCACTCACGTCGCTGGTTTCTTCGGTGATGATATCCAAGGGACGAAGGAGATGCTGCGTACTGCTGCTAGGACCGGAAATGGGTTGATTTTCCGTGTCCAAAGTTCGACTGCTTTCACCTTCGGAATCCGGTGGGACTTCGACGATTGTTACCAATGTTGGTTGAATGCGTGAGGGCCGTTCCGGAATTGGGGGTGGCGAGTCCACCCGATACTCTTCGTCGGCTCGACTTTTATCCATGGTCGGCGGAGGAGGACTAGCTTCTTCGTCGTCACTTTTCGGCCGGCTACTAACGCACGAGGTGCACTTCATGGCTGTCGTCTTAAATCGAAGATTTCCGCTTTAATCAATGTGCAAATCGTCTCTGACTGCCGCCCACTTTCCGCACGGTGTGTGCGCAAAAGGGGTACCTCCATTCGCAATTGATACGCGAGTACTAATTGGAAATCGCAACTGAGAACGGTGCGCGAGGCCGACAGAAAACGGGAATGAGTGAGCGAGAGAGAGGACGCTAAATTACAGAAGCATATGTGTGCAATATATAAATTGTACCTCGCCGCCGCCGGACGGACGCAAATAAAACAAAACAATCTTCTGGCTGACACACTCACACTGTGCCAGGCCCGGTTCGAACCGACCGACCGACCGAAGTGAATGCGCAACTCGCCTATTTTATCGAGTTCCTATCCGGTCACTTTGCGCACCGCAGTATCGGCCCATAATGGCAACCCCCTTTTACACTGCGGTGACAGTTAGCACTTTCCGTTTAAACCCACTAATTCATAATTAAAAACCACACTCAGTTTCCCGAATAAAAAACACGCACGAGTTCTGCGAAACTTTCACTTCCGAAGACCGGCCGACGACTAGAATCGCTGTCAAACTGCAGTTATCTGGCGAAATTGTGCAGATTTTCGGCCGGCTTGTCTCTCTCTCTCTCACAATTTGTGTGCTCTAAGCTAGAAATTACTCCGCGCGCACTACTTCACGAGCATCCAGCCAGCCAGCCAGCCAGCGTAGCGTTTTGATTAGATGATGCACGATTTCCCACTTGAGAACGTAGGTTCCTCCCCTTTAAGCCAGTCCCCCACCCGCAGCACAGACCCCCTCACTTGCACTTGCGCCCCGAATTTCTGTTGTTGAGCCGACCGGTCGCGCTTTCAATGAAAACAAAACAGATGCCCTCTTCGAACACACTCGAGCTGGCTCCGAATCCACTTACGGTCCCATAAATACTGTTTTGAAAGTTCCGAATTAATCTGTGTTATTCCCAGCCCCAGTCACTCCCGCATCGCAGGGAGGGCAAAAGGTGCTCTCTTTGCGCGCGCTCTATTTACGGTAGGAACCACACCTTTTCAGGTGTGCGACGACGACGACGACGACGGGATCCAATTTCTTAACTTTGTTGTTGGTCAACGTTTTGCCTGTCGCTGCTATCTGCCAGTGATAAGATTCCTAGTGCTGTTTGAACTCTGCCTGACTGTTATCGTAAATAGTACGAACACGCATACACCGCCGCCCGATTCGGGCGGGCGGCCTAGATAAGTGAAGAAGCAAAAAGAACAGTCACCAAGCAAGCAATCAGCCAATATCGTACCGTTAAACCAATCGAAACACGTGACCTTAACCGAACGAAGAGGAGTCCCCTTAAAAGGGAAGAAACCGTTTAATGGACGACGATGACAACGACGATGACGGGGCTTCCCAATATCGACCAATTCGATTTGAATTTCAGCTTTTGAATTTGGATCGGAAATTGGCTACCCTTCCCATCCATCTACGCGACACCGAGTTATTAACTTACAATACTATCGGATTACACATAGCCACCACATGATAATACTAATACGGCCCACTCGGACTCGGACTTTTGGTTCGCCTCCTATCTTCTGTTGTCTTTCTCTTTCATTCCGTGCCTATGTACATAGGGACTTTGCGCTCTCGGTCTGTAAAAATTAATGTGACATTTGAATTTTATTCTTGGTTCGTTGGTTGGTGGTTGTTACCACCGCAAATCAGCCGACAACGTCGGTATCAATTTCTTTTCCTAGCCAGCCAGTACCGGTACTGGCACATACGAACACACAGAACAACACAATTGAATCAAGTTCAAGTGCTCGATCGATCGGAAACGGTGTGCTGCTGCTGCGGTGAAGTTGCCTTCGTGTGGTGTGCACGCACGCACGCACGCACTTTGCACCCGCCGGCTGCCGTAGTCGCCCGCCGGCGTGAGTTTGTTTGTTTTCTTTTCTTCTTAATTTGTTGTTGCGATGCGATATAAATCTAATGTCAAACATTCGCTGTGGTGTCGGCTTTTGTGCGTTGTTATACATGTGCATGAGCGCTACGCTTGTCATTCGATCCGATGCTAGCGATTAGGTTAGCGGGCGTGATTAGCAGCAACGTCTCTGTTTCGTTGGATGATCGCGGGAAAAAATTCTTTCTCATGTACAGGTTGTAGATCGGTAAGGAAGTGATTGGTGTTTACAATACGGTTCAAAAGAATGTTTTTTCTTCCTATAGAAAATGTCGCAAAGCAATAGGTAGGTTACATTTTGATAAATTGCTTACACATGTTGAAACTGTTTGATTCGATGGATGGGATGTACAGAAAAACTGTGAACTGTGACAAGCTTATTTGAGCTAAGGATACTCTTTCTTAAAACAGTTTATTTTTTAAATGTTGATGACGTAATATTTTCCTTTTGGTTGCGTAGTTTTCAGTTCTATTCGCTTTAAACCATCAAGCCATTTTGCACTTTTTTTTTCAAAGCTTTCAATTGATTTTTTTCACTACAGATTTAATCCCACGAACCTGTTCGAATTCATCGAATAGGATACATTCAAAAAAATGATTGTAGGTCTGTAGGGGAAAGTAGTGTATGGTCGGACAGGCCTCTATGCTCGGACACTAGCGATTTTTCAAAAACAAAAAATGTTAAAGATATTTGGAAAATATATAACAATAGTACACTCCCTCCACGATTATGGATCACTTTTGTGTTTCAAGTTAAATAACTCAGTTAAACAAACTGTTTGAAGGGTTGAAGCATTTTTGCAACAAAATATGCCATATTAACTAGCTTTTAACACATAAAACATCCTTTTAATCCCGACATTGATGCTTTTTCAATGAGCGTACAAAACTGTTATCGAGAATCTATCAAAATGTCTGTCGTTTTTTCAATCAGCATAAGCAGTACGTTCCTCATTCATAAGGTTGCTATGTGACATAATCACCAATTTTCGAGCAAAAAATGGCTGGTCAAGCTAAGTTCTTTACGGTTCAGCGAAATGTTGGTGGTTGCCAATGATTTTCCTGTAAAAATAAGTAATTTTCAAAGTGATCCATAATAGGGACCAAAACAAGGTATTTTTTCACAATTATGGATTATTTTGATTCCAATGTAATTTTTACAAATTCATGCAGTTTATCACCTATTACAAACATTTTTTAAGCAGAATCAAAGGCTGCACAGAGCTGAGTTTTTGGAAAATGCTGTTTTTGAACTACGCAGTACAGGAAAGCTACGTAAGGCAGTAAAACGCTATGATGGTTAAGCGAATGTTAGCTCTCATTCAACAATCTAAAACGTTAATTTTTCCCTTAACTTTTTAGAGAGCTTGAATTTACTGGTTCTTCGAGCTTCCGGTCACATACGCGCGATTTCCTTCTATGTTTATTTTTCATTTTTTTCGGTTTATTGTCGCCTTTCTACTGTTTTATACAGAGTCGCATCATAGCAGGGATTAAATTAAACTCTTGCATCGATTAACTTTTCCGAGAGTGAGAGTCCACTGTACCTACATCGTTAATAACAATTCGGAAAAAAGAAAACTGCATTCTATACTAGCCTTTTCGGAGCCATCGCAGCTGGTGAGCCTATGATTCTTTTTCCAGGACAATAAGTCTAGCGTGAAATCGCGAAAAGCATTCCCAAAAGCTGATCGGTAGGTGTTTTCGAAGAAGGACGGCAGGCATCTAAAGACAGACCATAAGCCACACAAGATCTTTCATACGATTTGAAAAATGTTATTTTTATGTTATTACATGATTTGAATAAAGTTCATTGAGTGAATTCGCTGCAAAAAGTGTATTTTTATTTTGATCCATAATATGATGAAAATTGTTTTATAATTGTGACCGCTTCGAAAAGTGATCCATAATTGTGTATGTAATAAGTCATAATATAAGCTTAATTTCCGTGGAAAACTTGTACTAAATGGGTTTAATAACTGAATCAACTGAAAGATTACATATTTCTGTAACTAAAAACATTTATAAATTGCTTTTAAACACTAGTATGCGCTACAATTGATTGTATTAAAATCATACTTCTGCTTAAATGGCCCATAATTGTGGGGGAACTGTACCTTTTATTTCAGTACCTCGTTCGCCAAGAGGCTTAACAGTCTCAAAAAAAGTTGAATTTTGAGCAAACCTTGAGATCTACATCATGTGATATTTCATAAATTTTCGATGAAACAACTAACAAATGACCTGGTTCTGTAAAGAAGAAGAACAGGGCTTTCAAATGGAGTAAAAAAAATTTTGGCGGCCTTCTTGGATTTGGTCGCCATATTGGATTTTATAAAAAAAGGCCGTTTTCGCCATGAGCCCCCCAACCGATTTTCATTTTAAGACCACTATTGGAAAGCTGAGAAAAAATGTAATACAAAACATTCATAAAATTAGGTGTGCAACCTTGTGCAACCGGTTGGGGGACTCATGGTGAAAACGGTCATTTTTTGATAAAATCCCAAATTTTTCTGCTTCATTTGAAAGCCATGTTTTTCTTCTTCACAGAACCGGGTCATTTGTTAGTTGTTTTATGGCAAATTTATGAAATATCACATGATATAGATCTTAAGGTTTGCTCAAAATTTAACTTTTTTTGAAACTCTTAAGCCCCTTGGCGAACGAGGTGTCCACTATTTCGAGGTATCAAAAGTGTAAATCTTAGTTTTTAACCATTTTCAACCAATTAAGCGCAAAAGTTCCAATATTTGAAGACCTCGTGTCAGTAGTGGCCCCGTTTCAGCGAGAATTACTCATTATTACTACTCATTATTGTTACTTAATTCTTTGTACAAAACATTCTTACTAATGTTAAAGTCAATCTGACCGTAGACGGCGTTATAAGCACAAATAAAAGCAAAGGCGTGGGCTTAAACCGCCATTAGTCATTATCCTTCCTTATCGACAGACTTCGCAGCCCGCTGTTTTGAGTACAGGAAAATTACGGGGCCAGGGTAACGACCCTACTTAACTCTATCTGGCCATCACCGCCTAGCCGAGATTCGAACATACGACGACTGGCTTGTTAGACCAGCATCGTACCTCGAAGCTAACTGGGCGGTTTAAAAGCACTAATACAAGCACTGAATGAGTTATTGTATCTATACTTAGTGGCAGCAGAAATGCATCATCAGTTCAAAGAATGCTAGCTGGACTGTTCATATTGATATTTGCAAGTAATGATGGACAGTCACTGCGGTTTGTAAGCACGTAGAATATAAAATCGTGCGTCAATTTTAGGCATCTGGCGGAGAGTGCTTCCAAACCGTGAGGAATATAGAGGCAACGCCGTGGGGTTAGCCGATGAAGAATGAATTGTATGAAATGTTTTTGGATTCGCTCTAGTTTGAGAGCAATACAGTGACTTAAGAGCATAGACATCTGTAATGAATGCTCTATGGCGACAAACGACTTAGCTGCAGTTAATGCAACATGCTCGTTGACTCGCAGCTTGTTATCAATTATCACACCTAAGTCACGTATGGAATTTACTCAAGTACGACTGAACCAATTTTGTATGGGAACTCAGTAGTATTTGGGCAACGACTGAAAGACCTTGCATTTCTTGATGTTTACAACCATTTTCGTCACATTACAGGGTAGATCATATTATCTGGAAGACTTTGAGTTCGTCGGCGAAGAACGATTTTCCAGATTACAGCCGATATGCGATGTCGCTTACGTACATGCTGAAAATAAGCGGGCCCAGTATGCTCCCTTGAGGAACTACTGAAGTGACGTTGAATGTTGCTGAGGTTTCATAATCACCCTGAAATCGGTGTAAATTGAATTTAGCTGGCGACGGGATTCAACTGTAGGGAACAACGTATTGGTATAAGCCATTAAGTTTGTCGCTGTAAAACGGCACTCGACGAAACCATGCTGATACTTACTGATCAAAGACTTTGCAACATTGCTTAGGAAACAGTGAATGACTGTTTTGAAGACTTTAGCGAGGCAACAAAGTATCGATATTCCGCGATAGATATCAACTAAGTGAATGCTTCCTGCTTTGTGAATTGGGACCATCTTAGCAATATTCCAAAGAGACGGGAATGTGCACTCAGCTGGGAAACGATTGAAAATCAACCATATCGGTACAGGCAGTTCTTTTACACAGCTCTTGATGATGATTGAAGTCAATCCGTCCACTCCAGCCCCTTTTGTTGGATCTAACTCGTTCAGCACTTCAAATACATCCCAATCCGAAGAACGGAAATTCGAGATATATCACGTCGTACGATGATATCAGAAGAAATCTCTCCGGATGGGATTAGAGCGAACTGGTGTAATACATGCTTTTAAAAAAGTCAGTAAACAGATTGGCAGCTTCTTTGGCTGAACTAGGAACATAAACTTACTCCATATTATTCACATTCCGTTTTTTCCCTTTTTGTTTTTCCCTTCTGTGTTACCTTTTTCTTTAGTTAATTTTTCCTGTTTTTCTTTTTCCCTATTTTCTACTTTTATATCCCGTGTGACCTCGTATTCCCGTTTTCTTGGTTTTCTCGATCGATTTTCTTTTTTTCACTACACTAGTCGTCTTTTTCCTTTTGCTTTCTCTTGTTTCCGTACTTCATTTCTTATCTCGTTTTCCCGCTTTTTCACTCTCATTTTTCCTGTTTCTGTTTGCCGTTTTCTCTGCTCCTTTTTCCCTTTCTGTCCCGCTTTTTCCCTTTTCCTGAACTCTGTTCCGTTTTTCTTATTTTTTGTCGGGCGCTTTTCCTCTTTTTTGTCTCGTTTTTTGGCATTTTCCTTCATATATGTCGGAACGGAACTCTTTTTTATTCGGTCCCGGTTGTCTTTTTTAATTAGTTAACTACTTTTCTAATCCGATGTTTGTTTTTGTCTCGTTATTCATCTTATTATGTCCTACTTTTCTATCCCGTTTTTTGTTTTCGTTCCGTTTTTCGTCTTATTATGTCCTACTTCTTTACCTTTTCAGTCTCGTTCTGTTGGTCTTCCTTTTCATCTTCCGTTTTTATTTTCTTTATCCATTTTTTAGTCTATTTCTCTTCTCCAGTTTCATTTTTTTATTTTCAAGGTCCCATATTTTCTTCATTTCTTTCCCTCCTTTTCTATCCCGTTTGTTCTCCTCTTTGTGCCGTTTTAACTCCTTTCCCGTCCTGCTTATCCTCGTTTTCGTCATTATTGTTTCTTTTTTCTCTGTTTTTCTTCTATTTATTCGGTTCTTCATCTTTTTCTGTTTGTGTCTCTTCCGTTTTCTTCTTTTACACTTTTCTCTTTTAATATTCCGCGTCCCCTCTGTCTCATTTTTGCTTTTAGGTTTGTTTTTGTGGAGGGCAGCACGAGACGGACCTTCAGAACCATTGGTAATACATCTCTGAATATGCTAAGAAAACTTACTTACATTTTCATAAGAAACTGTTAGCTCTACACGTTGTATGGTTGATGAAATATGAAAAGATTAGAAATTGATAAGCAAGAAAAAACTATTTCAAAAAATTTCCATGTGACAGAACATAATTTCTCAACTATTCTTTGAAGTTTCCCACCATCACCATCAGTGGAATGAATTTGTTTTAAATTTGACTTGAAACTAGATTTGAAATTGGATTTGAAATTGGACCAGAAATTACATTTGAAGTTGAACTTAAAATCATAGTTGAAATTAGACTAGAAATTGAATTTAAAGTAACTGGGGGAGCCCCAAGAGGAACGTTGAACTAACTTAATAAGCATTACTTCAATAACCCTCCCTTAACTAATATTCCGCTATTCCTCCTTCACGTCTTTTCTCGCCCTAGAGATATCAACACCTTTGTTTCATCACTTTCTTCTACCGTTCCCTTCGTCCATTGGAAAGACTAGTGTCTAGGTGGACGAACGAGGGACTCACATACGACTACGAATGTATGTTCAATTCGACAACCCAAGTAACAATTCTAAAACCACTTGGTTTTACTTGAATTTTATAAAAGTTTTATAGCGGTATTAATCATTACCTTTGGTTTTATTGCGCAAAACCAAGGGGAACACACTTATAACTGGCTAGAAAACCATAATAAAACTGTTAATAAAGTAAATTTATTGTCGTTGCTTATATTACCACGTTAAAACTAGTTGGCTGCACCACATCCCCTATAAACATACCATAAGTGTGGCGTAGCAATACAAAATGGCGCACCAATTAAAATTAATCTTATCGCGGTTGCTTGTCAAACTGCAAGAAATCTGTTAGTTTTATAGAGCTATAGAGCTATTAAATCGGTAACACCCTGACCAAACAGTTTTTTTACTGCTATTATGAAGAATACTAAAGCTCAACACCAAAATCATTCTTTTATGCGAGGCTATATTGTCATATTCTAGTACCGTGAACGTACCATATTCTGCGCAGCTCCTAATTCTGCGCATTTTTCTTTATATATGTATTTTTCAACATTCTGCATAACTATGGCCATTGTGTTATTTTTTTATAAATCTCTGTTGAATATTACGCCATTATTCACAAAAGGGCCATAATATTTGACAGCGAAATAAATTAAAGTGAAACTGAAAGTATTTTATATGTCAGAAAACAACGTCATTAGCGCCAACGCTAAAACTGTCCTTCTAGAAAATTAACAAAATTATGATCGAAATTCTTTGCAATGATCAAATTACCCAGCATAATTAGAAAGAATAATTAGTTTTAGTCATGTTTTAGGCAAAAAGAGTGATTGCATGCCTTGTTTTCGTTGGAAAAATGCGACGGAGTAGTGTGCAGATTTAGGCACAGATTTTTTATTCATGTTCCAAATTCTGCGCAGTAATGTATCCTTTGAAGAAATCGCGAAAAAATACGCAACTTCTCCCAAATGGTTGAGGTATAGAGGCATAGAAATTCAAGTAGAACCTTGAACTTGCATTGATTGGAATCCTGTGTTACGGCTCGGGGTCCGAACCTACGAACGCCAATTCATGGAACCATGTCTTCTGATTTTTTTTGACAGTCGAACTTCATTGAGCTGTCAGGGAGTGGGGAAGTGGTTGCTATATGAAAACACAATTGTTAATATTAGTCTAAAGTATAATGTTCAGTATAGAGAAAACCCGAATGAACTCGCCCTTCACGTTATCGACAATAAAATATTTAAAATAAGCCAATCCAAATGATAATAATGTTCCTGTGCCACCTGGACAGCACAAGAAGGCCAGATCATGGATATAATCATGGTAATGGCTAATGTCGGATTTTTGATGTGCTTTCAGCGTATAAAGACATAAACTACATGGTATGAATGTTTATTGTTACTTTTTAGGTGCGCAGAATTAGGAACAAACATGCGCAGAATTAGGAACATGGGCAAGAGAGTGCGCAAAATTAAGCACCGTGGATAAGTTTACAAAACGAAAGATATACTCAATTGTTGGTCGACTTTTAATTCCCATGTTTTTTTACCATATATTATAGACCGTTGCACTACATGTTGCTGCTATCAACGTTATCAATTTAACTCTAGAATACTTATAATAGTGGAGGAATCATAAAAATGTCTTAACTGCGCAGAATATGGTACGTTCACGGTATTTTGTTTTAGCTCCCAAGCAAAAGTTGATCAAAGCAAAGTGTTTTGCAAAAAGAAAGTTATTATCAATCAGTTTTCCTGTCACAGGAATCAACTAAAATGATTTTGCTAGAAATTGCGATTGATTAACTGAATATATTTATTTTGTTAAAACAACCAGTTTTCTAAAATTGCAAAATTTCAGTGGCGCGTTGATTTTATCTACTTATCATATCAATGAAATGGGTATAAAATGGAGAGAGTTACCTGGAAGGAGCGTCAAACATAGCTCTGGCTCTCTCAAGCTCCCACCTGGCGCCTCCACGCATATCTAAGTAAAATTATGACGGTCGATGGCATTACCCGGAAATGCTTCATGTACTTACTGAAGCAGCTAAGCTAGGAGGTGCGAACCAGCGCGCATGTTCTCCAGGTGAGGGGCGGCTCATACAGCGTCTGTCTCGGAACGGGCGGCCGAATATGAAATACTGTATCCCGCAAGCTAAACCCATCAAACAGTTTCGTTCGTATATCAGAGTAACAAATATGATATATGCCCCTATATATCAAGAAAAATCGCATTCGATGCACGAAACCAGCATATGCGTACTGTTTTGGAGGCGATATACGTACTGCAAATTATATGAAAACAATTCACATTCATAAGTATTTGTATACGATGAAATCCGACTCAATATGATTAGTTCCATAATGCTATACAATTCTGTGACGAAAATCGTATGTGAATCAGTTACTATCATTTTGTACGAATAAATGTAAACTAGGGTGCGCTTTATTAAGCTTTATGTACTTTATGATTTCGAGTTTGTTTAGCGATATTTAGGATGATTTTCACACATTATTATACGATTCGTGGTTTACTGGGTACCTAAGATGGCAGACCCATCAGCGGGATGTAAGTATCGCGACCCCGGTGAGGTAGTATACCGAAAACTCAATTACCACGAAAAACGAAAATGAAGATCATATCAATATACACGATAAAATTAAATGTGCACATGCTGCAAACCACTGAAATTGCTTAAAATTTATTAAATATTCTATGGGATATTTTATTTTGGTCGCTATAAACCAAATCGATCAGAATGATTTGGCAGTAAAACTTTAACTTTGCTACTCACGGATGTATTTTCAAGTTGATAAAGCTGGCGAACTTATTTAGCTTTTTCCAGAGCGAAAAGCGAAAAGCTTTATTGAGTTATGGCGATGGGTCATTCGTCAAAATTTTAAAAAGTTGAACAGGCAATTTTAAATTTTGAAAAGAATAAATTGAAACAAATCTTCGCTAATTTCATAATTATATAAAACTAATTGAGTACCCAATTTAGCTCGAGCTCGAGGTCAACCTTTTCGTCTCGTCTATTCTTTCGGTCTGGTCTCTCTAGTCTGTCCCATCTGTTCGGTCTATGTCGTCTGTTCCGTTTGTCCCGTCTGTTCTGTCTGTCGAATCTATACCACTGTCTCCCTTCTGTCCCTTCGATCTCGTCTGTCCCATCAGTCTAATCTTTCCTTCCATATTATTTTTCCCGTTTGTCCTATCTATCCCGTCTGTCCTATCTTTTCCGTTTGTCTCGTCTGTACCGGCTGTCCTCTCTGTCCTTTCTGACCCGACTGTCCTGTCGGTATTCCAACTGTCCCTTCTGTACTGTCTGTCCGGTCTCTTTCGTTTGTTCCGTCTGCCCCGTCTGTTCAGTCTGTCTCGTCTGTCCCTTCGTTCCGGTATGCCTAGTATACCCCTCTGTCTATTTGTCCTATCTATTCTGTCTGTCACATTTGTCCCGTCTGTTCCCGTCTGTTCCCGTCTGTCCCGTTTGTCCTTTCTTTCTCGTCTGTCTTTTCTGTCCCGATCGTTCCGTCAATCCTATCGGTATACTGTTAGTTCCGTCTATTTCGTCTGTTTTGCCTGTACCGTCTGTCCCGTAGGTCGTCTCTATCCCGTCCGTCCTTTCTGTCCCGAATGTCTCGTCTGTCCCGTCTGTTTAGCCTGTCTCGTCTGTCCTTTAGTTCCAATCTGTTTAGTATGCCACTCTGTCTATTTATCCCATCTGTTCCGTTTGCAACATTTGTCTCGCCTGTCACATTTGTTCCGTCTGCTCCGTTCTATCCCGTTTGTCCCATTTGAGTTGTCTATTTGTTTAAAAATTAGTGTATAAGGTGTTTGGGGTAAGAAAGGCGCTATTAGTTAGTGCTATCAGCAAGCGGAAATGGTATGCATTTCATTACTGAGCGGAAAAAGTACCACCGTTCATCGAATTTCATAGCATCTGTTTTATGTTGGAGATCGAACGTTATGCACAGTAGCGCCAAACTGCGTTCAGTCATACCTCTGATTGTACAGCAGAACGAATGCGCTCTGATCTTCGATCAAGTTCCTTTTCCGTTTCGAGTAGCGAATGGCTGCAAAACAGTCAATTGACTGGCAGTCAATACACTAACGAAAAGCAACCGCGCTATCGTATAATTCAATACTACAAAAAAAAAAAATAACCACTTCATGCGCATGGAAGAAGTCTGTCGGACGTCGTCCGAACGAAACAAGCATTTTGCTCGCGTCGGACGGACGCTGGTCGACAAATTTTTACTCCGGGTAGCCTATTTAGAAACAAAAAACAAACGAAAACATACGTCACCTTTTGTTTTCAGTCAATTTGCAGTTTACATTCTACAATATGAACGCAAAGCGGGAGAACGACTGTTGGATTCTCTTCAGAGGCTACATATGGATTGCAGGCTGAAGTCTCGCAAGCGGCAGATTTACTGGATTCAAAAAACAGTCAAATGATCGTTTTTGAAGCGAAAGTTGAATGCAGAAAGCGTATGCATTCACGCAGTCACAATCAACGACCCTTTGCCCTACCTGTGCTCCTATTAGTTTTGTTCAGTGGTACCATTAAGGGGAGCGGGGATCATTTATCATATTTTCTGATCCTGAAATGTGGATTTTTTTTTGCTGAATTGTAAATAAGAAAGAAATAATAGGGCCACTGTGACTATTATTTTCATCTATTGTAGTAAAAGTGGAAGTATAAGTACATATATAAGTTATAAGGTATGGGTAGTGTTCCTATACCAGCTATTTATAATTTGTTCATTTTCTTTTTTTAACGATGGATTGTTTGTAAATTTTTGTTTTCCTTCATATTTTTACCTAACTGAATGTATTCTAATAGAAAAACAATTTAAGTACTTAAAATTACTAAACAAAAACATTTTTGAAGTAGATGGTAGTCCACTATTGATCGAGCCTGATTTCAATACCTTCTTGCTCATTCACTCGTTTGATTGCGATTACATCATTCATTGATTAAGAGCAGCAGCTGAAAGTGAGTTTACGTATTAAACGAATCGAAAAACAAATATTCTGCCATTGCGAACCCCAACATGTTTATTTTCATTTTTATTAATATAAACAAACAAATAACGTAACGCAAACACGTATTTGCAGCATGCATGTATGCATGCATATGATACGCTGATTATTTCTGTTTGGCTGACATAACACCGCTGCGGATTTCCACCTCATATTACATAGTAATAATTCAAAATTAAACAACAATAAGTTCACCCCCATTGGCACACCAAAACCGTTAATTTCCTGTAACGGCGCGGAAATGCGAATAATGTACTCACCACTATCGTCATAAACACTTTCCCGCTGCGAGTGGTTTTCCACCAGTGTTGATTCTGAAAATAATCGAATACAGAGAATATGTTAGCATAAAACAAATTAGTTTATTTCGCAACGGCAAATAACAGCCCGTTTCCTCCGCTTACACCCGACCAACCCACTCTACTCGGCGTAATTCAATAAGAGATAACGAGTGGAAAATCTGTTCAATCATTGTGACTGGAAATTGAAAACTATGCTAATTGAATTATAATTAAATTCACTGTTTGCTCATTTGTGTCATCGGTTCGGGGAGACGCCCCGCATTGGATGGCGAAAAACTTTCGGATCAACCATGTAGCCGTTGTTGGCGGAGTAACTAGATTTTTGAAGAATTAATTTAATTTGTAAAAATAATTTTTTTTAAGTTAAAAAGTAGACGTTTTAAATTTGCCGGGGGGTCACCCTCTGTTCCGTACCGGACGATATAAAAATGTTTACCGTTTCAATATTATTCACTACCGCAACACTTTCGCGAGTTCGCAAATTAACCGGCGATTGGCCGTAGACAGCAGCAGTACGAAGCCCGCGATTACGCGGAATGTACCGGAATGAATTGTAATTACAAATTTAATTCATATAATTAAAACGTGATCGGTTTGCTTTGGGGATGGCGAAAAAAAAGTTGCTGAAATTGCGTTCTGATGCACTCCACTCATTGGCAGTAGTTTTTTTTTCTTCTTTGGCTTACGGCGGCGTCACGTACAATGTCAACTGGAAAAACATACATTTTTATAATGGTTTTTACTTCCCACCTGCCTCTCTCTCTCGTGATGGATCTGGCCCAAAGTTATGTTCGCTGTTGATGTCGACGGACGGACGACGACGACGGATGGATTATTTATTTGGTTTGTTAAATTTTCATTGCGCGTGACAAAATTCGATTAAAATATTTATTCGATTAAGTATTGAATATTAAGTGCTTCTTTTTTCACTTTCCATCGGATATTTAAAAGCAAAAATGCGAAAATGTTCCGAAATGAGTTGCAATTGAATGTTGTGAAAGCAGTCGATGGGTTGCAATTATTTTGCGCTGATAAGATTGCACTTTTTTCCGCTATCAAGGAAGAGGAAAATTTAAAAAAAAATGTTTAATTTATTTTCATTTTCAAAAAGCTACAATGGAGTTGAAGCGCTGGTATTTGATGCCGTTGCGAGTATTTCATTTGCAATTTCAATCAACTAACAAAGACATTCATCTTCTAGGCAGATTCAAGAATGGCGTGGATCAATAATCAATAGTTATCTCCCAAAACAATGCTTTATCAGACTGGAATGTTCCTCACATTGTACAGGTACAAAAGGAATTCCTTTGCATAGTTGTCAGTGCAACGAAAGTATCAAATTCCGCATGACAAATTCCAGCAACAATGGTTCAGCATCCAAATATCTTATCCTCCGTTCGGCGGCGGTGGCAAGACTAGACATGAGTTACATCACGAAACCGGCATAAATTTAAATCGTAATCCCGCCCGCATATCTGCTCCTCGTAGGAACAATCTCTCATGCTTTCAATTGTTACGACACATCTCACATAAAACAAGAGATTGAATTTTATGTTGTCTTCGTCCCGAATTCCGTCGTTGTCAGCCCGCATTACGATCTACTGTCGCGATTCGTTTCGTTCCACCCACCGGCCGGAGGCAGCCATTGTGTCGTAATGGATTTGTAAAATTTTATTATTGCAACGCCAAACGAGCGTTCGCAAAAGCCGATAACGAGAGACCTCCCGCAATCACCGCCAGTTCCTCCGGAACTGGATCCTCGCAGTCGAAATCTATCTCCTCAGAGAGGACAGGACGTGGTGCCCGTTCCCGTTCCCGTTCCCGAGTGGTAGGATAACCGCTTAGGAAAAGACTTAGTTTTCCACGAGACCACCAGCAGGCTGGTGATGTCGAAATTCCTGTTGCTCCCGGCAGCGCGCGGCGATGGGTGATTATCTGGGAAATAATCACGCTCGTTAAGTTTAATTTCATAGTAGTGAACCACTACACTCTCGTTCTCTCGCTTTCTCCATGTGATACTACAGTTCAGATTGGTTTGTGAATGTCTTTCCAGACAATGTCCTGATGGCATCATTAGGGCCGAGCTCAGAATTCAATTGTCCCTTTTGACAATATTGTTCTGACGGCGTACAACTTGACACACATTTCCGCCCAATATACTGTGCCGACAATTGGTTGGTCGGTTCATGAAGCTCTTCCGGTGGAGACGCTTGGTGATCTGACGAGAAAAGCTCGGTAAATGAACTGGTTTATTTCTTAACGTTTCTCATTGTGGATATATTAATATTTTCCCATATTGAGCATGAATACATCCTACTGGAGAGGTAAACTAATTATCAGCAAATCTCTAATTATTTATTTCATCGTCATTTTGATGGGAACTAATCAGGCTGGAAAGATGGATGTACCTCTTTATGCCAGTTAAACTACAGTGCAGTGTTGTGTGTGAACACCATTTTCTGTGGCCGGTTCGGTGTTTGCATTATGCTTGAATAAAAGAACCAAGCAGCTACTCATAAAACGAAGGCAATAAGTGCTTTGTTAGCAAAAACCGAAGCATAGACGAGCTACGGATGAGTTGGCACTAAAATTCCTGCCGGTATGAGGTTAGCCAATATTGGAATAGTAATAATTTTCGTGGGTTAACTGCGCTAATGCTGAATACTGTTAGTTTGGTTTCGTCTATCGTTAAAATAGGGTTGTTTATTAATGTGAAAATCAAATTGACATGGTTTGTTGCTTACAAAGCGCTTAGAAAGTGTAACTTATTAAAGCGTATTCTTACTAATCACGATTACTTCCAAAATCCTAATATGCACTAGTCTATACTTTAACCTTGATGGATTTCCGTCCATCTTCGCCCTACTGTTTTAACGATTTTGTCACGGACCTTGAAATTCCACTGGCACAAACTTCAATGGATGTAAATTTAACCACGTTTCGGTTTCTGCCGTAACTATAAACAATCTATTAGTAATCGTCGTCTTCATAGGAGAGGACGATAATGCTTCTTTAGCGGAACGAACCTTTGGTTCCCATATGCCTCCCATGTGATTTTCTTCATAAATCCATTAGCTGATTGCCAACCAGGCATGATTTTACTCATCTAAAGCATACAGAGACAGAGCAATCTGCTTCTCACAACGACCAAGATCTTTTACTTTCTGTTCAACCGTTTGCTCTGCCTCCAAATGATGCATGCTTCCTGTTTTCTCTGACAATCACTCATCTTGCGCAGAATGAGCACAACTACAAGCGGAGCTAATGTTCTCTTCGCACACCGGAGACAAAAGACTATTTGCTCTGTATCCCAAAGAGAATATCGGACAGGCAATTATCTGGACTGAAATGATTTGCTCCGTGACCTTGAGAGCATGCATTCGGCAGTGCTGCGGCAGAAAAAGAAAGATGAAAAAAAAACTGACATTCACTCGGTGGCAGAGCAAAGCAGCAGAGAAGGTAGCATCCGACAAGGAGAGAGCAAATTGATTTGTTTTCTGCGCTTTGCTAATAAGAACGCCGAGAATTGACATTTTTTTAGAGAACGACGGAAGCCTGATTGCCAACCACTTGTACAACTTTTATCGTTCCAAATGCAACAGAAATATTCCATATGTCCTTTTTCGGTGGCACTCCCTCTTTAACAAATAATAAATAACGAAAGAGAAACAAAACTTTCATTCATATATCCCTTCTTTGAGAACTCACTTTAGACAAGAATTCATCGAACGCACTGAGCCGTGGCTCAAAATAAACGCTTTTGAAATCTTTCACTATACACTATGGGCACTAGCGCGCAAGAAATGAGTAAATGCAGTAGTGATGGCGCCATTACCGTTTTGTCAACGAAATTAAGTTCAATTTTATCCCTGCCCGCTCACTGCACTTTGGTTGCCCATGGGAGGCGGAGAACAAGTTCGCTTCTTGCTTCAAATAGCAGGAAAAGTTATATGAGAATGGCATTGAAATATTGCATTGCACTGGTGCCCACCCAAGTAACAATTCTAAATTTTATTACGTTCCTCTAGCGGTTATCGTCACCAATTTCATAAAACTGCTAATGAAACTAGGAGCTTCACCAGAACATTCTGATAACCGTTATAAAACTGCCTTCTGACCAAGTGGCCCACTCTTCAGAAGGTTTTTATAACCTCTTTAAGAATCAGGTTATAAGCTCAAGTAGTTGTATCACCCACTGCTGAAAGCAATGATTAATCAGATTAAGCTTTTGCTGCTTGGCAGCCGCCGCTATAACTTAATAAAGCTTTTCGCTTTTTGCTCTGCCAGAGAGCTAAATCAGTCTGCCAGTTTTGTTACCTTGAAAATAGATCCGTGAGTAAAAAAGTTAAAGTTTTACAGTCAGATCATCCTGATTGATTTGGTTTATAGCGACCGTTATCAAATATCCCATTGAATAATTAATTATTTTTGAGCAATATCCATTAGTTTGCAGCATATGCGCATTAAATTTTATCATGCATATTGATATGATAGGTAGCTAAAATCGACGCGTCATTGAAATTTTGCGATTTTCGAACAGTTAACAGTTTTTTATAGTTTTATAGCTAGCACTGAAGTCGGTAAAATTTTGCCGAAATTTGGGCAGCCGAGCGTTCGGTAAATTTTTTTATGATGCTAAACTTTAGTAAAGATCCGTAATCGTCGATATGCACCACCGAAATTTTCTTGGTAAATTTGGACGAGTTTTTTAGTGTGTAAGTGTATTTTGTATAAAACCAGAGATAATAATTAACACCGCAATAAAACCATTACGAAATTCAAGTAAAACCAAGTGTTTTGGTTACGTACGAAACAGGGCGCTTATAGTATTAGATTCTAAGGTTTTACCATGTCATGACTTCCAAATACGGATAGGTAAGGTACGGTAAGGATCCGAAACCGGCGGGCTCTGGAAGTCGAGCATCAAGTCCTCTAAACACCAATTTCGTCGCATTATGTAACAGAAAACTTTATCCACCAATTAAACACACTTTCGTCTACTCCCACCCCTTACTGATATGCCAAATGATCGGGACTCCATGACACATGCTCGCGGCTTGGTTGGAGAACCACTAGTCGCAATCTTTAAGTATGTGATAAACCACATTAACGGGAAACCAGCAGTCATTAACTTTTCGTCGGTGAGCTCAATTTAGGAAGCAGTTTTTGGGCCCAAAAGCGAAGTTCTGTTTATAGAAATGTATTCACTGCATTCTTCTTGCCAATCTGCTTTTTCTTGCTTTTAATATATACGTTACTAACTGACCCGACAAACTTCGTATTGCCACAAATTAACCTGTGTTGTACATAAATCATGAATCTCGGATGATCTTTGTCACAATCTCGAGTTTTGCAAGCCCCCCAGTGGAAGGCGCTTCCGACGGCGGGTCACCGGCAACACTCGCGACCGTCTCGTCCTGAATGATCTAGTGTTACTATAGATAGTTTTTGTGGTCTTGTATTGACTAATGTTTTATGGAAGAGTCTCGAATTTCTCGAGTTCGATTAGTTTTTGAGTTTCGCAAAAATTTCTGTTTTATTTGTATGAGAGTCCATATCCCCCTACCACAGGGGTGAGAGGTCTCTAACTATCGTAAAATAAATTCAAGACTCCAAAGTCTCCCACATGCCAAATTTGGTTCCATTTGATTGATTAGTTCTCGAGATAAGAGGAAATTTGTATTTTATTTGTATGGGAGCTCCCCTCTTAAAAGGGGAAGGGGTCGTAATTCACCATAGAAAAAATTTCTGCCATCTAAAACTCCCACATGCCAAATTTGGTTCCATTTGATTGATTAGTTCTCGAGATAAGAGCAAATTTGCATTTCATTTGTATGGAAGCCCACCCTCTTAAAGAGGAGATGGGCCATAACTCGCTTTCTAAAGAAGAGAGGGGTCTCAATTCACCATAGAAAAAAATCTTGCGTCCAAAACCACTTACATGTCAAATTTGGTTCCATTTGCTTGATTAGTTCTCGAGTTATGAGGAAATTTGTTTTTCATTTGTATAGGAGCCCCTCCCCCCTCTTAAAGTGGGGAAATCCATAGAAAATATACCATAGAAAATATTCTTGCCTACAAAAACACCCACATGATAAATTTGGTTCCATTTGCTTGATTAGTTCTAGAGTTATGAGGAAATTTGTATTTCGTTTGTATGAGAGCCCCCCCTCTTAAAGTGGGGAGGGGTCCTTATTCACCATAGAAAATATTCTTGCCCTCAAAAACTTTCACATGCCAAATTTTGTTCCATTTGCTTGATTAGTTCTTCAGTTATGAGGAAATTTGTATTTCATTTGTATAGGATCCCCCCCCCTCCTAAAACGGGGAGGGGTCCCAATTCATCATAGAAAAAATTTTTGTCTCCAAAAACACCAACATGCCAAATTTGGTTCCATTTGCTTGATTAGTTCTCGAGTTATGAAGAAATTTGTATGGAAGCCCCCCCTTTTAAAGAGGAGAGGAATTATAATTCCCCTTATAAAGAGGGGAGGGGTCTCAATTTACCATAGAATAAATTCTTGTCACCGAAAACACCCACATGCCAAATTTTGTTCTATTTGCTTGATTAGTTGTCGAGTTATACAGGGGTTTCTAACCATCACTAAAACCTTTCCTGGCCCCAAAAAACCTCTAGATGCATACTTTCATGCCGATTGGTTCAGTAGTTTTCGATTCTATAAAGAACATACAGACAGACAGAAATCCTTCTTTATAGGTATAGATTATTTTCCATGCAAAAATCTGCGAAAAAAGACAATTTTTTCGGCCGATTTTCAGAAATTCCGTTGTTCGAATTTCCATTTCTGTTTCGTGCTAGAAGCATTAACTCAACTCGTGAACTCATTTTTCGAGTTTTTCAGCCCCACAGACAATTGATTTCATGAAAAAAAACTCATATCCTACAAATTATTTTTTTGCCCCCCGATTTTTCAAGCCAATTTCCAAGGGGGGGGGGGGGTGACAAAAACGTTTAAAATTATTAGCAATGGCCTTAATAGTGGTGTTGCAGATGCAACAAGAAAACAATATTTCCGAAACTTTAATCCGTTTATTTCGCGTAACGCGATTGAAATTTTCCTAGAATAACAATTGGCTTATAATTTATATAACAGAATAATTTTTGAGAACTTACGTTTGTGCGTTTCTAGCGTTTACTATATTGATCGTCGTGGATCATCGTAGAGTAAGACTGTAGCAATATCTAGTTTATAAGCATCAATATTATTATTTGTTAAGTTAGCATGTAGTTTAATTGGCTTTCGTATAAAATAGGCTTAGTTAGTTTAAATCCTTTGTACCAATTTTCTATTCAATAACCTAACTCTATAAGCTGTAATTTTAGATTGTTTTAATACACACAGTATCTAGTAGTTTAACCTTTAAGAACTCACTTTAAGTTAAGCACTCCGTAGCACGTAAGTTTAATTTAGTTTTAGGTTTAAGTACTTAGCTTTTAAGTGCGAATTTAGTAAATTTAGTTTAATTAATCATTCACAATTTTGCCACTTTTGTTGATGACACGTTTTTCCTCGAACCGTGATTTGTTTTTGTTTTCTCGGTGACAAACTGACACTGACAAATCGGCTATCTCTGCCAACACGGTGAAGCGCCTCGTTGTCAAAGTACTGTATGCGTAGGTACGGCGTAGCACGGAGAGCGTGCGCAACAAGTGGAATTTAAACATGAAATTTTTTTCTTCCATTTGATAAGAAAAACTGGTATGAATAAACGAAAATCGAAAAAAGTATATGACAAACTGGGTGGGAAACAGGACATAAAAAGAGGAAAAAAGTTAAAAAGAACAAAAGGAGAGATTAAAATAGGAAACATGAGGCAAAAAAGAGGCCTAGGCAGAAAAGAAATCCCAGGAGAATGATCGAAAATAGGGGTAAGCGATAAAGAGAATGATAAAACATGTTTGTATGTTTGTAGACAGAAAACAAGAAAAAAGGAGGAAAAGAAAGGACGAAAATACGGGAACAGCAAAATAGTGACTAAATGTGACAGAAAAAGGAGGAATTCAGAAACGACCGGAACCGCAAAAAGAATAAAGACGAATAAAACAAAGGGTAAAAACGGGGGAAAAATACGAAAAATTTGGACTGGAAGCGAAACAGGAATAGAAGAAAGAGGAAATAGACGACAAGAAACAGGAAAAGGGAGATAAAACGAAATAAACAGAGGACGGGGCAGAACGACAGAAAATACAGAACGACACGGGACAGAAAAAAAGCGAAAAGATAGGAAAACGGGAGGGAAGAAAAAAAGGAAAACAGATAGCAAGAGAAACCAAAAGGAAAAAGAGGGAATAACACCCAGGAGGAAAAGAGAGTTATACAAGATATAAAAGCAGAAATATGATATACGACACAGGAAAATGAGACAGAGAAAGAATAAAAGTAAAACAAGAAAAATGTACTGAAGCAAAAGGACAAACTGGAGAGAAAAAGACGAAAAATTTGAGATAAAAAATATACCCGGAATAAAGGCAAATAAGAGAATCAAACCCAGAAGTCACAGTAAAGAAGGAAAAACGAGACGGAAATGGAACAGACAAAGCCGAAAAACGAGAAGCAAATGAGTTTAAGAGTCAGAAAAGGACAAAACTGGAAACGAAAAAAAAACAAAGGGAAGAAAAAAGACGGAAAACGGGAAAAATAACAAAAACGAGTGGACACCATGAATCAGAAAAAAAGAATAATGATGAATGAAATGAAGAACAAAAAAGTGAACAAAACGGAAGGAAAAAGAAGAAAAGTAAGAGCGAAAACCAAGAAAACTTCAAGTCTTAATTCTAAGTTCAATTTCGTGTCAAAATAAACTTTGATTTCAAGTCCAATTTCAAGTACAATTTTAGTTCCAATTTCATGTCTAATTTCCAATCCAAAAAAGTTCCAATCCAATCCAATTCCAATTTCAAGTAAAATTTCAACTAAAAACTTTAAATCCATTTTTTTTTGTTTATAGTCACTTTAACAGCTTATGTCATTCGTGACTTCTGTGGGGTTGGGATTTGAACCCGGGTCCTCGGCGTGAGAGGCGTGAATGCTAACCATTACGCCGGGACTGACCCCTGCTTTAAATTCTGTTTTACTTAAATGTTACCAATATCTTGCCTAATTCCAAGTAAAACTTACAGTTTAAATTACTCCAAATTTAAGTCTTATTTCAAATCTAATTTGAATCCAATATTAACCCAGGCCTACAGTTGCATTTGAAGTAAAGTTTGAATTATCGTTGTATTCATAACATGTTTTATTCGATGAAGTATTCCATTATGTCAGACCATTAGAGCAAGGACTAACGCAGACTGCATTTCTGGTATGTGTATGTTTATGAGTATCTATTGTATCCCATTTGGCTCACTAAAACAGTGAGCACGTGCACTACGGAAACCACCCGTGAGGTTCAGACCTTTGTTTGTTCCTTCTTGCTGAATGAATTAGCCAAACTGCCAAACTGAAAACATAACTTCGATGTATTTGTAATTATTTTAGGGAATTTTACAGTGTTGTAGCTTAGTAATTTAAGGAGAACGCCACAAAAGTGGTATGTATTTGGTGTTTTATGTAGATTACGAAAAATTTCATTAAACCTTTATTTAATTCGTTGGTGGCCGTTGGTTACAAATAACATCAAAGCCAAAGTACGTTATTCGCAAATATGACCTACTTACTGTTTGATTCGTCTCAAAACAAATGAAACTAATCAGAAAGCAGTTAAACCTTGCCTGTTAGCTATAATTTTACTATCACTAGCTGTTTTTTTCGCTATATAGGCTACTTCAGAATTGTCGCCATCAATAGATGTTTAGTACGCCAAATTTTGACAATTTCACACCTCTGGTGGTAATAGGCGTGCAGGTTTTCGGCATCGATTTACTATATCCTGCACCGAAAAGCTTTTACTAGCAGCTATCACTACAGTCTGCCCCCGCTTGCCATCCGTGTTAAAGATATTTGACCTCGAAACTTTACACACATTTTCATTATTATTAAGTATATTACTATAAAATTGCTGAACATTTTATCTATCCAATGACATATTAATAGTTATGTTTCGATCAGTAGTTTAGAAGTTATAAGCATTTGAAATCTTTCATTCAAACGTTACACTTTTTATTTTAGTTTTAACAAAGTGCTACCCAGTATTCAGTATAGTAAACAAACACGTAGTCATACGTCAAAACGACAGTTAGTTAAGGGCAGACAGCAATCAAAAAATTAAAACAAAGACTAATAGTTTTTTTCAGATGTCGATTACCTAGACTTTTATTGAAACAACTTATTTCATAACTAGCTGAGTGCCCGATCTTACTCGGGGCACCTTTGTCTCACAGCCACTTGTACATCAGTTATTGTAACCGAAATGCTTATAATGCAAAAATATAACGCTTGTTCCTCTTTTGGACGTTCCTCCCCATTTGTCAGCTCCCCCTTTTTTGTCTACCCGGCTAAGTGGCCTCATCTGTTTTCTTTAAGGAATGATCGAATAATGGAATACTAATGGTCGAATACTTTTTATACGGGTTACTTTGATTCGGCGCATAATTACACTTGATCTACAAATATACAGCTGCGAGCATTGCCGTTTAGTGTTTCGTATTTTGATGTTTTCTGTTGTACGGGTAAATTGTTACAGTTATGTGGGCGTTACTCCCCCCTTCCTGTCAGCAACCTCTTGTCATCAGCTCCCTCTTTTGTCCCACCGTCACTTAAGGAAGAAACGTCCAAACATTTCGGAGTCTTCCCCCTGTTACCCCCTCTTTTATCAACCCCTTCAGTTCTGATTCCTTTATATCAAGGAACATGTGTGCCAAGTTTGGTGGAGATCGGTCTAGGCGTTCTGGAGTTATGGTGGAACATACAAACACACAAACATACTCACGCTCACTTTTATACATATAGATTACTCAGGTACGAATCGTACCGTACGATGCCGGTCTAACATGCCAGTCGTCGTATGTTCGATTTTTGGCTGGGTGGTGTTAGATTCAGCAGGATCGTTGCACTAGCTCCGTAATTGTCCTGTACTCCAATTAACCGGTTAAACATTAAAAAAAAACGCAATTGGGTAAAATTTTACCGTAAAGTTTTACCGTATTTTTGAATGTGTACGAAGTCTTCTTATCGACAAGAAAAGATCAAGTTTTAAAGACGTATATGACCAAAAGCTTTGCTTTTGTAATTATTCGACTAGGAAACATGAAAAAAATTCCAATTCGTTGGATTCGTTGGATCGTTATGAAATTAGAATCAAAATGAGTAGACAAGTCTATAATATCTGCAATAAAAAAATAATGAATCATTTAAAAAGATTACGATAACAGTGGGGTCTACTTTACCAAAATGTTTACCTTTTTACAGTATCACGGTAAAGCATTTCGAAATAAGCGTATAAAAATCCAATTTAAAATCCACGGAAACTGGCCGCTCATTAATTTTTAACCGTTTCAATCCTGTCGGCTGGCCGAAAGGTTCGCCTTCCTCATCGGTAATGTAAAATCCATAATAAGTCGTAATTTCCGACATTCAGCTGGTTGCCCATTTTGCATCAGCAGATTACTGCTTCCGAATGCATGCACGGGGGCCTGCTGAAGGCAAAAAAATATCATCCCCAAATATAATTCTCTGTTTGTCCTACCGGTCGGTGCCGGTGCGCTGGTACGTATCGCGATTACACGAACAGCATAAATTAAACATACGATTACCAAACCATGCTGGCTGCTGCAGCAAAAGCATTCCGGCTCAGCTAATCCGTTCAGCAGTTCGTTCGTGGCAGCAATCAAGCAAGCAAGCAAGCCAGTGAGGATGAATGAAACATTCATTTCGGGTGCGTATGATTGTATGACTGTCTGTGACTGTGTATGTCACAGTCGAAAACATAGCTCGCCGGTCAAAACGCGGCGATGTTCTGCGGTAGCTTCGTTCTACGTTTGCGTTTAGCAGCTGAGTGAGGGTTTAATATTTATGCTCGCTCGCTGTGCTCGCTGCATGCAATCGAATTGAAATGTACATTATAAACGCCTAAATGTATGCAATTATACACGATACATGATACTCGAGCAGGGCGCTCAACATATGAGTGGGTGGTGTTTGGGGTGTTTGGGCTCTCATGTGTTTCGCAAGCAAAAGCATGGAGTGCGGTCGTAAACAAACATTAGTGAGTTGTTTTTTTCTGCACTGAGAAGAATGGTGAATTTCGAATTAGAAGAACAATGTTGATTCCACGCTAGATTACTTAAATTGGTAGTAAACAATTCAGAACACGAATTAACAATCGAACGTTCTTCGATTGGAAACACTTTTATCGAGCTCTCTAGATGAACTCAATGAATAATTAAAATATCATTCAAGTGATTGCGAAATTACGACAAAAATTGAATGCCAAAATAAATAATATTTAATAACCGGCATCTGTTTGATCTAATCCCACGTAATCTTTCGCTGAGGGGAGTTAAACCTTTAAACCATGCATTAAAAAGTTACCACTCTCTGCAGCTGTTCGGTGACGAGGACGAGCTACTAGTGCCGGTGGTGGTTACTGATGAGTCTGGTTGGTGTTTACGTTTTTTTTTTCGTTCGATCATCACCCGCTTTTGCGCGAACGATTGTGCGATCAAAGTGCGATCAGCGCCGGCAGCTCAACCTCTAGTCTACTCGATACCCTAATGGTGCGCTCATGTGTTTTCGCATCAACCCCAACGGTACGGAACGGTGCGGTGGGGCTGCCTGGCTGCCTGGCTAGCTGGTTTACCGGCTTTAGTATTATAGGAATATTTTATCCAGCGGTAATTTAAATTTAAATTTAGATATTTACCATTCCGCAAAGTGGAAAAAAATAACAAATGGTCGAAAATGATTTTCGGATGCAAATTAATGGGGTAGGTTAATTATGTGAGTCACGAGATCACGGTCCAATCCAATGGAAGATATTGATTTTTGGAAAACAGTATTTATGCAGTAATCTTTTAACCGTAAATCAACGCTAATGCTTCTGTATTGTAAAATGGATGGTTCACACATTTGTTTTCTGCGTTTGGGTATTTCTTGCGAATCTGGTATGAGTGGTCTATAGGAATAAGATTGATATAATTATTAAAATAGGAGAAAGAAATCGAAAGATACACTAAGGTTGTCTAATATTTATGTTTTTATGTTTATCAACAGTTCGATAGCAAAGTAAAAAACTAATAGTAATGCAATTTATGAAAAAATGGTTAGAGTTCAACCATTATAAATTGCGATTTTCTTTATAATTTTTTTTTTTTGAAAGCAGCAAGTTTGGTGGAAACACTCTTAAATAAAGAATTTATAAAAACACGAAACATGGATGCAAAATGACGATTCTAACAGCTGGAATGTTAAAAAAGGATAAAGTTTACGTTCAAAGTCCAAAGTCAAACGTTGTCCGAAAAATCAAAAAATTTACGCTGTAGTCTCCCGGGAAAACAGAAATACATATTATGATTAAATAAAGAAAAGGAACGTCCTCACCAATTCTCAAACCAGGTGCTATTGAATAGGTCATGTTCTTCAATATATTCGGAACACTTCGGATAAAGAGATGAATTCCAATTTAGTGATTATTATTGACATATATGTAGTCTTCTGATAGCTCGGGAACAGATTCTCAAAACTGTTACTTTCAGGTAGCGACTTCAAGCATGGAGAAGTTCCTTCATTATAATTTGCGCATCAGCAGTTTAATAATAATAGATTTCACAGTCTAGTCGCCACTAAATAGAACAACAACGGTGGACCCTAAAAATACATGCAGTTTCGTCCTACGACCATGATTTATGAACATTCTATCCGAATTTCACTTAATTCCTCTTGTCTACCGTAAGTGAAATAAACCATTAACACTGAAGTCTACTTGAATTCAGTATATCATAAACACGACACTATCTTATTTGCAGTTTCTGAAAAATCTTCATGAAACCGGCAGGGAAAATGACACGTATTAAGAGAAAAGAAGGGAAAAACAGAAAGCGTGAGAAAAAAGAAAATGAAAAAAATGGCGGAAAAGGAGTAAAAACAGGATGGAAAAGGAGAAAACAGGGGAGCAAGAAAGTGGAGAAACGAAAACAAGAGAAGAGGAAATTGAAAAAAAAAGCAAAACGAAAGACAATCGGGGTAAAACAAAAACATACTACGAAAAGGAGGAAAAACAGGAACAAATAAAAAAAAAGAAGGAAGCATTCGGAAATTAAAAAATAGAAAAGGAGTAAACAGGAAGCGATAGCAAAAAAACAAGGTAGAAAAAAAAACGGAAGAAAAAAGACGAAAAACGGAATAGAAAAGAGAAAAATAAGAGGAAGATCAGGTCGGAAACGGGACAGGAAAACAAGATAAAGTCAAGAGACAAAAGGAGAGGAAAGAAGAGAAAACGCGACAAATAAAAATGAGACGGGACAGAAAAAAGTTTAAGGAAAAGGTGGTATAACGGGAACGAGACGCGACAAGAAACGAAAACGGAACAGAATAATGGAACGGAAATGACGAATAGCGAGAGGAAAAAAGAACCGTTAGCGGAAACGAGGAAAGGTCATATGAGGTATAAAAGGAGAAAAATGGTACAAAATCGGAATAGGAAAATGGAACAAAAAAGAAGAAAAATGGGCCAAACAAAAGGTTAAAACAGAAGAGAAAAAGAGCCCGTTCTGTTAGTTTCGAAGTCGGATGCTGGCAAGCCAGTTGTCGTAAATTCGACTGAGCGGTACTGCTATAGAGTCAGTAGGATCGTTACATTAGCCCCGTAATTGTCCTGTACTCTAATAACCGGCTGCGATATCTGCCGATAAAGAAGGGTGATGTCTAAAGACGGTTATACCCAAGGCTTTGCTTTTTTTGCGATAGAAAAGGACGACAAAATGTGGCAACTAAAAGAACAAGAAACAGGGAGATCGAAAACGAGATGCAATGCAGATAAAGAATTAGGAAAAGACGGAAGCTGGAAACGAAAAGACGAATATGAAAAGAGAAAACACAGAAAACGGAAGAAAAAATTACAAAAAAAAAATGTGTAAAAAGCACGAGTATAAACAAGAGAAAAGACAGCACTGAAAATAAGAAAAAACGGGGAAGGAAACGAACAAAATCAGGATAATGAAACAGGAAATATGTGACAGAAAAAATAAGAGAAAAAAAGAAAATCGAAAAGAAAAAGAAGAGAAGTGTGAACAAAAATAGAAGAAACTGTTCAGAAAAGAAGAAAATATGAAACAAAATGTGAAAAAATGGAACTGGAAAAGAGAAAACACGAAACAGAAAAGAGGAAAAACGTGTGAAAGAGTAAAACGAACGACGTGTATGTCCTAATTTCAAGCAAAATTTTGTGTTTAATTTCTTGTTCATTTTTAGTCGTCTAGTCTAGTCGAAGTCAAGTTTACTTTAATGCCATATTTCAAGTCCAATTTCAAATCTAATTTGTAGTCCGATTTCAACTTTGATTTCGAATCTAATTGCACCCGAAAGTCCGGAATTTTCAGCATAATCGGCCGGTATTCCTGCGATAAGTTATTACTCAATTTTGCAGGCTAAAACATTCTACTGAAATGCTCATTAAAACACTGCCGACTTCGACCGTATCAAATATCAAGTGTAATAAGTAGTCAATAGTCAAAAGTCAAGTGTCATAAGTTAACAACCAAAACCAAAAATCAAAGGTCAAAAGTCAAAATTCGAATAAACGAAAAATCTGAAAGTCGGAAAGTAGAAAAATCGAATTGTCGAAAAGTCAAAAAATAAAAAGATCGAGAAGTTTAAAGCTAAGAGTGGAAATATCGAAGAGTGGAAAGCTCGAAAGGTCAAAAAACTGAAAAGTCCGAAAGTCGGAAAGTTGAAAGGTCGAAAAGCCGAAAAGTCGAAGAGTTGAAAAATCGAAAGTCGAAAAGTCAAAAACTCGAGTAGTTGAAAAGTCGACAAATCGAAAATCAATTAATCTAGTGTTCACTTAGCTAATTTGATGCCTGTGTTTGTTGAAGCAAATCAACAAGTCGACTAGTCTAGACTAGAAAGTCAAAAAATCGAAATGTCAAATACCCAAATAACAAAAAGTCGAAAAGTCGAAAAGGTGAAAGTCGATCAATCAATCAATCTAATGACTACTCAGCCAATTTGATCGCGCTGTTTGTTAGATAGCAAATAGACAAGTCGAAAAACAAAACAGTCGGAAAGTCGAAAAACTGAGAGGTCGAAAAGTTGCAAATTTTAAAAAGTCGACGAGCCGACAATCAATCTATTGTGCGCACAGATAATTTTATCCCTGTGTTCGTTAGAGCAAATTGTCAAGTCAAAAAGTCGGAATGTCGACGATTCAGGAAGTCGAAAAATTTAAAATTCGGAAAGTCGAAAAGTCAAAATGTCTAAGAATCTAAATGCCGAAAGGTTAAAAAGTCGAAAGCCGCAAAGTTCGAAAGTCAAAAAGTAGAAAAATTGAAAAATCGAAAAGCCGAAGATTCGAAAATTCGAAGAGTCGAAAAGGTAAAAAACCGAAAAGTCGAAATATTGAAAAAACGAAAAATCGGAAATTCAAAACGTTGAAATAGTCAAAAAGTCGAAAAGTCAAAAAGCTGAAAACTCGATAAGTCAACAAACCGGCAAGTCGAAAGATCGCTAACTCTAAAATTCGAAAGATCATTAAGTCGAAAATTCGAAAGGTCCAAGTCGAAAAGGTCAAAAGTTAAAAAGTTGAAATTTCGAAAACCGGAAAATTTGAAAAGTCGAAAATCCGAAAAAAATCAATTCGAAAAGTTGGCAGATGGGCAAGCTGGAAAGCGGAAAGATCGATAAGTAGAACATCCGAAATGCTGAAGAGTCGGAAAGTCGAAAAATCGAAAAGTCGAAAAATCGAAAAGTCGAATGGTCGAAAGGTCGGAAGGACGAAAGATCGAAAAGTCGAAAAGTCCTTAAGTCGAAAAGTTCAAAAGTCGAAAAACCGAAAAGTCGAAAAGAAGGAAAGTCGTAAAGTCGAAAAATCGAATAGTCGAAGAGTCGAAATGCCAAGAAGTCGAAATGTAGAGAAGTCTAAAAGTTGGAAAGTCGAATAGTCGTAAAGTCAAAATTTCGACATGTCGGATAGTCAGTCCAAAAGCGGAAAAATCGAAAAGTCCGAAAATTGAAAAGTCAAAACACAAAACTCCAAAGGTAAAAGCCAGGAGTCAAGTAGCGGTGTTTTGTAGGTGCTCGGCTGCCTCTAGATGCTCGATGAAGTTCTCATGGGTACCAAAGGATCGGTCTCATTATTATACGAAAAAGTCAATGAGCGATAATTTGGCATCTTGAGGAAATGATCAGATTTTCCGTTTGGCTCTCGATGGTCTTCAGGCTAGGGCTTCGCATTGAAATAATTTAATATATTACATTTCCTAATCATTTTTAATTTAGAAAATTGTTCCTTCCAGTTTATTTTTGAGCATACAAACCGCGAATACAAACCTTAAATAACCCTGGCCACGATTAACTGATTCAAAGACCATCATTTAAACTTATTTAGCCTTTCTATCTCTCTTAGCAAGTGAACCATTTCCCAAAGCACCAAACACAAGATTATCCCCGTAATCAGGAAGCACCATAACTTGGAGAGCACAAACAAATTCAACAACTTGCCCGGTTAGCCGGCTGACTTGAGAGCAGCCAAGCTGCGGCTGATAAGGCAGACGCATTTCGCTAATTCAAATTTATGGCGAATTAACTGCAACCGACCAATGGCAACCCGGGGCAATAAGTCTAACGGGCAACAGGCAGCTCCATCGAAGCTGAAAGCTTGTGCTAAGAGCGGCAGAAGATTCGCATGCAAAGCGAAGAAAAACGTTGTCATATTTTAGTATGCATGTATGCGAAATATACGCGATAACGACGATTATTATCGCTGGTCGCATTTAGATTCTCTCTGCTGGTCCACATCCACACATGCATACATGTATGCCACACTCATTGGTTGTTATTAAATAATGCATGTGACATCATATCGGACCCATAAAATCCCACAAGTCAGTAATGTTCGCCTCCTCCTCCTCCTCATCCAATCAGGCGACCCAAACCATCTTCCCGAAGCTGAGTTCATTGCGCGCCGGAGACCGACCATCGACCATGCATCGCATGGTGAGAAAAGGTCGGAGGATAGCCGATTTGCATAAGCCGACAGTTTGCTGCTGTGGAAGTATAATTTTATGCATCTTTCTCTCCTTCTGTCAGTTTGTTGAACACGGTCAGTAACTCAGTGGCCGATCGAATTCAGTCAGCTCCACTGGCACTGGTTCGATCCGAACTTAATGCTGCTTTAATCATGGACGATTTATCAGTTGTCTGAAACTAATCATGTTTTGAGACAACCCGTTGATTGTGAAACATCTTCATTCCACGGCACGGTGGAATCGAGTTAAAATTTCTCACAACGATGAACTTGAAATGAATATATTTCCAACAAAAATGGTTCTAAATTGGCCTAAATAATGTGCAATCAGCTGACTGAATGTTCTTCACGCATCGGGAAACAAATTACAACATGCTAGCTAGCTAGCAGTCTCGAAAAAAGTATTTGTTCAAAATTCAGTTCAAAGTTTGATACTGTCACGCTAGTAATCCAAGCATTAATCATGTGTTTTTGTTAGTGATTCGCCTTGATTTTGCGTGATAGCACCGCCATGGTTAGTCGCTTTAAAAACAATTTGGATGTCGCAAACTGCCAAACCCAATTCAATGGATATTATTTGCCCCGGAACGATAGGGTCAAACATGTAAATGACAGAGAGAGGAAGAACGCTCTTCCATGGAATTCCCTGGAACCGAACGGAACGCAACGTTACTCGCTTTAACTATGCCGGCGGGGCGGCCGTAGCGAGTGGGCGAGTCGCTCGAGTTGAATTGTACTCGGGAGCACTTGTGAATGCAAACATTGTCTTTCTGCGCGTGCATACATTGCCGGTTTGCCGAGAAAGACGGCTGCTAAGCCTCGGCAGCAACCGGTATGGCATGGCTTTTGGAATTCAGTCTTTACACAAATGGAAATTGTGTACGGGGCGCGTACCGCCAAGCGACAAAACCGTACGCGCTTAATCAGTCTGGGGAAAAGATTTAAATCTAACACGGAACTGCAGTGCATATTTTGTCGTCGTTTGACTGACGTCTGTTTGTCGATCTAATACGAGCCTAGACTTGGAATACGCAAATAGTGTTTTCGGTTTTTGGTAAACAGGTTCTTGGAAAATTAGCAATCAATAAAATTGATTCTTTTGAACCTTAGCTCAAGAACGAAACAAAAAATAACGCTGTCACTGAATAACATATTTCGAATTTCATTTGTTCCGGACTAGAACTTCCAGCTTTGGAATGTTACTCTTGAAATTACGTTAAAGTAGCTTCATATCGTCGTCATTTAGATAATGTTACGTAAATTTAATCGTTCATACTTATACATTAAATATGGACTTGGAGCAGCCATGCGAAAACAGTGTGCAACTACGCTCGATGCTTTGTTCGTACTACCTGCTCCCTCCCGGAGCTAAGAAGCTGGACATCGTACGATACTTTATACCAACTTCTGAAGAAGGCCGTTCGACGGTGCTGCGCGCGACCATAGGGTATAAGAGAAGCTGAAGAAGACGACCGAGAACAAGCTGGGCTCATCGTTCCACGCATTGGGCCCGGAGGTCAAACAACCGCCCAAAAGGTGAAGAACCAACTGACCAAAATGTACACTTTTATGCGGAAGCGTCAGTCAAGTCAGTATCTGAGCAGTAGGCCAATTACCCAGAGCGAGCGGAAGCAGGTGCTGTTGAAAACTATCTTTCCGGCGAAGCGTGTCGTCGTGGACACACTGGATGACGAGACCTACTTTGCACTGGGCGGCAACGGCTGGCAAGGAACCGGATAATTTACGTCCTCCACCGAGGAGGTCAGCAATGACGTTAAATTGTTCCCGAAGAGAGGTATGTCCAAATCGTTGTTCTTTCGAAAGAGGCCTGCGATTACAAACCTCAAACGGAGGATCAACTCCAAAACTTTTGGAGCCAGCACGGAGAAGTAGCTGATCGCTTAGGCCAAGAAAGAACTGAAGAACATGCCAACATCCATCTTTTCATCGGCTATGACTAAGGTTCCAACCATACTACAAAGGTTCCAACCAACTGCCGTAAGACCACGCGGCAGAGCGTCGAAGCATTTTTTGTAGGAGGCTTAATAAATGTATTATTTAAGGAAAATCTTGTCCATTGAATTACATTTTGCAGTTTTTTTCATCTCCTTCCGAAATTAGTCAATTTTTTAATGCATAGGTAGGGTATTTTCAGCCCATTAAGCGGTAGCCTGATCAATATTCATGAATTACGTTGAAACTATATTTATTCGAGACAAGATTTTTATACCATTTCATAGAATAATATTTACTGAATATCGGCTTGCATTTTGGTCTTTAGGTGAAGTTAGTCGTCATCGATTCTGCCAATTTCAAAAGCAGTTTTTTTGTTTGAAACAAAAATTCTGTTCATGAAAATATATTTGAAGTGTTCAAATTCGCAAGAAGAATGCAGTATTTACAATTTTACGAACAAAACTCCGATTTTGGGCTCAAAAACTGCTTCCAAAATTGGGCTTTCCGACAAAAAGTTGATGACTGCTAATTTCCCGTTAATGAAACGCTATTGAATTTGAGTTATAGTCGCGAGAAATGATGAAGTTGCTGCGGCTAAATTATGTCCATTTTCTATAGGGGTGTCTGTGTTGTTTAAATGTCCGGTAGGCCGAAAAAGCCTGCACAGGGATTACTGGTTTTCAAAAACAGATCAAAAGAGAGACAGATGAATAACGTGTCGGTATTGCCTACATACCTAATACATAACATACATAACTAGTTTTGCAGAGACAACTGCTTGCTGCTGGTGCTAGTGTATCATTGAATCGTTCATATACACTAGCACCAGAAGCAAGTGGTTGTCACTCAAATACTAGCTATGTCAACACGATAGAAGAGTCACAGGCGCAACTGCCTCGTATATTGGTAGTAGTGTAAATATGGCACCATCTGCTGAAATTAAAAACAAAATGCTGCAAATTGCTAGTGATAAAAAATTGATTTATATTTTCATATCAGAGGGGAATTTTTGTGTTCTTCCGTGATAAAAAGAAGTAGAATTGTTCTGTGATAGCATATTCACAGCTGTTTAGTTTCTAGAATAAGTAAACGTGATCTCAATTGTGTGTTTTCCAAACCATCATCAAGAGCGGATACGCGTAAGCGATTGCTTCTGTTTTTTTTCAGCCTAATTACATGCTAGTAGGAAAACATTGGTTTTCATGTTTATTGAATAAAATTTAGCAAATTACTTACATTTTTATGAAAGTAGTTATAACACATTAAAGCCTATGAGTGCTACATTCGTTTTAGTATTATAGCAGCAAAGTTTTTATTTGAGAAAGCGCAGCAAAAAAACGTAATCTATGCCGAATTTAGTAGCGTGCTGGAAATACCCTCCCGTACCCTACCTTACGTGGAACGATCTAAAGACAATATACAATATAGGATGAGTTGGAACCCTAATAGAGAGTTAATTAAATTTTCTTTGAGATTTTTAGCGTTTCTGAGTGTAGGCGACGCCTGGACGATTCGGATGGCGATACGGGGAATAAACGGGAGCAGAGCAGATATGGCACAAGTAACCAAATATGGAAAAATCTTCTGCTGTAAATCCGCTTTTAGCACATACAACACTTGCCTAAAACGTGGCAACGAAGGACGTTTCGAAAACACTGTGTGTTGCGTGTTCGATAATCAATTTAATAGTGACTGATAAGATTTGGTTAAGTTGTGTTTGCACGATCGAGAAGCGATCGAGCCAGACGAAAAAGATCAATAACAAGATCCGATATGATAGTTATGATGCGATATTCTAATTATAGCTTTAGATTCATTTTAATAGGGTTGAACAATATATAAATTTTGATTTTAAATATAATAATTAATTTGCAGTAGAGTAATGAAAGTTCTCCAACACTGAATTTGAAGAAATATATGAAGTTTTCTTTTGAGCTATTTTATCCACGAATTATTAGAGTATAGGAGAATTACTGAAAATTGTTAAGCAATCATAAGATTGTGGGCTTATGTTCCGCAATACAATACTCTACGATTAGATCAGATCAAAACTTCCGAGTTCCGCCGTGAAGACTTCATTTAAGTTTAATTTTATAGAGAAGACAGGATATATGTTCCAGTGCGTATTACAATCTTACAATCTTAAATTGGATTTTACATTTGATTAGAAATTGGATTTTAATTTGAATGCAATCATGAACAAGAACTTAACTGGGAAATTGCACTAGAAAGCAGACTTGAAATAGGGTCTTTAAATTGGACTTTAAATTAAACTTGAAATTGGAGTTGATATTTGATTTTACGCGGTTGGACCTACATTGAACATGAGATCGGAGACGAAAGTGTAATTGAATTTGAAATTGATATTGGACAGGGTGACTAGCTCTACATTTACATGATTATCATACTCAATTTTACTGGATTTGCGAACGAATTCACGTTACATTTGGAAACATTCACTATTAGCCTAAAAAATTCACAAAACTCGAAGAAACGTCTTAAGTTGTTTGAAAAGGATGCAGTCCTTCATGTGCCGTACAGATAAAAATATCTTCACGTCGTCAGCATAAACTAATATGAATACATCAATGAATACGTCGAACTAATTACAGCCCGCACTCTTTCACAGTCGTCCCGGTCCTGTGGTTGGCTGTGGTGCGGGAGTCTTCCTGCCCATAACCTCAGGCGAATACCTGCGACTAAAGTTCCGAACTTCCGGTACTTGATACATCAATTTTTGGTTCGTCTAACATACGATGAAGGCTAGAGTTTACGCGCGGTGATGCTAACGATGATGTGCTCATCTACTACCAAAACGCTGGAGGCATGAACTGTGACGTGAACGAATACCTCCTGGCTGCATCCGATGGCTGCTACGGTATCATTGTATTAACTGAAACCTGACTCGACTCTCGAACTCTCTCTTGTCAGGTATTTGGTCCCGAAAATGAAGTTGTTCGAAGCGACCGTGGGTCCAGAAATAGTCGTAAGTTGCCAGGCGACGGCGTGCTAGTCGCGGCTAATAAGAGACTGGTATTCCTGGGCGAAATTTACATTCCACCCGATCAAGTACGCGACGAAACTCTGATCGACGTACACTCCCAGTTGGTGATGTCAACAATCGATTTGGCAACAGTAACCGACGAGATCGTTATTATCGGTGATTTCAACCTACCAGTACTTTTATGGCAGATTCCGATGACTCCACTGTCTATAACGCAACTTTACGGCTTCTCGACTGCTACAGCTCTGCCACATTGCGACAGATTAACCGAACATTCGCTGTTTAAATCTCCGCTTCACCAGCGCACAGGACGTTGGTCCAGTGATCTTCGTAGGTCTGATCGTAAACTGATTGTGAAATGTGTTTCCGTCCTTGTCTGGAATTCCACTAGGTAGTCATTTGGGACCGGTAATCTTCCTGTTCCTTTGAAGCAGAACTTTGATGAACACCTGAATGGCACCCAGAAGGAGAACCATGGCGACGCGTAAAGCGATTTCGACGGTGCAGCAAACGGGGAAGTGGTGCCAGCCCCAACGATAGGCGAAGTTAAGGAGGCCATCATGTAGCTATAGAACAATAAATCAGTTGAGAGAGATGGCATTGGAGCAGAGCTTATTAAAATGGGACCAGAAAATCTAGCCGTTTGTATGCACCGGCTAATTGTTAAAATTAGTGGTATGAAAAAGCGATCTACAAAGAGGGCGACAAGTTGGACTGTGAGAACTATCGAGTAGCCACCGTTCTCAATACCGCCTACAAAGCGCTGTCCCGAATCATTTTTTTTGTTGGATTATAGTCACTTCAACAGATTGGGTCATTCGTGACATCTGTGGGGTTAGGATTTGAACCCGGGTCCTCGGTGTAAGAGGGGTGAATGCTAACCACTACACCGGGACTGACCCCTCAAATCATTTTTCGCCGAATATCACCAATTGCAAACAGATTTGTGGGAACTTATCAAGCTGTCTACGTCGAAGGTTGTACTACAACGGATTAAATATTTACACTGCAACAGATACTCCAAAATGGCGGTGAACACAGACTTCGTACGCACCATTTGTTCGATGACTTCAAAGCCGCATACGAGACCATCGACCGGGAAAAGTAATGGAAAATCATGGAAGAGAACAGGTTCCCCAGGATTTAATCTAAGATAGATGATACACAGTTCTGTGTTCGGATTTCGGCCGTGAGATTTGGGGCGTATTGTCAGCGGAAGTCGTGCTTAATAACAAACAACTGCGGTAGGGCAGACTAAACCTCCGTACAAAGTATACCCTGACAAGATGCTCATTAGACCGGTTGTTCTCTACGTGCATGAAACATGGACAATGCTTAAGGAAGACATGCAAGTGCTCGAGGTTTTTAAAAAAACGACTAAGAACTAGAACGATCTACTCCACACAGCAGAACGAAGTATGGAGGCGGAGGATAAACCATGAACTTGCACAGCTCTATGACAAATCCAGTATCTACCCAACTAGCACATTTGTTAGAAAACAGTTGTGGCAACCGAAATATGACCAATTTCAGTTCAGTTCAGTCATAATTAAGCAACTAGAAGTGCCATAAAGTGCTGCTTGGGTAAAAGCTAGGTAAAGCTGGACGGGTACAATGGGCAGGGCATGTTGCAAGAATGCCGGACAACTACCCTGAAAAGATGGTGTTTGTCTCAAATCCGGTAGGAAAAAGACGACCAGAGTCGCAGCGAGCAGGATGGTTAGACCAGGTGGAACGAGATCTGGCGGAGAGTACGCGGTGTCTGAAAAGCGGTAGCCCACAACCGAGAAAATTCGAGAAACTTCGTTCATCAGGCTTTGTGTTAGGACGGCACGGCAACTAAGTATGTAGTAATATGACAATTATTGTACACTTTGTAGTGTTTGTACCTTTTCTCGACGGTTTATTACAATAAATGTAATTTGACAACATAGGCTATACAATTTTATTATCCATCGAAAGTTACGATTTTTCCTGTAAATCGACGTGATTTTTGAGCATAATAATACATGCTCTTATATGTTTCCCAATTACTACCAAGTGATTTTATAGTTAAAATTATTAACAAAGTTGATTGTCAACATAAGTTTTCACCGAACGTTAGATGCAAATAAGCATGTTTTATGATTTCCGTATCATTGATAGATACTAAAGAATAAAAAAATAAAATTGGGTCTATACCACAAATTGCTGATAAATTCGTAAGTTCATTTATTGGAATAACGAACGACACTCCAAAAAAAAAAGCTAACAGGATCTGAAATCGAAGTTGAACTCGTTTGTCATATTACCGAAAGAACAACCTACGCAGCACGATCTCGTCAATAACAATGCCAGACAATAACCGTTCATCAAATGCGTTCTGGTGCAAAATATGCTACGAATATGCTTTCGTACCAAATACGAATCATTTGTAATCGCAACATTTTTGCGGTTTAAAATACCCGTTACGAAAGTTTTCAAATAGTATGATTTGGTTTAGTAGCTACGTATTGGTTTTACGAATATTTTTTTCTGAAAAAAATCGAAAATAAGAAATGTTCTCTCTGTAATTGAAATGAAAGAAAACATTTTCACAAATAAACTCCATTAATAGTGGAATTGTATTAATCGTGAAAAACTTTTCTTTCACTTAATCAATCAATAGACACCTCAAATGACCTTGTACATTTTGCTTTCCTTAGATCTTTGATGAAAATAGCAGTAAAGCTTGTCGGCCGCACTTCAATTAAAGATAGAAAAGTTGAACCTTTTTCCGGTTTCTTTGTATTCTACTAAAACGTTCAAAAAAGGAAATTTCAGTTACACTTTAATCAATTAAAGTAGCATTTTTATTCAATGATATTTCGGTGGCCAGTTACTGGAAACAGGTACTCTAAAATGAAAATCGCCCAGCACAACTGTAGAACGACAAATGCATAAATTAAGTTGATGATTGAAATATGAAGCACAGCCTTAAATTTCTCAGCACAAAACTCTTGACGCAGAGTTTCACTTCCGCTTGAAGTAAGTAGCTCTACTCCGTAGTACCTTTGGCCAGCCAGCCTACACCTTAACGTTACGTTAGTTTCCTCTTCAGTGAGCGCAGAAATCTACCGGCACTAACCAAGCCAATTTGTAAACATCACTCCAAACGGTGTTTGCTGTCAAAGACACTTTCCCATCACGCTTGCCAATTTGCATTCCACCGGTAGAAAAACCACAAAAAGGCGCATAATTTATTCACCCCCTTCTCATCATTATTAGAATTAATTTACTCACTCCGGGCAGTTTTTCTCCTACTCCAACTCGCTCTCTAGCTCTTTCGTTCCCTCTCTCACTCAGCTGGTCACAACTTCGCAGTTTCTCACGCCAGCCAGACTGAAATCCTATCGAACACAGCAAGATCCCGTACAGCGAGCTATTGAAGAAATGTGCTAAACAACTCCTCTTAACCCGCGCGCGATTCTGTGTGAGTGCGCGCGATCGATTTGTTTAGATAGGTGAACGCGATCTCAACTGGTTTCGCGATCGAAGAATCGATCGGTAAGCGCAACTTTCAAACCGTAACCGAGAATCACAACACACTCGCTAATTATTACCCGATGTGGTCAACTAATTTGCATCCGCTGAAGTGACATCACTTTCAACCGCTACACAGGGTGCCTCTGTTTTGCACTCGCGATCAGCTGTAATCACTGCACTGCACTTATAAAACCGTCCTATCTCAGTGACGTCACCGCGTCAGTTTTCAACCGCACACATGTGTTTGCTTGCACTTGCAACCCTGACGGACTGACTGAACTGACAGATCTAGTTGGCACTGGTGTGTGGTGCAGCAGCAGCAATTGATTACGATCTCACTTGCTATTAATTAGCGACCGAGTGGCGCGACCTGACCGAGTTGAGAGGGCAGATCTCGAAAGAATTCCAAGTAGCCACACTCTCACGTGGTTGAAGATGTTGGGAAACTCCGGACCCTGGGCCTATGCAAACTGTCAAACTAGCTGCTGCCGTCATGCATCGGGGTTAGATAAACAAAAGCTCACTAATTAAATTCAAATTTATTCAACACGTTTTCGGTTCACTCTTCCCGTGCGACGACAGTTGTTGGTACCCTACAACAGACTGGGACTGTTCACAACTCACACCAATACCGGTTAGCTTAGAGTGGCTTCTGCTCGTAGTGTCATCGAAAAATCGTTCGTTTAGTGAAATGGTAAATTGACAACTGTATTAAGAGCCGTCCGGGTAGAATGTTTGATAATTAGTAGAGCAACGCAACGGTAACTGATAAGCCCAGCGTAATAGACCCGTAATGAACCGACCGACAGCGTTTTCAACTGATAAGGCATTCGTTGCCCCGATCAAATCGGCACGGAAGGAACTCGGAACTCGGGAATTCGGCTGCTCAAGGTGCACACAGGTGGTGATGGCATCGAAGAAATGTAAACAAATCAGTTCCTCAGCTTTCGAATGACGCTCGCAACACAATAACACAATTTGTTGGGACGCAACGCACGGGACTGTAAAAAAACACACGGATAAAACCGACGGAAAGCGTGCACACGGGTTTGTGTGTTCGGGGTCGGCAGAAGAGATCTGTTTATCGTTCGAGCGGTAACGCGATACTACTGGTGCGCGACTGGTTTTTGGTCGGCTGGTGCGCGGGACTCGCGATCTGTTGCAGCAGCGACCGACCGACCGACCGGGCCTCTGTCTCTCTGACAACACAACAGGCGGCCGTCCGTCGTCAGTTCCATTCAGCAACAGAGCGCAGCGCTACCAACAACAGCAACAACACCGACCAGCCAGCCAGCCAGCCAGCCAGCCAACGAGCTAAGCGATAGTGACTTTATGGGATTCTATCGCGTATACGCCATTATGCCGCTTCATTCTATAATGTTTGTTTTCGTTTGTGCTCGCGTACAGAGTTGGCGGTAACTCTTTTTTGTTTGCTGCCTGTCCTCCGCTCCGTCCGTCGTTGTCTCTTTTGCTGTGCGAGTGACTGACGAGTCGGTTTGTTTCACTCAGTAGTGTCGCTTAGATGTCGGAAATGTGGTCCCATCGAGCGATAGAAAGAGAGACACACAGTGCCAGTGGCGAGGTATGAAGGGCTGGCTCGTAAAAAGATTTGACTCGGAATGGTATTATTTATGGGGCTAGATGGAAGTTCGCTAGGAGGGACTTTTCTCGGCTAGTACCCTTCATGGGAGGAGAAGGTTCCGATAAGGATGGGTGCGGTTGGTCAATAGTAGAGGGGGAGAACTGAAGCGTATGGTAGATAGTTGGTTATGGGTGGACAACGGAAGAACGGCACAGTGTGACAAGTGAGCGACAGGAAAATCGGCGCGTTAGACGGTTGACCCTTCGGAGGTTGATGGCAGAAAAATTAGTCGAAGTGTGAGGAATCTGACCCGGTCGAGAGGACATACGAAGATTTTTTCTAGAGCCTGGTATTGGTGCATCATATTTAAAAATTTTGCATCGAAATTCTTTGTGAGGTTGGAATTTTACCATTAAGACTTTTTAAACATTAAATTTTATAAAGCAGATGGGATGTGTTTTCCACTCTGGGCCACGCGTGAATTCTTTTAATAGGGACTTTGCCTATTTTGGCATTGGCGTGAAATTTAAATTGGGATAGAAATTAAATCCAAAATTGAACTTCAGTTTAGACAGTAGATTAGCATTTGAATTTAAATTTGAATTCGGATTTGAAACTAGACTTGACGTTTAATTTCAAATTGGGCTCAAAATTGAACTAAAAATTGGACTCTAATTTGCACCTGAATTGGAAGTTAATTCGACTTGCATTCGGACATTGAGTCGAACATAAATTGGAATTCAATTAGATATTGAACTAAAAATGGGTTTGCAGTTAGACTGAGAAACGCAGACTTGAAATTGGAAATGAATTTGACATGAAATTTGAATTGAATAGGATATGAAACTGGATTTGAAATTAGACTTAAAATCTGAGTTGAAATAGGAATTAAAATTGACTTTAAAATGGGGCATTAAATTGGACTTAAAATGGGACATTACAAAGCAAAACCTTGAGCTTACACGTCTTTTGAAGACTTAACCCTTCTTTATCGACAGACTTCGTGGCCGGCTGTTAGAATACAGTACAGTTACAAGGCTAGTGCAAAAATCCTACTGACTCTATTTAGCAGCACCGCCTCGTCGAGTTGAGATTCGAATATACGACGACTGGCTGGTTAGACCAGCCACATTGGACATTGGACTTAAAAGTAGACTTAAGATGAACTTGAAATCGAAGGTGAACTTGGAATTAAATAAGATCAGACATTAATATGGACATGAAATCGAACTTGAAATGAAATTGATCTTGAAATTTAATTTGAAATTAGACTTGCAATTGGACATGAAATTTGGCCTCAATTAGACTTGAAATTGCACTTGAAATTAGATTAGAAATTTGCCTTGAACTAGAGCATTGAAATTTTACCTCAATTGAGTATCAAATTGCAAGATTAATTTAAATTAGAATTGTAGATGGCCCTAAAACCGGACATTGAATTACACTTGAAATTGGTCCAATTTCTAGTCCAGAAATTCCGAAATGGTGAAATTGGTCCAATTTCTAGTCCAGAAATTCCGAAAATTTAGAATTTGACTTAAAATGGGACATTGAATTGGGCAGACCAAATTTGACCTGAAATGGGACAGACTAAATTGGACTCGAGATCGCAGGTAAAATTGGAATTAAATTACACTCAAGCCTTTTTTACACGAGGGATACGTGGCGCGTAAAATAAAACCGTTTAAGGGGATATCGAAAATGGCTCAAAGATGGCTAGACAAATGGCTACCGTTCGATGCATGTATTATTTTGTGCCTTAAAAGTGCATCTGTATTGGCAGAGCACGTAATCAGTGCTTCCAGTGCTGTTATAATTTCCTAAAACTTGTTATTTCATTTATCGACCTGCTACACTGATAAAACTTTTCGTATAGTTTCTATGTGTCCCACATATAGATTTTTGCAATGTGCCCAGTAAATGATTTTTATGTGCCAAACAGTTATCATTTATGTGCAAGCGAAAAATTTGCACATACTATTCATATGCATTTAATTTTTATGAATATAATTGCACATACTATTCATACGCGTATAATTTTTATGTGTATTTCTGGGAGGTTTGTGTTTATATGCGGCACATGATAATCATATGGAATTATATATGGAAATTTACTATTAGTTACGTGCAGAATATTTTAAGTGTATATATCAAAAAACACTCAGCAAAACATAATTGCTAATGGAAAATAAATTCAGCTGATCATACAGATCATTACGTGTTCACAAAACGTATAATCTGGAATTAGTTAATAGATATTTGGTTTGCGCACATATTTCGTTGCACTAGCGCTTTCCGAAAAAACAGCACCACGGTCTTAAAGTTTCGCCACATCAATGAGCTTTTAAAGGGCTTTCTGCTTTTACCGCATCGATAAACTTAGAGAAAGTAAACAAACTAACAGCTGACCAGCAATCAAAACTCGCCTTCAATGCAAACGGATTAATTAGCCATCCTATACTATTGATCCTATGCATTATTCAGTTACTGCTACAAGTCTTAGATGAATCGGAATGTTTTGATAAAGAAAATAAACCATATTTCGGGATGTTCGCAGTCGGCGCGGTTGGCTGCGGATCAGCTGTGTTTATGCTTGCAAGCTCTGCCATTTGACATATATTCCCAATAATAATGCAACATTCAAATAAACGTTTAGGTTTTTGAACGAACGCATGAGATGTACAGTACAGTGTTTGTCGCTCTAACACAATAACGTCAGCCACTTTCGGTTTCTCCTTAAGTCGAAAAATGTTGTAAAAAAACCGCAGTAATTCAAAAATCGTCATCAAATAAACCGCGCTAATTCAAAAATCGACGTCAAAAAACTGCATTAATTCAAAATCATCGAAAAAACCGCTCGAATTTGAAAATCGTTGAAAAAACCGCGAGAAAAAATTTCAAAAAATGATGTAAAAAACCGCGTAATTCAAAAATTGTAAAAATAAAAAAGACTGGAGTGTAGGCTTGGATTTAAAGTGGGACAAGAAACCGAACCGAACAAGTTTTAAATTTGATTTAAATTTAGACTGAAATTGGGCTTCATTAGGACTTCAAATTGCACTCAAGAAACCTAAATTTGACCTGAAAATCGGAAATTAAATTGCACTGAAAATTGGACCTGTAATAAGAAGTGAAATAAAGTAAATTAGACTTGAAATTGGACTTCAAATGTGACATCAAAATGACCTTAAGATCAGAGACCAAATTGAAATCAAATTAACTTTAGTTTGGACTCAAAATTGGATCTGAAATCGGAGCCCAAGCAGAACACTTTACGCACTTCTGGTTATAGCAACTTATTTACGACTGAAATTAGTCATATATCTGTTGGGACAACTGGATTGTAACAAATGTGTTGGAAGGGAGGTGAAATATGAATCAAATTGGTTGGACAGATCAATTTGGAGAACTTGCGACATTGACTTCAAATCGTTGTTGACTTGAATTGAACCTGAAATTAAAGTTGAAATAGGGCTTGAGGCTGATCTATTTTTACGCGACTAATTTTCTTATTGCTTACTAGTTCAGCCTGAATCTTACGATCCGGAAAATATAAATGTCTATTCAGAATTCAGAAAACTGCTGATACATTCCATTGGCCAGTATTTGCGAAGATATTTAGTCTTTGTATTAGTTCTTTGAGTTCTTATATTGCATAATGTAGCTTTAAGATGTTGTATATAAAAGAGTCAGCCGGAAACTGAAACAAATAGTTTTTATGCTCGCATTGGATTTATATGAATAAAAACATTATCTCCACTGTGCTGATTCTATAGGCATTGACGGAACTAGGGGAGACTAGGGGGCAAGCCCCTCGCTAGGAGAGATTTAACCCCGCCTAGAAAAATGGAGTTGGTCGACCAAATAAAATGGTCAAAAATAATGCCGGAGGCTATAGCCCACCCTAGAAATGAGCGCTAGTTCCGCCAATGTCTATAGGTGGGCAAAATGGCTCCTTTGTGTGAGTGGCTCTGAACCGTCCATTGTCTGTCGCGAACCGATTCATATGGTCGATGTTAAGTCAGACAGAACCGAGTGGCGAAACTCTGACTTCGAGAAAAACGCATTCAAAGTTTGCTGCATTCGAAATCAACTTCTAACTCTGGCTGTTTGCAACATTTATGTAGTCTGACTAGAGCAACATGTTGCTTAGAAAATGCTTGATCGTTTGCTATCATTAACTCATTTTTTAAAATTTTGCGACTTGGTCCGGTCTGATTTAACACCAACCAGATGATATCGCGACAAGCAATCGAGTTGAGCAGGCGAGTCGAGTAGTCGAATCAAGCAATCGAATCAAACAGTTGGGTCGAGCAGTCGAGTCGAACAGTCAAGTAGAGTAGCCGAGTCGAACAGTCAAGTAGAGCAGTCAAATCGAGCAGTCTAGTCGAGCAGTTGAATCAAGCTGTTCAGTGAAGGAGTCCGGTCGAGCAGTTGAATCGAGTGGTCGACTCGAGCAGTCAAGTCGAGTAGTTTAACCGAGCAGTTAAGTCGAGTAGTCCAGTCGAGCAGTTGAATTGAGTAGTCTAGTCGAACATTTGAGTCGTGCAGTGGAATCGAATGGTTTAGTAAAGCAGTCGGGTCAAGCGGTTAGGTCAAGCAGTTGAGTCGAGCAGTTCCTTCGAGCAGTAGAGTAGTCCAGCCGAACAGTTTATTCGAGCAGTTGAGTCGTGTAGTCCAGTTGAGCAGTTGAGTCGAGCAGTCGTGTCGAGTAGTCCAGTCGAGCAGATGTATCATGCTGACCAGTCAAGCAGTGCAGCAAGCAGTCGAATCGAACAGTCCAGTGGAGCAGTTCAATCGTACAGTTAAGTCGAGCAGTCGGGTCGAGTAGTAAGTCAAGCAAATGTGTCAAACAGTCGAATCGAGTAGTTAAGTCGAGTAGTCCACTCGAGCAGTTCAATCAAGCTGTTCAGTCAAGCAGTCAAGTCGATCTGTCCAATCAATCGATTCGACGAACAGTTCAGTCGAGCAGTTCAGTTAAACAGTTCAGTCGAGCAATTAAATCTAGTAGTCTAATCGACCAGTCCAGTCGAGCAGTCTAGTCAACCTGTTGAGCAATCGAACAGTCCAGCAATCGACCAGTGAGGTGACTGAGAACACAACCCATTGCTACGAAAGTATGATGACGTCCTGTCAGGAACCTGTTTTTAATTACCGATAAGCCTCTTATGACGTCCTGTCAGAGACCTGGTTTTCGGTACAGACATAAGCCTCTTATATAAATAAATATATAAATAGATTACATAAATAGATGGTTCCCCCACGTTGCGTTGAAGGGATTTTTCCAATTCAGTTTCATTTTATCAACAGCACATCTTTTCACTACACATCCAATGAATCGGGAAACATGCGTGTCCTTACATAATCATATTATAATCGAACACTACAGCTGTAGCGCACTTTTCCAACACAAATAGCATATTCGCCTAGGTTTAATCGTCTCGTCGTAAAGAATTTGCAATCCGTTGGTACAATGGGCTTCAGTCATTTTTTCTGGCACACTTCCCTAACACAGACATCAAATTGGACTAGATTTAATCGCGTTCGAGAGAAATTTGTTGGCACAAGGGGGCTTTGTCACTCTTTCTGGCGTACTTCCCACGCACAGATATCAAATTGGTATAGGTTTAGATCATCGTAAAAAATCTTCCAACCAACCACGAAGCAAGAATTTCCAGTAGGACAACTTTTTTACATTAAATTTTATAAAGCAGACGGGATGTGTGTTTCAGCCTGGGCCCACGCGTGAAATTTAAATTGGGATAAAAATTTAAATGAAAATTGAACCTCAGATTAGACAGTAGATCAGCATTTGAATTTAGATTTGAATTGGGACTTGAACTTGGACTTTACGTTTAATTTCAAATTGGACTCGAAATTGAACTAAAAGCTGGACTTCAAACTGCAACTGAATTAGAGGATGATTAGACTTGTATTTGGATTTTTAGTCGAACATAAATTCAATTAGACTAGATGTTGAACTCAATGTGAGCTTGTTAACTCCGCCAGTGACGGACCTTCGCTGATGAACCGCCACGGGTGGCTCCCTAAAAAGAGTGAACAAGTGATGGGGAAATTGGATCGGGACCCGAGCTGTCTGTCACAAGCCAGGATAAAGGAGGAGTGTTGAGATTTGCCGCTCGGTCTGCAGCTCCGGATGGCTCCATGGTAAGTTTATGGTGGATCCATCCGGAACTGCACATCGAGTCTCTTCCGCGGCAAATCTTGTAAAAATCTTTTGCTCTCAATGTAGCAAGTAGTCAAGGAGCATGCTACATTCTGAGCAAAGTGCGGAGGAGGACCCCAATCCTCGGTGTAACGCGACCCGTGCCTAGGGATGAATGCTTGGGGGGGTCTAATAAAGTTTCCCAAGGTCGAACGGAGCCTGCATGGTACCAGAGCACCCTGTGCAGTATATTGCTCCCTCTGTTCCAAGCTGGTAAAGAACCGTTGATTTTCTCCCCAGCAGAGTACAACCATCGCCATGGATAACCTTGAAACAATAATTGATGGGGCAACCAACGACCCCCAAGAGTTGGTGATAAACACCGGAGTAGGTGTAGAGGTGGCGCACGACGGTAGACCGGAAGTGCGCAGTCCGATCGGCACGGACAATACTGGCGAAGTAATGGATACAGGGATGGAAGAGGACTTTAACCTCGACAGCATGTCGCTGGAAGGAGGACTCTCGGCTTCATCTCTGATCCTGAATTCACCATCAGGGAATGCGGAGAGCGACGCGGATAACCTTCCCGATCCGGTGACGCTACCTGAAGTCAAGGGGCAACCTGGGACTTCCGGAGTTGTTGCCAAGCGTCTCTCCAAAGCGCAACGGCGACGGCAGAAGTGGTATCGGAGCAAGGGCTACTCAAAGGACGAAGCGGAGGAACTTGCCCTTCTGCCGGCCGGCCAGCCTAGCCAGCGGGACCTTGTCGTTACCAAAAGGCAACGATCCGCTGATACGGCGTCGCCGAACATCAGCAGCAAAGGTCCCACTAAAAAGAGACCACGCAGTCGAGCCTGCGCGGGTCCTTCGGCACCAAAACCATCCTCGGGGTGCACCTACAGGGAAATGGTGGATGCTTTCAGTGTAGCCATAACTACGGCTGATTATCCCGTTTCCCTGCTCACTACGGATCAGCTCCAGACTGTCCGCGCCGTTCTTCTGGATCAAATAGCTGACCAGGAGACTCCAGCCATTAGACCCAAGTTCAGGAGCTGCCAGTTCAAGAACGGCTACTTGATACTGGCTTGCTCTGACCAGAACACGGTCAAATGGCTGGAGCAAACGGCATCTACTCTCGTCCCGTGGGAAGGAGCACAACTACGGGCCTACGACACGAAGGACCTGCCGAAGGCTCACACCTTCATAGGGTACTTCCAGGACAGTGTCGGTACCACGGACGAGAAAATCCTGAGATTCCTCCAGAATCAGAACGACGGCTTTTCAACGCAAGCGTGGCAGATACGCCGTCGCATTGTGCGTGGAAATACCGTGGAACTGTTAATGGAGGTTGACCAAAAGTCGGCAAGTCAGATCACTGAGCAGCGCTTTACGCTAAATTTTATGTTTGGCAAAGCACGCATGCGACAGGTTGGTAGAGGTCTGATCAACACAGGCGCAACAGTCTCTGCTGCAAAGTCGAGGAAGGTACGAGCGGAACTCCCTTCTGGGAGCGCCCCGCCACCACCAAGACAATGCAATCCTGCAACGTTGAGGGTGGAAAGTGCGGAACTTCCCACTGGAAGTGCCCCGCCGCCACCTAAACAATGCAATCCTGCGAAGACTAGGCGAGCGCCGCGAAAACCTCGCAAGAGGCGTACGCAGCAATCACCAGTCGATAGCAGACCTCAGAGGCTCAATCCGCCGTTAAGTGCGGGTCGGACATCTGTGGCCTGTCGCCTGCGGCAACCGAAGCCTGCCGGTGTGAGCGACCCAGCCGCTCAACTCAGCGAAAACGCTGCTGGTACCCGTTCGCCAAGGCTCGATCCAGTACTGGATCAAGCTGAAAACGGCAATCCTGCCTCCAAATGAGCAGCTTTCGCTGCATTCAGGTGAACCTCCACCATGCCAAGGGCGCGTCTAGTGTCCTATGCCGGAGGTTCACCAAAGAGCAGCTGAGTGCTGCTCTGATCCAGGAGCCATGGATCAACGATACCACGATCCTCGGTCTATCCGGCGCTAATGGTAAGTTGATCTATTGTAATACACAGTCCAAGCCTAGGACTGCCATTCTGTTAAATAAGAGAATAACATTTTCTCCAATTACAGAATTCATCCAACGCGACGTCGTTGCCATTACGGTGGTAGTCCCGACGACTAGAGGGAAGCAGGAGATAGTCGTTGCGTCCGCCTACTTTCCAGGGGACAAGGACGAAATACCACCGCCCGAGGTTGCTGAACTTGTGCGGTACTGCAGAGCAGTCAACAAGCCGTACGTGATAGGCTGCGACGCAAATGCGCACCACACGATATGGGGCAGCTCGGACACAAACAACAGGGGTGAGTACCTACTTGAATAAAATGAGCCATGAAATCGACCTAAATTGGACCTTCAAATTGAGCTTGAAATTTGATTTGAAATTATACTGGGAATCAGATATGAAATTAGTCATGAAATGAGTGAAAGTCATCGGGTTCAATGGGATTTGAAATTGGACTTGAAATCGGAGGTGAAGTTGAATTTAAATTAGACTAGAAATTGGTTTTAAAATAAGACTGCGGGGTTGGGATTTGAACCCTGCTAACCACTTGACCCCTGAAATTGGTCTTCATTAGGACTCTGCACGACAAATTGCACCTAAAAACCTGAATTTGACCTTAAAATAGGAAACTAATATCCACTTGAAATTGGACCTGAAATCGGAGGTAAAATTAAATTAGTTGAACAATTGAATTTCAAGAACTTGGGCATAAAAATTGACTTCAAATCGTACTTGAAAATTGACTGAAACTGGACTTGTACTTGAGGCTGATCCGTTTTTACACAATTAGTTTTCTTATCGCCTATTATTCAGTGCCGGGCTATTGAATTGACAACTCCGAACTTCCTGGTTGCACATTGAGAAATTCTTTTGATATTGTAGTCAAAGATACTGGATATAATAGAACAATAAGACAATGAATATTTTGTTAATATTTGGGAAGCGCACCGTAAGAATACTTCTTAAGCACAAAACTATTCAAAAAATTATTCATCAACAGTGGAAACAGCAGTGGTCCTAGGTTAGTCCCTTGAAGCACATCAGTTCATTAAATAGATTTCATTGTCGATGTCGATGGCTGAAGTACAGATAGTGCAGGCCGCTAAAGTGCAGGCTAATTTATTCAATCAAAGTCCATCCGAGTGACACGAAGGCTGTCTCTCATATGTCTGTCCAAGTTTTTCAGTTGTGAAAACCATACAATGAAAAAAAAAATGAAAAATTTTTTGGTTAATCTCTCCAGCGCTGCTTCCAATTGCACTGTTCGGTATATGCAATTTAGAATCTCTCAACCACTGTTAAAATTTAACTTTCTCAATTCGACACGTAAAAGGCTGCTCCAAATATCATCCATCAGTATCCCCATACGAGCTGCCAGCAATACCGAATCATATCGTGAATCTAATTGCCAGAACTGTCGTTTTTAGACCAATTTTTATTCAATAGATTGCACGTTGCCATCCCACCGGCAGAACAACATGAAAACTTTACGCTTCTACACACATAGGCATAGAGGTATATATCAGGCATGATCAGACAGCAACTCATCGGCTTTGGAATGCCAATTGTTAGTGTCTCCCTTGTAAAATCCCTGCATCCGCCACCGCCGCAGCCAAACCCTTACCACGCTGCCACGATCTGCTAGGTACCAAGTTATTGTTTCCAATTTGACCCCACCGTACCGGTGCACAACCCACTCCGCTCAAAAGTGCGACCGGATGAGCTTAGGTTGACAATTCGAATCAAACCCATGTGTGTGCAGTTTAGTAAGGTCGTTTCGAGCGTGCACAGGTTGGAAGTTGGACTTTTTCTGATTTGTCGTCCCAAGGTGATGGACGGATTTGTACCCCATTAACTGAAATATGGGAACATTTACAATACCCGAAAAATTTATAGCTATCGAAAGATTGTGTAAATTTTAAGCGTTTTTAATATAATATCACCACGTTTGTGGTTCGGCACCCTGCCCGGAGCATCAACAAACCTAAAACTGGGATCGGTTCACTGAAACAGTATCCGATCCGAAGTTCCACTTCTGCCACGGATGGCCTCACCTGAATGGAGCAGTGATCCGGAATCCATCAGCAGGGCAGCAGGGTGTGTCATACTGATTCGCTGAATGGATTCCGGAATCAATCGGGCGTGCAATTTGGTTCAATTTCAAACCGTGCTCTTTTGTCTAGCCTGCCGGGCCTATTGGTGGCCAGTTCAATGGGTTTAATGGAGCTGCTGCTGCTGCTGCTGTTGCATGTTTGTTTTCGTTCTAGTCAGAAAACAAGAGGACACCGGGGCCACATTTCGGCTGTGCTACGACGACTCGTTGAACGATGAAATTGACAGATGACATGGGATGATGTAGATACCGGAGCGGGTTTTTTCCTCCTGCGAATGTGCTCTCCGTAATCGAATAGAACCATGTTTGAGTTCACTATTTGATTTGACACCCGATGGCAGAAGACTATTCATTTTCGTCAGGTACTGATCGATTACTGATTTTTTGTTGATTTGGGTTCTGTGTATTGTTTTCAGTTTTGCTGTAAAGTTGAAAAAGTAATTACCATTCTGGTATGGAATTTGTAGTTTCGCAATCAATGCATTGCATTTTTGCTCTGTTGTTTTTCCATTGTTCGTCAAAAACAACTATTTCTAAATCTTTGATCAAGAAACTTAATTTTGAAATTGATTGCTATTTCCTAATGTATTGTTGCAAAATAGAATTATGTTCAAATCAAAACTAACTAATTTCACCTAGCAAGAACGTCCAGCAATTCGCACCCATCACAGAGCGCCAAAAGTCAGATATGCGAATCTGTCACCCATGAATGCCACTTAATTTTAGCAGTCGCCAGTCACATCGTGAATCAACCACTCAGCAGCGTGCAGCATCGTCCAGAACATGTGTTGTTAACTGACAGCCGCTACAGTTCGGTTTATACATATAGTTTTTATCTCTTTCGTTGCTGTTTTCTATGAGTATTTTCATATTCGAACTTCACATGGTCTGTCTGTCTGTCTGTCCGTTCGTCCGTCCGTCTGGTGCGACAGCGCAGCGGCTGTTTGTTGAAGTATAGCGTGTTTTATTGCCTTAATAGTCTTGCTAGTTTTTTTTTGCCATCTTCCCAACAGCCCTGTGCGACAAGGATGGAGCGGATTATGGCCAGAGCAACTGGGCGCAATTTGTGCGCGATGATGGGAAAGCGGCATATTCTACTAGAGCACAAAGTTGCCATTGAATAGACATTATTATTATTATCATCGTTGTTCGCGGCGTATCGCCGCTAGCTGGGAAGCTGCGTGAAAAACGGCATTTGCTATGTAGGAAATGCCATTCATCTTCGGGTTGGAATTGATTTCACTGTACTACAGCCCTCATCATAACTGACTGAACGATCCTCCCATAAATCGGACAGACAGATGAGGGACAGCCTTTGTGTCACTCGGACGAACGGACGCTGGTCGAATAAATCAGCCTGCACTTTAGCGTTCTGGACTGGACTAGCGATTGATTTCTGTCATCGATCTGTTTGTCCTGTCGGCGACCGGTTTACCCTTTCAAGACGATATTAAAACTTATTTCAATGTTGTTTAATTCATTTGATAGCTTTTTAAGTAAAGAGTAAAGAGTAAAGAGTAAAGAGTAAAGAGTAAAGAGTAAAGAGTAAAGAGTAAAGAGTAAAGAGTAAAGAGTAAAGAGTAAAGAGTAAAGAGTAAAGAGTAAAGAGTAAAGAGTAAAGAGTAAAGAGTAAAGAGTAAAGAGTAAAGAGTAAAGAGTAAAGAGTAAAGAGTAAAGAGTAAAGAGTAAAGAGTAAAGAGTAAAGAGTAAAGAGTAAAGAGTAAAGAGTAAAGAGTAAAGAGTAAAGAGTAAAGAGTAAAGAGTAAAGAGTAAAGAGTAAAGAGTAAAGAGTAAAGAGTAAAGAGTAAAGAGTAAAGAGTAAAGAGTAAAGAGTAAAGAGTAAAGAGTAAAGAGTAAAGAGTAAAGAGTAAAGAGTAAAGAGTAAAGAGTAAAGAGTAAAGAGTAAAGAGTAAAGAGTAAAGAGTAAAGAGTAAAGAGTAAAGAGTAAAGAGTAAAGAGTAAAGAGCAAAGAGTAAAGAGTAAAGAGTAAAGAGTAAAGAGTAAAGAGTAAAGAGTAAAGAGTAAAGAGTAAAGAGTAAAGAGTAAAGAGTAAAGAGTAAAGAGTAAAGAGTTAAGAGTAAAGAGTAAAGAGTAAAGAGTAAAGAGTAAAGAGTAAAGAGTAAGCCCAAGTAACAAGCCAATATGAATTTGTTTGGAATCTTTAAAACGAAAATTAAATAAAAATCTGCCCAAAATTTGAAAGACTTCTTCGTCTAAACTTTCAGTGAACTCACAAAACAACAAACATGGCTTACTTTGTGGTAATAAATTAGCAACGATTATTCCTATGAACTTGACACTTCGTTGAGGTTTCTTTGTTTATACTATAAATCTACTACTATCTTGCGAAAAACTTGTTTACCTTAGGTAGGGTACGGGAGGGTATTTCCAGCCCTTTAAGCGGTAGCCTGAACAATATTCAGGAATTACGTTGAAACTATATTCATTTGAGACAAGATTGGCATACCAGTTGATAGCATAATATTTACTGAACATCGGCGTGTATTTTGTCCTTAATGAAACGCTACTGAATTTGAGTTATAATCGCGAGAAATGATGAAGTCGCTGCGGCTAAATTGGGCCCATTTTGTAAATCTGTGTTTTTTAAAACCGACTGGCCGAAAAAGCCAGCACAGGGATTAAATGCTTTTCAAAAACAGATCAAAAGAGAGACCGATGGGTAACGTGTCGGTATTGCCAAGATACCGGTTCTTTGAAGATAACTAGTTTTGCAGTGACAACAGCTTGCTGCTGGCGCTAGTGTATCATTGAATCGTTCATATACACTAGCACCAGAAGCAAGTGGTTGTCACTCAAATACTAGCTATGTCAACACGATAGAAGGGCTTCAGGAGTAACTGCCTCACACATTGGTAGGGAATTTTTGTGTTCTTCCGTGATAAAAAGAAGTAGAATTGTTCTGTGATACCATATTCACAGCTGTTTAGTTTCTAGAATAAGTAAACGTGATCATAATTGTGTGTTTTCCAAACCATAGAGCCGATACGCATAAGCGATTGCTGCTAGTTTTTTCAGCCTGATTACGTGCTAGTGGAAGAACTGTGGTTTTGATGAACAAAAGGTGAGGCATCCGACGTTTCAGAGGAATGGGTGGTGAATCTAATACCAATCAACTATCACAAAAACCGGTTGATTATGTTGAAAACTCCGTACTCTTGGGTGTAGTTGGATTTAAAATCAAAGTTGAAATTCGACTAGAAGACGTAGAGTTGGATTGGAAATTAAAGCTGGAATTGAACTTGAAATCGGACTTGACATAGATATCAAATTATGTAGGCTTGAATTAGGATTGAATAGACTTAAATTAAACTCGAAAATAAACCTAACAATGGAATTGAAATTGGACTTGAAATTTGACCTAAACTGGATTTAAATTGGACGTGAGATTAGACTAGGAATTATATTTGAAATTGGACCTAAAATTGGAATTCAATTGGTACTACGAATAGTGCTTGAAATTAGAGTTTAAGTTTGACTTAAAATTTCACTAAAATAGAGTTATAATTGGACACGAAATCAGACATGAAGGTTTACTTAAAATTAGAATTGGAATTTATCGTCTTTTTCTCTCACACGTTTTTTAGCATTTCTGTTCCGTTTTTTCCCTTTTACAGTCAGGTTTTTTCACTTTTGTTCCGTTTTTCTCCTTCTCTGTATCGTTTTTTTTTTGGTTTTTGTTCTCAATTTTCTTGATTTTCCTTCCGTTTTTCTCCTTTCTATCGTTTAGATGCTTTCAATCCAGGAACAGTGCACAACATAGCCTTTACATGGACAGATTGCAAAGGGATATACAGTCAAATCCAAAGACTTTTAGGACATACCTCAATTCAAAGCATCAGGATAAAGGACTTTCGACAAATGTAATGTATAAGGACAAGAAAGCTGCAAACGTCACTGAGGCTACAGAATTATTCTCTGAATATTTTAAAAATGTCTTTGATAATGATCAGCGAACAGGATACTCCAGTGCAGCTCCATCGTTAGATTCAACTTTTGCTACATTTGAATTTTATCGTTGTCGGATGTCCGCAATGCGATTTCGGCTCTAGATATATCTAAAAGCAGTGGACCAGATGGAATCCCAAATTCTGTGTTAATAAATTGTATGGATGGCTTCTTAGTTCCATTATATAGTTTATTCAGTGTGTCTTTAGCAACAGGTTCATTTCCAAAACTATGGAAGATATCGCACATCATACCAATTCATAAAAAAGGTTCTAAGTTACTGGTTGAAAATAATAGAGGAATTGCCATTCTCTCGGCAATACCGAAAATGTTCGAATCTATGGTTTATAAGCGTTTGTATCGCGAGATTGAATCAAAAATTTCAATTTCCCAACATTCCTTAAAGGACGCTCAACGGTAACTAATTTGGGGGAATTTGTTTCGAGAACTGTGCCATGGATGCTGGATGGGTGGCAAGTAGATACAATATACACATATATGTTTAGGGCTTTTGACGTAATAAATATTGATGCGATCGCATCATTGTTGCCAAAGCATGGAATAGACGGTATAAATCTGAGGTGGATAGGCGATTATCTAAAGAATCGATCGCAATATGTCAAGATTGACAAGAGCAAGTCAGCTTCATTCCCGGTCTACTCTGGCGTGCCTCAGGGGAGTCATCTAGGACCATTTCTTTTCGTCAAAGTCATGAACGAGCTCCCGGAACTTCTCCCTGGAGTTTACATCTTAATTTACGCTGACGATGTGAAGGTTTTTCTTCCGGTGAAATCTGTTAAGGACTGTCGAATTCTTCAGGATAGTGTACAACATTTCATCGGTTTTTGTAAAGCGTTCGGCCTAAAAGTTAATACGAAGAAGTGTAATCTGGTTTCATACACCCGAAAAACAAATAAATTGGTATTTGATTATTTCATGGAAGGGGAAATAATACCAAGAAGAGACCATGTATGCAATCTTGGGGTAGAAATGGACAGCGAGCTTAACTTCATCCGGCATACTGAAAAGGTTGTCGCAAAAGCAATTTCTTTTGGCATGATCAAACGGCTCAGTGGAGAGTTAAAGAATCCGCATACCCCATTATACAATGCCTTGCTACGAAGTGATATTGAGTATGCAAGTGTAATATGCCAAGCACCAATGTAAATTCTATTGTACTCTTATGGCGGTTTTCATGAGCAATTTTGGTCTAAAATGTCATCATAAGAGTGCAACAAAACCCAAATTGTTACTTGGGATGGCAACCATTCTACGAAATGCACAAAAAACGAATTGAGCAAATCCAAAAGCAATTTATTCGCTCTGCCCTGCGGAATTTAGGACGGACCGGAGAGATGCCTAACTATAAATCGTTGTGTTTATTGATTGGAACGGAAAGCTTGGAGAACAGAAGGCGTACAACAGATGCTCTGTTTTTAAAGGACATACTCGCGTATTATTCGCCCATTTTTATTAAGTCAAGTGACCGTGAATGATGGACGTTCGTCTTTAAGAAATGTTAGACTTTTTCGTTCTGTTTAGATTATAGTCACTTTAACCAGTTTTTGGTCATTCGTGACTTCTGCGGGGTTGGGATTTGAACCCGGGTCCTCGGCGTGAGAGGCGTGAATGCTAACCACAACGCCGAAACTGCCCCTATATTGCCTATTTTATTATTCCGTTTTGCTTCGTTTCGTGTCCCATATTTTAGGTGTCCCGTTTATCCTTTCTTGACCCCCTTTTTAGCTCTCCGGTTTTTCTTTTCTATCTCCCGTTCTTTCTCCTTTTCTTTCCGTTTTTCTTTGATTTTTAGGAAAGTCTATATTTTACTCTACTTTTACATCCCATTTTTCCATCCTTCTGCTTTGATATCCTGTTTGACGTCGTTTTCCCGTTTTCCTCATTTTCTCCATCGGATTTCTTTTCGTTTTTTCGCTATTTTTTCTCTTTTAGTTTCATTTGTTTTCTTTTTCTTATCATTTTTCTTGTTTCTTTTCGTTTTTCTCCTCATTTTACCATCGTTTTTCTTAGTTTAGTCTATCACGTGGTTTCTTTTCTGTACCGTTTTTCGTCTATTTGTTTCGTTTTCCCTTTTTTTCACTCGTATTTCTTATTTTCTCTCTATATTTTCCATACCATCCCGATTTTTCTCGCGTTTATCTTCTTTTATTTTCCGTTTTTTATTATTTTCAGTCAAAACTCTTGTCAAAAATCTTGTTTCGTCTGTTTTCCCTTTCAAACTGCTTTTGTATTTTTTCGTTTTCGTCTGTTTCGTTCTTCTTCTTCTTATTGTATCTTCGTTATTATGTCTTTCGTTATTTTCTGCGTTTCTTTTCCGTTCCCCTTTGTCTTCCGTTTTTTTTTCAAATTTCGTCTGGTTTTGTTCTTGTTTCTCATACTCCTGTAATTTATCCTTTTCTTTTTTCCGTTTCCTATCTCGTTTTTTCCATTTCTGTCCATTATCTACTCTCTTTCATCGTTTTACTGTCTTTTTTTCTGTTCAGCTTCCTCTTTTTTCCACCTTTTTTTTAAAGTTCCGTTTTCTTTTTCTTTCTCTCTCGCGTTTTCCTCTTTTTCTATCCTGTTTGTACAAGTTTTTGTTCGTGCTCTTTCCGTTATTTCTAATTCCGTTACATTTTTCCTTTCTAACTTTTTGTGGAGAGCAGCAGGCTTGCTAAGAAAATTTACATACCGTCATTTTCATGAGAAACTATTTACTCTATGCTGTTTGGTTCATGAGATTTGAATTTTTGAACTAGGGTATGTTGCTGCTTCGTCGTAATTGCCTATTCCCGTCCTATCCAACACAAATTATTAAAAATATCAGCATTTTTATGACACACAATGCCAAACTAGTTATATCCTAATATTTTAGTTTGTTGTCTATCATACGCGATCAATCAAAGTGAGCTTAAATGCTTTTTATCATTAAAGAAGTCCTACCAGCCAAATTTCCTACGTTTTTTCGTGCGACGAAGAAGACAATGTCCACTAATCGTTCTAATTTCCGTAATTCATAAATGAAAATAACGAAACGAAATGAAACTCACGCAAAGCATTGTCGTTATTCTACAGCCAGGAAAACTTGCCTGACCTACAGAAATTTTGCAGATTAACATTTGTCATGCCGTCCTACACAAACCCATGCGCGTTAGCTTCGTAAACATTGTTGTGATTTTTAGTTCGGACGATGAAAAATTTTAATGGACGACGAATTTTAGAAATAAAGTCAGTTGCGTAATTTCAATAATATGCTTTAACAGTCGCTTTTCAGTGATTTCATAATTCACGGATCGGAAGGTAAGTGTGTTTTAGTCAAATCAGCACAAGAACTTTTGGAGTATTCATTAAATCCATCCAGCAAATGATGAAAATAGAATGGCTCTACTTATTACGACGGGAATTAGAAAAAGATCCTAATTTGAAAATGACAACGACAACTACTTCTTCAGTCTCAAACTTTCAATGATGCTGGTAACGCTAGGCAAATGATTGTTGGAACAGTACGTAAATCGTACAGAAACCTGCACCCAAATCGAATACATCATGCTCTATAGCTCCGGCTTTGCACTGCAGTTACGGTCGGTTAATTCCAGGTTTGGCCAAGCCCGTTCCATCGGCTACGGGAACTCGTTAGTAGTCTGCTCACAACAATTGAAGTGAATAAAAAGAATGCAGAATCTCAGAATCAATTTTTGATAAAATAATAGTATCTCATTCCAATCATCTAGCCGCATGTATTTTTTATCCATATTTTGCATTCTGATTAACCCAACCAGGAACGGGAGTAGTTTGTTAAAATTCATCAAATCACTCCATTTTATTGTTCGTACATGTTGGCCGTCAAACTACTGCGAGTAACTTTTTTGTACGTCAACCACCGTGCATCAGTCAGCTTCAGTCGTAATATTTGAATGGGCTATTGTCACTGTTGAAAGGTTGTAAAAATCATGCATTTTTTGTCAAGCAAAAGCAATCTTCGCACCCAGTTTTCATTTTATGAACGAATAATTGCATTCTGCAATTTTTTCCTGCTGCGGTTACCATTTGTGCGGTTACACGATTGCTTCATTGGTTTTAAATTCCGCCAGCATCACCACCGCCGCCGCATCACTCCGTCGCCCCGTGCAGATTCCGAAAATCCATTAACGGTCGAAATTAACGGGGAGGATGACAGTTCATAAAAGCAGGTCCCCATCACCCGACTGACTGGTTGCCGAGCGAGAGCGCGGGGACCATTTTTCATCGTCGCAGTTCAAAAATAAATGTTTTGGCTCGCCCGCAGTGATGTGATGGCTAATGATCCGGAACAAGTGACGCGTTAAATAGCGGGCCTTCATCATCATTAACTTCATCCGCAACGAAATAAACATTGGCTTGACTTCTGGCAGCCACCCGCTGCGGAAAGGGCGTGACTTCCCGTCCCGTGCTGTTGCAACAATGTAGATCCTTCCGGTTTTCGGGCCGTTCCCACTGCTAATCGCTTCTCAGGTGATCACTCTCTCGACATCGAGATCGAGAACAGCGACGATCTTGACTCCAATTAATTTCGATTAATAGAAGAGTTACTTGATGATGTTGTATATAAATTCTTAGGAACAACTTTATTACTCACTTTAGTCGGCTTTACCCGACTTACCTCCCATGCGGGCGATGTTGGCCTCGTATGCTCAAGCGGTTATCACTTTGAAATGAATCTCCGCTCCCGTAAACTTCAATAATACACCGCTACTAGTTTGTTGGAGCGATGACGACGACGATATGCTCGGAGTTAAAACATGATATTAAACAGAGTTCATATTGCCGAGGCAATCAAGCATGGCCATAAAAAGCGTGCTCGCGCGTATGCAGATGAGTTTTAACGATTCGCCGAACTACTGACTACTGCCGGTTAAATACCAGGGTGGGTGGCCCTGGGGACAGACGACGACGGCAGGCAAGGTGTCATCCGTCGCCGGCGGATCCGGGCGTGCAACTTTGTGCCACTATTGATTACAGCAGGTTTTGAAATCTGGTCGCTGGCTGCTGGCAGGCGGCCTATCTGAAATCAATATCAGTGTACTGCTCTGTACTGTACTGTCTCGCGTTGGCACGGCACTCAACCGCACGCATGACTGAGTGCCCACTCCCCACTTCCCTGAGCACGCGTTTTTTGAAAAAGCTGAAAGCGGATCACTTCACCTTCGCAGCATGGAAGGTTAAATTTACGGGCTTTGTTTGCAAATAATAAACATAATGTCGTTGGAAGCAGTGAATGATCGCCACGCTAATGGATTGGAAATTTTACTTCGTTAAACGAAATTTGTTGTAATACGTTTTTCTGTGTACACTAAAATCACTTTTTGCCTTTTGATGTAAAATATAAAATGAAAAAGATTGTCTATTCCCTAGACTTAAAATCAGTAATTTCGTTTCGTTGGAAATCTATGTATCAGTTTCGACGTAATTTCATTTAATTTCTTCATTTCACTTTCCATTGTACCTCATTAATATCCCTAGATATCCCTCGACGGATTTACATTACAATGGACTGACGCACTCGGTCGGAGATTGAATGTTAATATTTCTATTTTTAAAATTTTTCAGTTCAACCAACCTTTTATTTATTTCAACAAGTATTTACTTTTATATTGCCCTCATCCACCGCCCAAAAAGTGAATGATTTCATATTTTGTTCAAATTTTTTGATGTTATGGGGTAAATCCTCAAGTTTTATCACTGGTTCCTTCTATTTTTCGTGAACGGCTTTAGGATACGGCTGACCATCAAAAGTTTTGTTAGAAAATCATGTCAATACTGCCGATTTAAAATATTTTATTCTCACTAATTTTTTTTATTCTTTCCATATTTTATTCTTCCATATGCGCCATGGAAACAGTTTAACTAGTTAAGCTCAATTTCGAAAATAACTTCGACTGTGCAACTCGCATTTTATTTTGAGGAAATAGCCAAAATATTTATTTCATGCTTTTCAATTGCTGGAATATCAATATGGCCTAATATTCTTTCATGGACAAATCTAGCAACGCTTCATAACAACTGCGATAAATCTGCTTGATTGGATATTACCATTCCAATTCCAAATGCATTATAAAACTACGAGTTGTTCGCCTTTGTGTGCATATAAATATTCTAGCCTTGAAGTTGTATTGCAATTTGACAAATAGCCTTCATAAGGACAGTTTTGTATTGATACCCCAATGTATTGGTACGTGTTCTCTGGCGAATACTCAGAATTGTTTCGTAAGAGATTACATAGCCAACTAGTTTTCTTGTGGTAATATAAGCAACCGCAATAAAATCTGTGATGCGGGTTTTCGAATAGTTTTATTCGAGTTAAATAGTCAGCTATACGTATAAAATATGACTCGTTCTTCTTGGCAATGGATATGTCCACTATAATGCTGTAAGTAATCGTTATTGCGTCATAAAATCTTTATAAAATTTAATAAAACCAAGTAACTGTAGATTTGTTACTTAGGATGATTTTAGTCACTATTGTTAAAAAACAAAGTTCTCTGAAAATCTGGTCAATAATTGATTGCACCAATCGCTGAACTCTGCAAAAAAGTGCAAAACTCAACATATATATTAAGTACACGCTTTGGTTAAGCAGCCGCAGTTCTCTCGGTTCATCTGTAATTTACGATTACATTAGTTTACGATTACAATGACCCTTTTGTATTGTTAAGAAGCTGCAATAGTGTATTGTAGATTTCATCAAGAACGAAGGGTTATGAAAGGAGCGAAGTCATTGACCGTGCGGTAGCCATGATTCTGCCTAGATTCGAATCCAAGACCATTCGCTTGTCAATGCAAACTCTGTAACCTTGTAACCTCCCAATCCCAATCCCAATCCCAATCCCAATCCCAATCCCAATCCCAATCCCAATCCCAATCCCAATCCCAATCCCAATCCCAATCCCAATCCCAATCCCAATCCCAATCCCAATCCCAATCCCAATCCCAATCCCAATCCCAATCCCAATCCCAATCCCAATCCCAATCCCAATCCCAATCCCAATCCCAATCCCAATCCCAATCCCAATCCCAATCCCAATCCCAATCCCAATCCCAATCCCAATCCCAATCCCAATCCCAATCCCAATCCCAATCCCAATCCCAATCCCAATCCCAATCCCAATCCCAATCCCAATCCCAATCCCAATCCCAATCCCAATCCCAATCCCAATCCCAATCCCAATCCCAATCCCAATCCCAATCCCAATCCCAATCCCAATCCCAATCCCAATCCCAATCCCAATCCCAATCCCAATCCCAATCCCAATCCCAATCCCAATCCCAATCCCAATCCCAATCCCAATCCCAATCCCAATCCCAATCCCAATCCCAATCCCAATCCCAATCCCAATCCCAATCCCAATCCCAATCCCAATCCCAATCCCAATCCCAATCCCAATCCCAATCCCAATCCCAATCCCAATCCCAATCCCAATCCCAATCCCAATCCCAATCCCAATCCCAATCCCAATCCCAATCCCAATCCCAATCCCAATCCCAATCCCAATCCCAATCCCAATCCCAATCCCAATCCCAATCCCAATCCCAATCCCAATCCCAATCCCAATCCCAATCCCAATCCCAATCCCAATCCCAATCCCAATCCCAATCCCAATCCCAATCCCAATCCCAATCCCAATCCCAATCCCAATCCCAATCCCAATCCCAATCCCAATCCCAATCCCAATCCCAATCCCAATCCCAATCCCAATCCCAATCCCAATCCCAATCCCAATCCCAATCCCAATCCCAATCCCAATCCCAATCCCAATCCCAATCCCAATCCCAATCCCAATCCCAATCCCAATCCCAATCCCAATCCCAATCCCAATCCCAATCCCAATCCCAATCCCAATCCCAATCCCAATCCCAATCCCAATCCCAATCCCAATCCCAATCCCAATCCCAATCCCAATCCCAATCCCAATCCCAATCCCAATCCCAATCCCAATCCCAATCCCAATCCCAATCCCAATCCCAATCCCAATCCCAATCCCAATCCCAATCCCAATCCCAATCCCAATCCCAATCCCAATCCCAATCCCAATCCCAATCCCAATCCCAATCTCAGTCCAAGTCACTGGTTTTGGGCGCAAATAAGATTTTTTTGGTTTATATATGATTCTATGCGGTCATGTCGTAAACTCTTTTTTGGAGAGTGAGGAAGTGTCTGGCGTGAAGAATGCTATACTGGGTGAACTAGAAAATTTCGATACACAGACCAAAAATATATTGGGTCGTTCAATGGCAAGTAGGGCTCGCACCCCCGCGCTTTTAGATGGCACCCGAATGTTTTCATTAGTTGAATGTCTAGTCATGCCTCATTTTTGTCGTTTTCGGTCTACTTATAAAAACAAGTGGCTTGACTAGCACACACATAAGGCTGGTCATTATCAACTTAGCTAAGTCAAACGTGTGCTAGATGAAGAGTAAATGAATGTTTTTCTTGATTTTTAAAATTTAGTTAAAAGCGTTCTCTCCACGACTTGTCAACTTCCCAAGTACGGTTTTCAGTTTCAGCTTCAGGCTTATGTGTTTTTCAGTTCCTGACTTTACAACTGTAGTTTTAGGCAACCAGTGAACTACACGATTTTATTTTCAAATGTTATATTATTTAAACTAATACTTTTGGCAGACTAATCTATTTTCAGAGAGCGGGTATGAAATGGGGAAGGCAACTGAGGAGCGTCCAATATAGCTCTAGCCATCCCAAGCCCCTGCCAAGTGCCTCCACGTGGCCAAACCTGGTAATGCTCTTTTGAGTAGCCAAGCTAGGAGGTGCGATGCTGGGTGCTTCCCGGCTGCCTGGGCTCAAAACCGCGGTTTTGGGCAGACGACGGAGCCACACAGCCTAGCTAATAGGTAAGCCTAATAAGTTATTTTAATTATTTTTTTCGTTTTAGCTTATGAAGCATCTCCTGCTATATAGTAAGAACTTTGGCCAAAACGAGTTTTAATACTGCGCATGGATACCAGAATGAAAAATTAAATTAACTATTAGAAGCACTTATGGAACCTCAAAGCACGCTATTCCATACGAAGGACTGCTGGTGAGATTGTTCTAATTTTACCCATATATGCCACATTTCATATCATATTATTAACAGTATTATTATTGATATCATAAATGTGGAAGACTCGATGATGGAGTGGATTGCCAACCTGAATCCTTAAGGTCTGAAGCAAATATGGCACTTCTCAATTTAAAACAAACAAATCATCACGTGGGCTAAAGTTGGTACAGCGAAATTGATTATTACATGCAAGGATCCTAATGCTGGAAGGCGACTCTTATAACCCCGAAATGCACACAAGTGCCTCTGCTTGTAAGTCCGCCCAATCTCTTTTGGCCCTTCTGTAACAGCATTAGTGTGAAGTTTTATATAATAATCAAATTTGGATCTACTGTAATTCTACCCACATACATTGGCAAGTCGTTGAAATGATGGTGGCTTTCCCCTACTACTACTACTACTACTACTACTACTACTACTACTAATCTATTTTCAGAGGGCGAAGTAAGGCGGCCAATTGCAGCCTGGCTTCTGGTCTAAATGCCATTAGTTCATCCCAGAGGAGTCCGGAGTATCACTTAACCTTTATTACCAAAAATACTCGCAGCGACTGTAAATAAATCATCATTTATATGGGAAGCGTTTGGTACGGAAGTCCACGCTTTCTTCCTTCCCCTTGAATTCAAGGAGTTTAGTGGAATTAGGTATTAGTTTTGGTTCCACTTGATTCCTTAGAATTCTCTGTGCGGTACATGCTGCGCAGTTGGCCTGGCCGTTGACAAGGAAAATGATTGATTCAAGTAATCGTCATTTCAAGAATTGACTGCGTTAGTGTCAGATTAGATTAGATTGTATTATGCATTTTGATTATAGTAAAAACAGTTTAATTAATTTCATGATGTAGATTTTTATGGAATTATGGGTACATCTACTTAGTAATAAAGTACAACATCTCTGGTATTGGTTTTGCTAAAATTTGAGAGAAAAACAGTGTAAGATTGAGTGTGAGAGTGAGCGAGTATGAGTGTGAGTAAGTGAGTGAGAGAGAGGTGATATTTATCGTTTCCATTTTTTCTGAAAACTATCGTTTTTATGCGTTTGCTGCCATTAAGTTTTTTCGATGTGCGACCCATCAGCAAATTTCCACAGGAAAATGATATGCTCAAGCCAATCCGCTTTCTAACTAAACAGCTCTTTTGACTGATCACGCTTTTTTCTTTAAATGAATTAGGTAATGAAGAGAGGTATACTTTAGTTGACCACGCAACTTTGATAGACATTTAAGAAGTTTGTCAAGTTTTTCTTTTAATACCTGATATTTTATGTTCAATTACTTTACAGAGCACTCTTCAGGCGTCCCAAAAGCTCGTTGACACAAAATTTTACCTTCAAAGCCTTAAAAATTCTCGATTATATAGTACTAGCTGACCCGACAAACTTCGTATTGCCACAAATTAATCTGTGTTGTACATAAATCATGAATCTCGGATGATCTTTGTCACAATCTCAAGTTTTGCAAGCCCCCAGTGGGCGGCGCTTCCGACGGCGGGTCACCGGCAACACTCGCGACCGTCTCGTCCTGAATGATCTAGTGTTACTATAGATAGTTTTTGTGGTCTTGTATTGACTAATGTTTTATGGAAGAGTCTCGAATTTCTCGAGTTAGATTAGTTTTTGAGTTTCGCAAAAAAATCTGTTTTATTTGTATGAGAGTCCATATCCCCCTACCACAGGGGTGAGAGGTCTCTAACTATCGTAAAATAAATTCAAAACTCCAAAATCTCCCACATGCCAAATTTGGTTCCATTTGCTTGATTAGTTCTCAAGTTATAAGGAAATTTGAATTTCATTTGTATGGGAGCTCCCCTCTTAAAAGGGGAAGGGGTCGTAATTCACCATAGAAAAAATTTCTGCCATCTAAAACTCCCACATGCCAAATTTGGTTCCATTTGCTTGATTAGTTCTCGATATAAGAGGAAATTTGCATTTCATTTGTATGGAAGCCCACCCTCTTAAAGGGGAGATGGGCCATAACTCGCTTTCTAAAGAAGAGAGGGGTCTCAATTCACCATAGAAAAAAATCTTGCGTCCAAAACCACTTACATGTCAAATTTGGTTCCAATTGCTTGATTAGTTTTCGAGTTATGAGGAAATTTTTTTTTCATTTGTATAGGAGCCCAACCCCCTCTCTTAAAGTGGGGAAATCCATAGAAAATATACCATAGAAAATATTCTTGCCTCCAAAAACACCCACATGCCAAATATGGTTACATTTGCTTGATTAGTTCTCGAATTATGAGGAAATTTGTATTTCATTTGTGTAGAAGCACCCCCTCTTAAAGTTGGGAGGGGTCCTAATTCACCATAGAAAATATTTTTGGCTCCAGAAACCTCCACATGCCAAATTTGGTTCTATTTGCTTGATTAGTTCTCGAGTTATGAGGAAATTTGAATTTCATTTGTATAGGAGCCCCCCCTCCTAAAGTGGGTAGGGGTCCCAATTCATCATAGAGAAAATTTTTGTCTCCAAAAACACCCACGTGCCAAATTTGGCTCCATTTGCTTGATTATTTCTCGAGTTATGAGGAAATTTGTATTTCGTTTGTATAGGAGCCCCCCCTCTTAAAGTGGGGAGGGGTTCTAATTCACCATAGAAAATATTCATGCCCTAGAAAACTTTCACATGTCAAATTTGGTTCCATTTGCTTGATTAGTTCTCGAGTTATGAGGAAATTTGTATGGAAGCCCCCCCTTTTAAAAAGGAGAGGAGTTATAATTCCCCTTATAAAGAGGGGAGGGGTCTCTATTTACCATAGAATAAATTCTTGTCACCGAAAATACCCACATGCCAAATTTTGTTCTATTTGCTTGATTAGTTGTCGAGTTATGCAGAAATTTGTGTTTCATTAGTATGGGAGCCCCCCCTCTTACTGGGGGGAGGGGTTTCTAACCATCACTAAAACCTTTCCTGGCCCCAAAAAACCTCTACATGCATATTTTCATGCCGATTGGTTCAGTAGTTTTCGATTCTATAAGGAACATACGGACAGACAGACAGACAGACAGACAGACAGAAATCCTTCTTTATAGGTATAGATTCTAATGTAAAATGCTGTGAAATTAAATATTTTCATCATTTTGTAAACTTCTTTCAAAACACTGCAAAAAGCAGCACAAATTTAACTTGCAACCTTCTTCCTGGAGTTGTAAGCAGTCAAATGGCATTAGGATTGTGATGAATGACAAATGGTAAGAACATCTACAAATATCACTTTAAAGTAGTGAACATTACATTATGCGATAGGTATCTGGGAAAAGTTTAATTGGAGAGGAGCAAAAGAGTTCTATTTTTTCTTATTTTCTTTAGGCAATATAAAATTTTCAAGAAAATCCAGTTTTTCAGCCAATTTTTAGGAGTAACAAATTACACTAGCATGAAACTTACATCACTAAAAGACTATTAATTGACAAACATGAGAAAAATATTTTAAAAATTTAGTAAGTGTTGTAGTAAGTTTTCCGAAAGTTGAAGTTGTGAAAAAGATTAAAGTGAAGACGCAAAATAAGGTCAATTGTTATGTAATACAGAAGAACATAAATAAAATAGTTATTTGACTTATTTATAGCGGAAAGTATGTTCTTCTAACTTCGCTGAGATCTCTTCACAACACGGAACTAATAGTAAGGCTTCCCACCTTCGACCAGTTGAACGCTCCGCTCCAACCGGAATCGGTCACCGATTGCAAACAAGATTTTCCCAGCTCAGAAAACCGGTCACCACAAATCACGTGCACAATCGGCTACGTACCTTGATGCAACCGTACCAGGTCACGTTTCTTGATTTTGTGCTTTCGTTCGATTTCGTACTTTTTGCAGAAGTACGGCTGCGAAGGGCGAACGGCCACCGTTGCCGCGGCCGGTACGGGAAGTTCCAGTTCCTGGCGCTGGTGCTGATCATGATGATGCTGCTGCTGCTGCTGCTGATGATGATGGTGATCTTCGTAGGCATGATAAAACTGACGCTTGCTCAAGCTCAAACTCGGATAGCCGTCAGCTGTGTGGCCACTGCTGCCACAACCCGTGCCAGCGTCGGAGTTCGATTCTGACGACCCATGGCTAAGATTGTGCAGCAGATTGGACCCTATCCGTTTGAGTAGAGAAATCGATTTCCCACTGCTGGTGCCACTGCTATTATTATTGGCAGCACCGCCACTTGCTCCGTCCACTAGACAATGGTAATGCTTGTGATCTTCATCCGACTCGGAGGAAAAGCACAACGGAGAAGGACACTTGAGCTTCATCTTCTTCACGTAATTCACATCTCACCGCGAGGGGAATTGCACTTTCCAACGAAAATCAAGATTGAACACTTTCCAGCGATAAGACACAAACGAGCACGAGCGCGGGCGCCAATCGATGTCACTTTTGCTATTTGGCTTCGACAACGGAACCGATTCCATCAAAGTCCGCACTTTCAATGGCTGGAAGTTCGATTCCCCGGGACTCGGGATGTCTTCGCTCGACCAACCGGAGAGAAGCCATATGGCGCGACGGCGGTACTCGAGCGAGCCATAAGCCAGTCGGTGACGCGACGTTCGGTGAAGGTAGGTAGTAATAATATAGTTTCCGATTTGAAAAGGAAAGACAAGGAAAAAAGATAAACAAAAACAACGAACGATCTTGGACGACGACGATGGGTGGGACGACGGCACGAGAACTGGCGGGCCCTGGCAGCAAGACACACGACACAACTGATTGCCCCGTGCCGCACCCAACCAAGCCGATCCGATCGGCACCGGAGCGAAAGATGAAGAAGTTGTCGGATGGAAAAACAAAAGCGCACTATTATTATTACCGATGAGATGGTTTGGGGCAGCGGCGCCGGTGGCGCGGGGACGTGAGATAGGTAATGCTTTCACTGGTAAAGATATATTTAGCATAAGAAGATTTGGCCGAACAAGGAAATGGAACGACTGAGTGAGGGGGGAAAGCCAACCGATCAAGTGAAATGCCGCCGACCCTTGAGAGTTCTACCAACAGTGAAATGTTTTGAATGTGCGAATGACATGTGCTATGCGTGTAGGTGCCAGAGAATTCGGAGCCCCTTCTAGGGCGATTGCTTTGGGCCCGGAAAAAGTCATTCGAAATTCATGCTTCACTTGACGCAGTAATGATTCGAAAACTTATCGTTTGTCGTACCTACCTACTTCTATGAGGTAAGCTGAGCTGAAATGCGAGATTGTGTTGAATTGATCTGACTTTATTAGAAACAGACAGAAAGAATTTGGGTCGTGTTCTTGACACAACTGTTAAAAACAGCTATAAAAGAGTAGTATTTTTACTGATTGGAGAACCATATGCAAAATGATTTTTTATCTAAAATGGCACGAGCACGAGTTAAACGTTGACACACTTTATGTCCAACGACGCCCTACGGTAAAGGGGAATATTTTGAAACGTAACAATCTTCAAAAGAATGATAACCAAATAAAGAATGATGTAGTTTACAAAGTTCAAATGTTTGGCATACCTTTCGAGCGTGATGTTTTAGAGCTGATATCACTAGGCGGTGGTTGTTCGGCGAATAACTTCCTGTGAAAGAAAAAAAACGAATCGTTTTATTATAGTTATAAATTGTGGACAAAGAATTTGATGGAACTTTTTAAGACAAAAAATGACGAAATTTTTCTTTAAAAAAAGCTGCTGGATAAACTTCGGAAATATTTTTGAGCAATTTTGGCTGAACATTTTTGTTGACAGCTTATTCAACCGTTATATAGCTAACTACCGGGTAACAAGCGCTTTATAAGCTGTTATGCCACAAAAATGTTTGTTGGGATACACATCAGAAGGAATCCCAAAATGGCACAATCCAGCGAATAACACTTGTAACGAAAATGTTTAATATTGGAACAAAGAAATTGATTTCACCCACGTGCCAATATCCACATCTTGCACATCCACAGCGCCTACAGCACCATCCATCTTCCAATTTACCGCTAAGGATTAATTGCAGAATTTCATTGCATTGCACACTTGACCCTTCTTTATCGACAGACTTCGCAGCCGGTACGCAGCAGAGTACAGGACAATTACGGGGCTAGTACAACGATCCTACTGACTCTATAGCAGGCACCTCCAAGCCGAGATTCGAACATACGACGACTGGCTTGTTAGGCCAGCATCGTAAGTTGTTCCTTTTTCTCTCGCTCAGCTGGTCACAACTTCGCAGTTCCTCCCCCCACCCTTTTAAATTGGCTTAGAAAATCGGGGAGCGAAAAAATAATCCCACAATATTAGTCAAATTATTTTTACAAAATCAATTGGCTGTAGGCCTTTACAGCCTAAAGAACTCGAAAAATGAACCTGCGGAGTGTTAACGCTTCTAACACGAAACAGAGACGGAAATTCGAACAATGAAATTTTTTAAAATGGTCAAAATTTCTTTCGATTTTGTCTTTCTTTTTTTGCATGAAAAATAATAACGTAGGGTAAAGAACTAGTTTTAAGCAGTCTAAGCGGGTCACTGATTGTTTTACCTTATTACAAGCGATGGGTTGGCTAAGTGGGGGATATCAGCATACCAATCTTCTTGCTATCTTTCGTTCTTCAAGCTGTTACCATTGGAAGACACTATTGTTGAGCTAAACATTTGATTTTTCGCTTTAGAAGATGGAGCGGCGGAACTAATTTTGAACAGACCGAACCTATTTTCACCCGCAAGGTGCTTTTTTAAGCAATCCTGAAATCTGAATTTTTTTACGTCCCCTTAAAAATCCCTCGAACTTTTCCCCCTATGCAGTAAGTTCGCGTTCCTATCCGCGACCTACTAATCGGCATCTGATGCGTAATCGGCATAGCGTATCGGCATAGATGCGTAAAATGCCATCTGTCTAAATTGTTTATCGGGACATACACTCACCGCACCGTTCGGCAAACGGTATTCGTCGTCTCTTTTATTCTCTAGTGTTCTTATGGAAAACTGCGAGTTTGACGTCTCACTCGCTGTTCATAAGGATGGTGGGAGAACAAAAGAGGTAAACATATAGCAGTACAAACGATCCGACTCAGAACAGTGTTGTCAAAGCAAATAACATTGAAACACATCGTTGCTTTATTAAATCACTGAGAAAATCTTCTAAAATTAATGAAAAAGCTGTCTTTTGTGTTGTTTTTAATAAAGAAAAATTAATTACACACATACATTTCTCTTGAAAGTATTGAACCACGTTTTCACCATAGGAGGTTTCAGTTAATTTCAAAACTTAAAATTCTTATTTCCAGAACCGAAACAGTGTCTTGGCAACACGATAGTTCATCAGTTATGATGTAGCTGCTGCTACTGGTGAACAGGTTCCGTCAATTCAGAATTTGTTTTCAGTTTTGTTAGAAAATAATAAAACTTTCGGCTAGTGACAAAGCCTTAGATAATAGAAAAAAAGAGAGTGAATAATATGGTATGTGACAATTGAGTGCTTGACTTTTAGAGTGGTTGTAATCAGTGCTGACAAATGTGATGGATTCGTTAGTAGCGAGGTGGCGATGGCCTTCAGCAGCTGAAAAATGTACTTTTTTGGACAACAATTTTTAATTCATCATATTTCTTGTCGGAAACCCAATAAATTGTGTTTGTGTGAATCAAATGTATGGTTAAGTGATTTGCAAAGATGATCCTATCAAAAGATTTTGAAAATATGAATAAAAAAGTGCATTTTCGGCTCATTTATGTTCAACTGATTAAATTAGGTGACACTGCTTAACTCGTTCCTTACCCTATATATGAACAGCAAGAATATATTTAGTTGGCACGTTTAAACTTTACGTAAAAGTGCTTGAGATGCATATTTTTTTTGCTCAATTAAAAAAATCTCTTTGTTTTTTTTTTCGACCTTCCCACATTCCCTTTCTAGTCTCGTTTTTCCATTTTTTGTTCCGTTTTTTTCTATTTCAAGGCCGTTTTCTTGGTTTTTACTATCACTTTCCATCAGTTTTTCCTGATTTTTTTCGTCATCCCTTTTTTCTGTCCCGGGTTTTCGATTTAATTGTTTCGATTTCTTCGCTTTCTGTTTCATTTTTTCATATTTTAGGTCCTGTTTTTCCTCACGCATTTCACTCGTTTTTTGTTATTTTGTTTCCCGTTTTCAGTGTTTTTCCATTGTTTTTCGTTTTTAGTTTTCATATTTTTTCAGCTCTTTTTATCTCCTTTCCTTCTCATTTTTTGTCTTCATCTGTTCCATGTTCCATTTTATTCTTTATGAAGCCACCTTTTTCCTTTTTTCTGTCTGACGGATTTCACGCCAACTCGTTTATGGGGTTGGCAGCACCCTTTCGGATTTCAATGAAACTTTTTGTGTGTATAGAGTTCAAGTAAATAACCAACTTTGCATACCTAGTTTTTCGAAAATTGGTCTAGAATAACTTTTGAAAGGGGGTTAAGTTTTCGTCTCTATTTTATTAGGCCATTGGAAATTATTTTAAAGTTTTTGTCCTCCTGCCCTTCAAAATTGGCTCTAAAAATCGGCGGGCAAAAAAAACTTGATAAACTAGATTAAAAAATTTTTGAATAAAATCCATTATCTATGGGTTTTACAACCTAAAGAACCCGAACCCCCCCCCCCCCCACCCCCATCAGTTGTCTAGCATCGGAAGGACAAAAACTTTAAAAAATATTTGTATAGGACCTGCAAAAAACGGGTGGTCAGGATCTAACGTTTTTCTGAGAAGTCCTCTCCGGAAAAAAGACATTTCAGTATTTTTGAAAACTATAGCACCTACGAAAAATGATCTTATAGAAAATTTTCTGAATTTTAGAAAAAAATACTGGAAAAACGCATTTTAAAAATAAAAATTTAAAGAAAACGCCCTCTCAGAAATTGTTGAAACTCTTTTGAAGATAGATTTCATCTCACGTTTTTAATCCGTTTTTCCTGTTGTTCATTTCTTTTATTGCTGTCCCATTTTTTTCATTTTTTGTCCCATACTTCTCCTGTTATATCCCGTTTATCTCTTTTTTTGCTTCTCTCATTTTCTCTACCAGTTTTCTATTTCTCTATCGTTATTTTTCCACCTTTTTGTTTCTCTTGGTTTCCGTTCCGTATTCCCTTGTTTTTTTTGTCCATTTTTCCTCTTACTCTGTTCTCTATCAATTTTCTTCTATCTCGGTTTTAACCCTTTCCAAAATTCTGAATTCCCTGTGTTTCGTTTGTCGTCTTTCTCTTCCCATTTTTTTTTTCATTTTCAAGGCAGTTTTTCTTATTGTCTCGTTGTTTGACATTATATGTCTCGTTTCATTTTTTTTTATTTTTTCGGTCCCGGTTTCGGCTCTTTTCGTTTTTACTGCTTTTCGATCCCGTTTTTTGTTCGATCTGTTTCGTTCTTCCTTTTTTTTAAGTCCTACTGTTCCTTCTTTTCTGTCAGTTTCTGATGTTTTTTTTTCATTCTATCCCATTTGTTTTTGGTTTTAATTTTTTTCTCTCATTCCACAGAAAAGAAACCTATCCTGTGTGTTTCTTTTCTCGTGTCTCTATTCTCCTGCTCCCGTATTTTCTCCTTTTTGTCCCGTTTTTTCTGGTACCCTTTTGTTTTATCTCTTTTTCTTCTTTTACACATTCTTTGCTCTTTTTATGTCCCATTTTCACTCCCATTCTGTCATTTTTTTCGTTTTTCATTTTATCATGCCAGTTTTTGTTTTTTTTCCTTTCGTGTTTTACCGCTTTTAGAGAATCCTTCAGTTTCTCCAGTGTTTGTCACGTTTTCCTTCGTGCTCTTTTCCGTTCTTTCTCCTTCTGTCCGAATGTTCCTTTCCAATTCCTGGTCGTCAGCGTACATTAATTTCCAGCCAATATCCAGCGGTAGAGCGACATAATTAAAAAGCGACAAGAAAGCAAAGGTCCGATGTTGCTACCTTGAGGAGCTCCAGACTTATCAGTGAACGCCGATGAAACACTAGATTCGAGTTTTACACACAGTTCTCTACCAATGAGCTATGAGTACAGCCATTCGACCATTTGGTGAGAAGCACCAAGCCGAGATAGTTTTCGTAATAGTATTGTACGGTCAATTCAATCAAATGCCGCTTGTGAATCTGTTTGAATAACAACGACTTATTTCTTGTCTTCTATTTGGGAAATACACATAGGTGTAAATTCTATCGCATCAGCACAAACATACCGGCCTGGCATGAAACCGTGCTGAGTCGTTGTAATGTAGTTCTTACTGCGGGATACTCACTACTATTTCAAATTTCCTTCTTAATCTGAGAGCTTCTACAGTTAACGCCGACGAAATCGTTGTCGTCCGTAAGACCTCAGGGCATGTAAAAAATGTGAAAATGTAGGCAAACCTGCTCTTCGATTAGCACCTTCCATTGCAATGTTGAGTAGCAAATTCGGTTTCAGCCTAATTAGTACCATTGTAAAACCATGTTCAATCATAATCTTCCATTTCACTTAACGGAATCATACGCTGCCTTGAAGTCTATACACAAATGGTCAGTCTGCATGTTGAATTCTTGAAATTTACCGAGAGACCAAGTTGATTCGAGTCATTGAGCCTTTTTTTAGGTAGGGTATATGAGACAAACGCCCAGTTAGCTTCGAGGTACGGCACTCGTAACTATGCTCTACTCTAATAGCCGGCTACGAAGTCTGTCGATAATGAAGGGTCAAGTCTTGAAAATGCATTTAAGCCCAAAGCTTTGCTTTTTCTATGTAAGACATTCCCAGGCACGCTTTAACCGCATCTAATATCTAATAAGCCCAATTACTAAGATATACGAATTTCTAGACTACTTCAAGTAGTTTCTCATCCAACTCCAACTAGGATTCAGCATTATTTGAACTACCTCGTTCTCTACCAGCTGCCAAGTACTATGTTCTAGCAGTGTCGATGATGAATCTCGCGCTGGCTTAAATATCTCTTCCAATCTCTTGTCTTGCCGGGAACTAACGGAGTATCGGCGAACGGATTTCAATGATGATACCGCAGTATTCGAAAATAGAACCATATGCCGGCCTGAGTTCCATCGATCAAATATCAGTCCTCCAACCCGTCATACCTAGCAAGTATAGGAAGCCCCTCATCTGTCCAACCTAGGGTGGCCTCCCGTAACCTGCGTTCATCACAGTCATCCCGATCATGCGATTGGAACTGTAGGAAGGGTCTTTCTGCCTACAGAAGTGCATATCATCTGACGACATTATATTACCTGAAGTGTCTCCACCTTTCAGTGGCTTCATACCTCTACCATCTCTTATGGAACATACCACCTTTACGTGTTGGACTGTGATAGACCGCATGTTGGTTTTTTATCAAAATGTACGAGGACTGCGTACTAAAATCAACGAATTTTTATTGCTGTGGCGGAGTCGTCGTTCTTACTGAAACGTGACTCAATTAGTAAATCTACTAAGCGCAGTTTTTCGGCGATTCAGGGTCTTCCGCTGCGATCGGCGATCATATAATAACAACAAATTACGCGGTGGAAGTGTGCTAATTGCGATCTCAACAATGTAGCAAGCAGCAGAATGTATTTCCTGCATTATGGAAAAAATCCAACATGTTTCCCGTTTATGCGCAGTTCGCAATACTTATCCATTGATCAGTACAGCACAGATTTTCCCCCAGGAAGATCAGTTACTACTAATCTACCGCAGTTTGTTTCGTTCTGTTTAAAAAAAAGCTGCCTTCGATCATCTTGATCACGCCGCATTGTTGAATCGGATGAAGAAACCTGGAATTTCAATCGCTTTCGCCAGACGGATGCAGTCTTACCTCACTGGCTGCAGTTCATGTGTCAAAATCGGTCCGGAAGAATCGACGCTGTTTTGTTATCTATCAAAGGTTCCTCAAGGAAGCAATTTGGGACCATTGCTTTTCACATTTTTCATCAACAAGCTCCCCATACTAGTTACCAGCTGGATATCGTTTATTTTACGCGGACGATGTGAAGATATATATACCTGTCCCATAAAAACCAAACTTGACTGTTTGAAATGACAAACAGTGCTTTGGTCAATGACAATTTCGTTAAAAATCGCCAATCCAAAAATAAGCCAAATCGATCCGTTAGATTCTGAGAACACGTATCGCCAGCTGATAAAAGTTGGTTTCGACAAAAACTTGTTTAGAGATCTATACAAACTGTCTTTATATTTTTAGTCCTTGATCAAGCTAGTGTTCATACCATTAGGCATAGCCCCTTGTTTGAGATTTCACTCACGTTCATGTGTGAAAAATGAATAGAACGTTGCACTTCACGACGTACGTTAGCAAAATATTATACGTATCGATATCGTGTAGAGGTGCTTGTTTACATTCATATCTACTATTCCATCTGTCGAACGGATGTTTCGTCTGTACGTCGTCTAAATTAATATGCACTAAATTAATGCGGAATTGCATCTAACATGTACCTACGAAGCACGGATTGCAAATAATATTGGCACCGGATTCGGTTCCTTCCTGGCGGAAACTCACTTGCTCAGCATACTAATATTCATACATCAAGCAGATTAAATCACTTGCTGAATCAGTTCCTACACACATTCCATTTGTTTGTTGCAAGAGCATCGTCCGCCCGTGATTGGGAATAATTTCCAACCCATCAAACAAGTTCACAATAATCACTTTCACGTGTAGGTACCACAGTAATCACAGTTCCTGGAAGGCCCGTTTGCAGTGCATCCATCGACACAAATTAGTGCCATCTTCCCTTAAATGCATTCAGCCCGCCCAGCTTAGAGTCTAATGGACGGTGCAAATCTCACCTTTTAGGAAGATTTACCACTTGAACATTCGCATCGTCCATGGTGGCGGTGGTGGTGGTGCTGGTGGTAATCCTTCTCCGAAATCGCGCCGATTGCCGACGCAGAAACGCACCAAGACCAACCGGCGGAGGTCCTTCGTCGTCGGCGCCGCCGCCAGCATCGCCGGCCACTGCTACAATCCGGCGGCTCGTTCCGGCGTAACCGTCTACACTTTTCGAAACTTTCCGCTTGGAGGGACGACAAAATTTCAGCATATCTGGTCTGCTTCCGGCAAACAGAGCAAGCACCCCGTACGCGTACGCGCGCGGAATCAGCTTCTCCACATCATGATGGTTCCGAAGTGAGCGTTTTCCGACGACTACTGCTGGATGCTGGCTGGCAGGCAGTCCCGATCCCGACTACTGGGTAATCGGAGAAGAAAAAATATGAGCCCATTGAGATAGCGGAAAAAGTAGGCGTCTGTCCGTACGTACGTTCGGTAAATCCAATGGGGGGTCATTCACATTCGACGTTACATTATATTAAATCCTCGTTACAATTGTTAAGAGACTTCTGGAATATACAGACTATATGAACAAAATTCCCTAATTTTGTGCAATTTAAGTGGTCCCTGGTTTGAGGAAAAGTTTAGTCATTTTTTACTCCGTGATCTGAGCAATATAGCCGTGAGAGACAGAAACAGCAATCCTGACTGTCAATATTTGCAGTGCCTGTGGTGTCTGTCCGTCAACAAGGTTCGCAGACATATATTTTTCCTGCTAAACATTCAATAGAAAATGACGCTCTCATACAAACAACGTTTGAACGTTATGAAAAGATTTTTACTTCAGTTTTTACCACCCCAAAATTTGCTCTAATGTCTAATGCATATGAGTTTATTTTCTTGCCTTTGCATAACACTGCTGCTGCTCACGATTTTATATTACTGTGACATTCCTTCTTCATGAGGGTTTTATTACCCTTCGTCACATGAACTGCCTTGCTTGCTTGAGAGCACTGATTCATATAGGTCAGGTTTGATGACATCGTCGACAAGATTTATGTTGGGATAGTCAGTGTGGGCGTAAAAATCAATATTCGGGTGCTGGTTTCAAGGAACGGGTAAGTACATCGTGTGTGCACCGTAATTGTAACTTCGGAAAATACGGTAAAATAGTGGCAGAATTTTATTCACGGTATATTTTCTAAAGTTCTAATTTGTATATTTTAACAGTTTTTCGTCGTTGTACAGTGCTTCATGCAAAACTTGGCTAAAAGCCGAAACTCTAAAATTTTAGGTAATTCAAAAAGGTTAAAACAGAAATCAGTTGGAAGGAATTCGGTAGAGGATGCAAAAGCAATTTGAAAAATTCTAGTAAGAAATAAGTTTTGAAAGAGTTTAAATGAATCAGAAAATATTAATTACCCGAACAAGTGAGCTAAAGCGCTCCAAAACCCAATTCTAACAAGAGAAAGTGATTGGAAACTTTTTCTTTACTTGCCGGACATGGGATTGCGAAACCCCTACTCTAGTACCAGTTTCGCCTCGGTTACAACTTCACAACTTCCGTTTGAAATGAGTTTTAGGACCCCTTTGGAATGAGTTTTAAGACGAAAACAAATAAATTTTCCGAACTTACTTCTTACTTCTTACTTCTTACTTCTTACTTCTTACTTCTTACTTCTTACTTCTTACTTCTTACTTCTTACTTCTTACTTCTTACTTCTTACTTCTTACTTCTTACTTCTTACTTCTTACTTCTTACTTCTTACTTCTTACTTCTTACTTCTTACTTCTTACTTCTTACTTCTTACTTCTTACTTCTTACTTCTTACTTCTTACTTCTTACTTCATACTTCTTTCTTCTTACTTCTTACTTCTTACTTCTTACTTCTTACTCTTACTTCTTACTTCTTACTTCTTACTTCTTACTTCTTACTTCTTACTTCTGAGTTGTTTCCTGTTTCCAGTTTTCAATTTTCAGTTTTCAGTTTTCAGTTTTCAGTTTTCAGTTTTCAGTTTTCAGTTTTCAGTTTTCAGTTTTCAGTTTTTAGTTTTCAGTTTTCAGTTTTCGGTTTTCAGTTTTCAGTTTTCAGTTTTCAGTTTTCAGTTTTCAGTTTTCAGTTTTCAGTTTTCAGTTTTCAGTTTTTAGTTTTCAGTTTTCAGTTTTCAGTTTTCAGTTTTCAGTTTTCAGTTTTCAGTTTTCAGTTTTCAGTTTTCAGTTTTCAGTTTTCAGTTTTCAGTTTTCAGTTTTCAGTTTTCAGTTTTCAGTTTTCAGTTTTCAGTTTTCAGTTTTCAGTTTTCAGTTTTCAGTTTTCAGTTTTCAGTTTTCAGTTTTCAGTTTTCAGTTTTCAGTTTTCAGTTTTCAGTTTTCAGTTTTCAGTTTTCAGTTTTCAGTTTGCAGTGTCCAGTGTCCAGTGTCCAGTGTCCAGTGTCCAGTGTCCAGTGTCCAGAGTCCAGTTTCCAGTTTCCAGTTTCCAGTTTCCAGCTTCCAGTTTCCAGTTTCCAGTTTCTTGTTTCTTGTTTTTTTCTTATTCCTTTTTTTCTCTTTTCGTTTCTCTTTTTGCATTTTTCTGCTTTCTTTTTTCTTTTTTGTTAATTCTTGTTTCCTGTTTGAAATATTTTTTCCATGTTCGTCAATCTCTAATCTCCTAATGATAAAATTTTCACAATTACATGTTTTGTAGTTCCTGAGCTAGAGCTGAAAGGCTCGGTTTTCCTGAATATTTACCTAATTCAAACATTCATATCTCACAATGGATGGACAGATGAATTATCAATGGCCCGTCTCTTGTTGTTCTCCAGTAAAAGAAGCAAAAAAAGAAAATGAGATAGCAAGAGAAAACTGAAAAGAGCACGAAGTAAAACATGTTTGAAACGGGACACATGGAATTGAAGAAGAGGAAAAACACGAGAGAAAAAGACTAAAAATTGTCATGAAAAAAGTAAACTGAAACAAAAAATATGACAGAGTTCGAAGGAAGCTGGAACATGATGAGCGGAAAAGGTTGGAAAAGAAAGGGAAGAGAAAATTAGGTGAAATAAGGCAAAAAACGAGGAGACTGGACAGAAAAAGATGAAGACCGGAATAGAAAAAAATAAAATTAAATGAAAAAAAAATAAAGAAAACGAGAAATAAAATGAGAATAAATCGGACAGAAAAGAAGTCCTAACGTAACAAAAGAGGATAAAAAACACGGTGGAAAAAAGAAAACCAAAGAGGGAGCAATAAATGGGAAAAATAGGACCGAGAAAGAAAAAATATGAAAACAGTAGATGGATAAAAGCAGGATGAAGTATGAGAAAAAACGGAACAGCGAAAACGAAAAACTGAATAGAAAACGAGTTAAGAAGTGAAAAAGGACGAGAGACGATCAGTTCCGGGAAAGAGTCGAAAGAGGGGCAAAATATATTAAAAAATAGCTTGAAAACGAGAGAAAACGGAAGCAGAAAATAAAAAACGGAACAGAGAAAAACCAAAAACCAGGAATCAAGGAAAAAGGAAAAATGACAGATAAAGTGGGAAATCTTTGAAAGATTGAAAATTAGTTTCATCTTTGAAAGATGAAAATGACAGCCAAAAGGGAAAAGTAGAACTTCGAGAGAAAAAGAATATCGATAGAGGAAACGAGGAAAACGGGAAAAAGAAGTCAAACCGAATATAAAAGAAGAAAAGTGACACAGAAAAAACCTGAAAAACAGGAATGAGCGACGGAAAAACAAGAAGTGGAAAAACGGTACCGACAAAGACAAAAATGCAAAGGAAAGGAAATAAAAAGGCAAAAACTAGATAAGGAAAAAGAAGAAGACCAGAAAGGAAAATTACTAAAAACGAGTGAACGACTTTAAGACTGCAACTAAGAAAAAATGACAGGAAATGAAGATAAACAGAATAACGAAACAGGAAACACGGGATGGAACGAGAAAAAAGGAGAAAATACGGGAGCAGTGAAATGGAGAAATGACAACAAAAAGAGGAAAACCGAGATAGAGATAAAAGGAAAATAGTAAAAGGGTAAAACGGAAAACAAAACCAGAACGCAACAGAAAAGGAAAGAAAGCATGACATATTAAGAGGAAGAACAGAACAGCGAAAGCGAAAAATTGAGTAAAAAAGAGAATTAATAAGGCCATTGCAAATCATATTTAAAGTTTCGGGGGGCAAAAAAATAATTTGTAGGATATGAGTCAAATTTTTTTTTATAAAATCATTTATCTGTGGGCTCTACAGTCTGATAAACTCGAAAAATGAGTCTCCGAGTTGAATTAACGCTTCTAGCACGAAACAGAAATGGAAATTCGAACAATGGAATTTCGAAAATCGTCCAAAAAAATTTGCCTTCGTTTTTGTCTTCTTTCGTATATTTTTGCATAGAAAATAATAACGGATATATTATAAGCAAGAATAGATTCGGTTTTCACGTTTAAACCTTAAATAAAAATTCTTAAAACCCATGTTTTTTTTGCTCGATTAAAAAATTCGCTTTGTTTTTTTTTCGCCCCCCCCCCTTCAGTAGCCGAACACCGGAAGGACAAAAACTTTAGAAAATATTTGTAATGGCCTAAAAGAAAATCAAGAAAGAAAATATGGAACAGAAAACAAAAGAAACCAAAAGGGAAAAACAGAATAGCGAGAGAAAACCGACAGCGGAAACGATGAAAATGGGAAAGGATAAAAGATGAAAGATGAAAGATAAAAGATAAAAGATAAAAGATAAAAGATGAAAGATGAAAGATGAAAGATGAAAGATGAAAGATGAAAGATGAAAGATGAAAGATGAAAGATGAAAGATGAAAGATGAAAGATGAAAGATGAAAGATGAAAGATGAAAGATGAAAGATGAAAGATGAAAGATGAAAGATGAAAGATGAAAGATGAAAGATGAAAGATGAAAGATGAAAGATGAAAGATGAAAGATGAAAGATGAAGGATGAAGGATGAAGGATGAAGGATGAAGGATGAAGGATGAAGGATGAAGGATGAAGGATGAAGGATGAAGGATGAAGGATGAAGGATGAAGGATGAAGGATGAAGGATGAAGGATGAAGGGTGAAGGATGAAGGATGAAGGATGAAGGATGAAGGATGAAGGATGAAGGATGAAGGATGAAAGATGAGAGATGAAAGATGAAAAATGAAAAATGAAAGCATAAAAAATCTAGACCAATTAGCAATACATATGTTGAAACAACATTTTCTACATACCTAGTAGTTTTATTTTATATTGCCTTCAAAGTATGCTTGGTGTTAGGTGGCAGAAATAGTTATGAATTTTGTTTTTCGTGTTTCATTTTCAGACGTAAGAAATTTGTTGTAGTTTTGTTTTAGATTTAACTCATCATTTTCATAATTTTGCATTTTAATTTAAATAATTTAATTTTAATTTTGTTTATTAATTCGAGACTGTCACCTAAGTTTGAGGGTACAGTCGATATTTGTATAACGCGGGTAATTGGGACCGCGTTATAAGAAGCGCGTTATACAAGTACACGTAGCATATGGAAATTGAGTTAATTGGGGCTATACCTGAATTTTACAAAATTTCGAATCAACACGACCATGGTTCCTTTGGGAAAGATGTCAAGTATATATTTTTCCATCTTACAGATGCTTGGTGAGACAGAAAAAATCGCCTCTTGGTCTTCCAGAGCTTCCGGAACATCCGGTAAATTTTCATTTCTGTGAAGTCTTCTCATAGCTTCAAAATTCTTTTTAAAGTTCCTATGGCTTATTATTTGGCGTAATATAAGAAAAGTAAACAATACGTGCTATTCCAAAGCCAACATGCGATTCTCCGACAAATACGGAACATCCGTAAAAGTGGTCAACGAGCGAAATTGTTCTTTGAGTTCGGAATTATGTTTATCCAACCTCGAATTGAACAATATGAAATGGGAATATAAATTCATCGCGTTGACGAAAGCAACAAAGTTTTCGTAGCCTGTTCGCTCTTACAAGAAGCCCCATTCTGAATTTGTGCAGGAAAAGGTGAAAACAAAAGCAATAACACTTCTCTCTCACTTTTTCTCAGGCAAAATCCATAAAAATATTAGATACCGTCAACGCGGATTTCGGAATGGCCATGGCTAACTACGATGGTTAGATTTCTGTTAAAATTTTCCCAGAAATGCACAATACTTGGTGAAGAGTTTATACAAAAGTTGATATATTTGCTATTAGATTTGTAAGTATAGTAAATGTTACCGGAAGTTCAGTTTACTATACCACATCTATCAAATTACACTAGCAAAATTGGAAATTTCAACAAACTGGCGAAATAACCTCGTTTATTTGTCAGCGAACATTTTGTAACAAACCTTTTTCAAATTGTAGCGCGGACTTCAACATGAATTTTCACTTATTGTTCACTTTGACGGCAAATCCTAATTTTCCAGTGAACGTTTTGGCGGCTATGTCGAGTCGTGTCGTGTCGTGAGCGGCCTATTTAGTTGAGGATTGCTGATATTCCATTTCATTTTGATCTGTTACAAATTTAAAAAATTTGCATTTCCAGTGACCAATTTCAGGTAAGCTTTGAATTTTTTCCCGGTAAACCATCCAATGGCCAAATTGAGTCACAAATAGTCGAAATATACTTCTAGTGTAGTCAAATTACACTCGAAATATTCACGATATGTTCTGAATTTTTCGGAGGACCACCTTATGGCTTTCTAAGGTCGCTTATTTATTACTTTGTTTTTAATTCGTATCAATTACCCGACTTTAGTTACTTCAAAAATATTTTACCAATTTTAACCAACTTTACCAATAAGATAATTTCAACGGATATTCCGGAATCTCCAGCAGGCCAACCCGTAACTTTGTGGTTTCCGTATATCACTTAGAGAGTCAACTCTCGCGAAACTTTTCAAAAGGACCTAAGTAACATTGAGAGACTCTCTTTGGCGTCCCTCTCTTCTGATTATTACGGCGATATAAATGCATTCCAACAAAAAATTTCCTCACGTTTAGCTAGATAGTGACGCTAGCAATAGATTCATGCAGAGCTGGTGTTTTAAAGTGCATTTGCATTGCCGTGGGAGGTGAAAGAGAAGAGACGCAAAGAGAATCTCTCATTGTTACTTAGGTCCTTTTGAAAAGTTACGCGAGAACTGTTATATGCCCTACAACTTCTTAAAAGACACCATGGTCATATCTGTTCAAAAACGCTCAAAATTCGAGTTTAGCCCCAATTAACTCAATATCCATATGCTACGTGTATTTGTTATACGCGGAAAACCGCGTTATAGAAATATCATGGTACCCGCGCTATAGAAATCCGCGTTCTACAAATCCGCGTTATAGAAATCTCTACTGTATTTTTATTCCTTTCAGGAACGTTTAATACTTATGTCAGGTTATTGCAAACAACATCCATTGAAATCCAATCATTCAATTCGACCCCGGCAACCATTCGTCAGCAAACAAAAACTAACCCAAATGTTAACATCGCTTGTCAGCTCATTCGCTCGCTACAAGGACACAACTTTGCCACCGATAACCACCGGAGCATGTAACCAGAGTGGTATCAACTCTCAAATTACGCCGCGAACAATACTATTATCGCGTGTGTTCACAAAGCTAGCTAGCCGGGGTGACCATGATGTCACCCAATCCGCGCACCGCGGTAGCCACTACTGACTGCCTGGAATGTGTATTGATTAGGTGTCACCTGCTCGCAATACGAAATCTGCCATTCTTCCCTCCATAACCGTTGTTCGTTCCATTACGAATTGGGCGCTGCGCTGCGCTGCTCAGCCGCCAGATGGGACAAATTATAAATTACCGTGGCTAAACTTGTTCATTGGCTTGGTAAATCTCACACGTATAGCGTATTGTCACACCGTCATCCATTCTCGGTCGTAATCCGGAAAATTTTCCGTCCCTACAGCCTCCGAAGTTTGCCTTTGTTCCCCATTCGATACTGTTTCCAATGAGTTCCGGCGGTCCGTGTACACGGCGAGAAATGTGCCCTCGGTAAATTCCACATACCATTCTAATACTATAATCTACCTCTGGATGGAACTAGATTTTTCCGTGCTCAACGACCACCCATTGATTGACGTTTTCCGCCAATAGACGCTATTGTCGCGGTTCTCTCGGCTAACACAGTGGCTATTGTCCGCTCAGTTTGAAATTCAAACATTTGCTCATGCTTTGGTTTTCCGGGTTAAAAGCATTATTAGCTGGCTACACCCTCCGATACGATGGTGCAGGTGTCACAGTGGCCTCGTTGAACCCTCGACTAGATAGGTACCACATCCCATATCGGTAAACTTCGAAACGGGGTAATTTACAGCAGAAAGACCCTTTGGTAGCACCGACTGGAGAGTCGATGCTATCAAATTTCAAAAAAATTGTTTATTATTTTAGCAGTTTGCATCAATAGTGGTTGCAAAGGTTGATAAAAAATCATTTTTAATGAACAGTCGAATACAGTGCAAAACATAAACACATGCTTATCACTCCACCGATGAGCTGATTCCTTTTCACATCACGTACATAAATGATTGGAACCAATTCAATCGTTAGTCAAGCCAACATCCACAAACCGACTGCAGTAAGCCCCTTTGTTGCCCGTGGCAACATCTGCTGCTGCTGCTGCTGCTGCCGCTGATGGGTCGGTTGGCGGTCCGATGCCGGTCTAATTTCGACCATCACCGAAATGATGCGTTGCGTTACGCACTACTTGAGCCCATCACTGTGCGGAATGACCGTGAAGAGCACTAATTCTATTCTGTTTAGGGTCATTGGTTTCATATTCAAACTCTAAGAATAGAACTTCCACCATACTTGCTGTGGTTAAAATATGCCAACCACCCTAATGCCGCCCTTAATGGGCGGTAATGCTGCGGCAGAATATCCACATCCACACCAGCTGATTGTTATTCGGAAACATATTGGAAACTGTGTGGCGAGCATCCGAATTACGCAACTGTATAATAATTGTTATTGGGAGTGTTTGTTTGGTCACGATGCTGCAATAATATGGTTTTGATGTTGCTGATTAGCGTGGTCTACTGGAATCGTTGTCGATCAGTAAATACGACAGAGTGCGTTGCTCTACTTAGCGGAATGCACGGCTCCAATGAAGTGTTTCAAATAGAATAGATATACATGCAGAAGAACGAGCGCGCATTGCTAATTCAATTCCACTTGTCTACATGACCAGTTGGAAACCGTAACAATGATATAATATTGACCTAAATTGGGAACCAACCAAGATTGGATTCGCCATAACACTCGGAATCAAATTTAAGATAAGTGACAGAACGTGATTTTAAAATTCGACACTTTGTCTTATTCTATACAAACACTGCTTTCTGTACTTCAAAAGCTAATTAACTCACTTGGAACAAACCAAAATGGAGAAGATAATTGAGGGTTTTGTTTTATAACAGACAAATGAAAAAACAGGAAACTGAAAAACAGGCAAGGTGAAAAGCATAGCCATCTTCAGACGTCTGAAGTTTCTTAAGATGGCTGAAATATACATAGTAGGCTGAAACGCGTAACACATAAAGCATAAGCGAGTTATTTTTTCACCGAAAAATATCAAACAAAACCCTCAATAATTATAATCGCACGGAGATTCAAACAACGGAAATAATATCGAAATGGAGCAGAATCATCGGATGAAATCACCTATCTTCCTATCTTCAAATAGAGCTGATTTGGTTTGGATCAAAAAGCTGACCAAAATGAGGAAAATTAAAACTATTTTATTCCTCACTTTCTCCATTTCGCTTTCTCTTTCTCTCTTATTATTTTAATTCTCAATTTTCAATTTTCAATTTTCAATTTTCAATTTTCAATTTTCAATTTTCAATTTTCAATTTTCAATTTTCAATTTTCAATTTTCAATTTTAAATTTTAAATTTTAAATTTTAAATTTTAAATTTTAAATTTTAAATTTTAAATTTTAAATTTTCAATTTTCAATTTTCAATTTTCAATTTTCAATTTTCAATTTTCAATTTTCAATTTTCAATTTTCAATTTTTAATTTTCAATTTTCAATTTTCAATTTTCAATTTTCAATTTTCAATTTTCAATTTTCAATTTTCAATTTTCAATTTTCAATTTTCAATTTTCAATTTTCAATTTTTCAATTTTCAATTTTCAATTTTTCAATTTTCAATTTTTCAATTTTCAATTTTCAATTTTCAATTTTCAATTTTCAATTTTCAATTTTCAATTTTCAATTTTCAATTTTCAATTTTCAATTTTCAATTTTCAATTTTCAATTTTAAATTTTAAATTTTAAATTTTAAATTTTAAATTTTAAATTTTAAATTTTAAATTTTAAATTTTAAATTTTAAATTTTAAATTTTAAATTTTAAATTTTAAATTTTAAATTTTAAATTTTAAATTTTAAATTTTAAATTTTAAATTTTAAATTTTAAATTTTAAATTTTAAATTTTAAATTTTAAATTTTAAATTTTAAATTTTAAATTTTAAATTTTAAATTTTAAATTTTCAATTTTCAATTTTCAATTTTCAATTTTCAATTTTCAATTTTCAATTTTCAATTTTCAATTTTCAATTTTCAATTTTCAATTTTCAATTTTCAATTTTCAATTTTCAATTTTCAATTTTCAATTTTCAATTTTCAATTTTCAATTTTCAATTTTCAATTTTCAATTTTCAATTTTCAATTTTCAATTTTCAATTTTCAATTTTCAATTTTCAATTTTCAATTTTCAATTTTCAATTTTCAATTTTCAATTTTCAATTTTCAATTTTCAATTTTCAATTTTCAATTTTCAATTTTCAATTTTCAATTTTCAATTTTCAATTTTCAATTTTCAATTTTCAATTTTCAATTTTCAATTTTCAATTTTCAATTTTCAATTTTCAATTTTCAATTTTCAGTTTTCAATTTTCAATTTTCAATTTTCAATTTTCAATTTTCAATTTTCAATTTTCAATTTTCAATTTTCAATTTTCAATTTTCAATTTTCAATTTTCAATTTTCAATTTTCAATTTTCAATTTTCAATTTTCAATTTTCAATTTTCAATTTTCAATTTTCAATTTTCAATTTTCAATTTTCAATTTTAAATTTTAAATTTTAAATTTTAAATTTTAAATTTTCAATTTTCAATTTTCAATTTTCAATTTTCAATTTTCAATTTTCAATTTTCAATTTTCAATTTTCAATTTTCAATTTTCAATTTTCAATTTTCAATTTTTAATTTTCAATTTTCAATTTTCAATTTTCAATTTTCAATTTTCAATTTTCAATTTTCAATTTTCAATTTTCAATTTTCAATTTTCAATTTTCAATTTTCAATTTTTCAATTTTCAATTTTCAATTTTTCAATTTTCAATTTTTCAATTTTCAATTTTCAATTTTCAATTTTCAATTTTCAATTTTCAATTTTCAATTTTCAATTTTCAATTTTCAATTTTCAATTTTAAATTTTAAATTTTAAATTTTAAATTTTAAATTTTAAATTTTAAATTTTAAATTTTAAATTTTAAATTTTAAATTTTAAATTTTAAATTTTAAATTTTAAATTTTAAATTTTAAATTTTAAATTTTAAATTTTAAATTTTAAATTTTAAATTTTAAATTTTAAATTTTAAATTTTAAATTTTAAATTTTAAATTTTAAATTTTAAATTTTAAATTTTAAATTTTCAATTTTCAATTTTCAATTTTCAATTTTCAATTTTCAATTTTCAATTTTCAATTTTCAATTTTCAATTTTCAATTTTCAATTTTCAATTTTCAATTTTCAATTTTCAATTTTCAATTTTCAATTTTCAATTTTCAATTTTCAATTTTCAATTTTCAATTTTCAATTTTCAATTTTCAATTTTTCATTTTTCAATTTTTCAATTTTCAATTTTCAATTTTCAATTTTCAATTTTCAATTTTCAATTTTCAATTTTCAATTTTCAATTTTAAATTTTCAATTTTCAATTTTAAATTTTAAATTTTAAATTTTAAATTTTAAATTTTAAATTTTAAATTTTAAATTTTAAATTTTCAATTTTCAATTTTCAATTTTCAATTTTCAATTTTCAATTTTCAATTTTCAATTTTCAATTTTCAATTTTCAATTTTCAATTTTCAATTTTCAATTTTCAATTTTCAATTTTCAATTTTCAATTTTCAATTTTCAATTTTCAATTTTCAATTTTCAATTTTCAATTTTCAATTTTCAATTTTCAATTTTCAATTTTCAATTTTCAATTTTCAATTTTCAATTTTCAATTTTCAATTTTCAATTTTCAATTTTCAATTTTCAATTTTCAATTTTCAATTTTCAATTTTCAATTTTCAATTTTCAATTTTCAATTTTCAATTTTCAATTTTCAATTTTCAATTTTCAATTTTCAATTTTCAATTTTCAATTTTCAATTTTCAATTTTCAATTTTCAATTTTCAATTTTCAATTTTTCATTTTTCAATTTTTCAATTTTCAATTTTCAATTTTCAATTTTCAATTTTCAATTTTCAATTTTCAATTTTAAATTTTCAATTTTCAATTTTCAATTTTAAATTTTAAATTTTAAATTTTAAATTTTAAATTTTCAATTTTCAATTTTCAATTTTCAATTTTCAATTTTCAATTTTCAATTTTCAATTTTCAATTTTCAATTTTCAATTTTCAATTTTCAATTTTCAATTTTCAATTTTCAATTTTCAATTTTCAATTTTCAATTTTCAATTTTCAATTTTCAATTTTCAATTTTCAATTTTCAATTTTCAATTTTCAATTTTCAATTTTCAATTTTCAATTTTCAATTTTCAATTTTCAATTTTCAATTTTCAATTTTCAATTTTCAATTTTCAATTTTCAATTTTCAATTTTCAATTTTCAATTTTCAATTTTCAATTTTCAATTTTCAATTTTCAATTTTCAATTTTCAATTTTCAATTTTCAATTTTCAATTTTCAATTTTCAATTTTCAATTTTCAATTTTCAATTTTCAATTTTCAATTTTCAATTTTTCATTTTTCAATTTTTCAATTTTCAATTTTCAATTTTCAATTTTCAATTTTCAATTTTCAATTTTCAATTTTCAATTTTCAATTTTAAATTTTCAATTTTCAATTTTAAATTTTAAATTTTAAATTTTAAATTTTAAATTTTCAATTTTCAATTTTAAATTTTAAATTTTAAATTTTAAATTTTAAATTTTCAATTTTCAATTTTCAATTTTAAATTTTAAATTTTAAATTTTAAATTTTAAATTTTAAATTTTAAATTTTAAATTTTAAATTTTAAATTTTAAATTTTAAATTTTAAATTTTAAATTTTAAATTTTAAATTTTAAATTTTAAATTTTAAATTTTAAATTTTAAATTTTAAATTTTAAATTTTAAATTTTAAATTTTAAATTTTAAATTTTAAATTTTAAATTTTAAATTTTAAATTTTAAATTTTAAATTTTAAATTTTCAATTTTCAATTTTCAATTTTCAATTTTCAATTTTCAATTTTCAATTTTCAATTTTCAATTTTCAATTTTCAATTTTCAATTTTCAATTTTCAATTTTCAATTTTCAATTTTCAATTTTCAATTTTCAATTTTCAATTTTCAATTTTCAATTTTCAATTTTCAATTTTCAATTTTCAATTTTCAATTTTCAATTTTTCATTTTTCAATTTTTCAATTTTCAATTTTCAATTTTCAATTTTCAATTTTCAATTTTCAATTTTCAATTTTAAATTTTCAATTTTCAATTTTCAATTTTAAATTTTAAATTTTAAATTTTAAATTTTAAATTTTAAATTTTCAATTTTCAATTTTAAATTTTAAATTTTCAATTTTCAATTTTCAATTTTCAATTTTCAATTTTCAATTTTCAATTTTCAATTTTCAATTTTCAATTTTCAATTTTCAATTTTCAATTTTCAATTTTCAATTTTCAATTTTCAATTTTCAATTTTCAATTTTCAATTTTCAATTTTCAATTTTCAATTTTCAATTTTCAATTTTCAATTTTCAATTTTCAATTTTCAATTTTCAATTTTCAATTTTCAATTTTCAATTTTCAATTTTCAATTTTCAATTTTCAATTTTCAATTTTCAATTTTCAATTTTCAATTTTCAATTTTCAATTTTCAATTTTCAATTTTCAATTTTCAATTTTCAATTTTCAATTTTCAATTTTCAATTTTCAATTTTCAATTTTCAATTTTCAATTTTCAATTTTCAATTTTCAATTTTCAATTTTCAATTTTCAATTTTCAATTTTCAATTTTCAATTTTCAATTTTCAATTTTCAATTTTCAATTTTCAATTTTCAATTTTCAATTTTCAATTTTCAATTTTCAATTTTCAATTTTCAATTTTCAATTTTCAATTTTCAATTTTCAATTTTAAATTTTAAATTTTAAATTTTAAATTTTAAATTTTCAATTTTCAATTTTCAATTTTAAATTTTAAATTTTAAATTTTAAATTTTAAATTTTAAATTTTAAATTTTAAATTTTAAATTTTAAATTTTAAATTTTAAATTTTAAATTTTAAATTTTAAATTTTAAATTTTAAATTTTAAATTTTAAATTTTAAATTTTAAATTTTAAATTTTAAATTTTAAATTTTAAATTTTCAATTTTCAATTTTCAATTTTCAATTTTCAATTTTCAATTTTCAATTTTCAATTTTCAATTTTCAATTTTCAATTTTCAATTTTCAATTTTCAATTTTCAATTTTCAATTTTCAATTTTCAATTTTCAATTTTCAATTTTCAATTTTCAATTTTCAATTTTCAATTTTCAATTTTCAATTTTCAATTTTCAATTTTCAATTTTCAATTTTCAATTTTCAATTTTCAATTTTCAATTTTCAATTTTCAATTTTCAATTTTCAATTTTCAATTTTCAATTTTCAATATTCAATTTTTCATTTTTCAATTTTTCAATTTTCAATTTTCAATTTTCAATTTTCAATTTTCAATTTTCAATTTTAAATTTTAAATTTTAAATTTTAAATTTTAAATTTTAAATTTTAAATTTTAAATTTTAAATTTTAAATTTTAAATTTTAAATTTTAAATTTTAAATTTTAAATTTTAAATTTTAAATTTTAAATTTTAAATTTTAAATTTTAAATTTTAAATTTTAAATTTTAAATTTTAAATTTTAAATTTTAAATTTTAAATTTTAAATTTTAAATTTTAAATTTTAAATTTTAAATTTTCAATTTTCAATTTTCAATTTTCAATTTTCAATTTTCAATTTTCAATTTTCAATTTTCAATTTTCAATTTTCAATTTTCAATTTTCAATTTTCAATTTTCAATTTTCAATTTTAAATTTTCAATTTTCAATTTTCAATTTTCAATTTTCAATTTTCAATTTTCAATTTTCAGTTTTCAGTTTTCAATTTTCAATTTTCAATTTTCAATTTTCAATTTTCAATTTTCAATTTTCAATTTTCAATTTTCAATTTTCAATTTTCAATTTTCAATTTTCAATTTTCAATTTTCAATTTTCAATTTTCAATTTTCAATTTTCAATTTTCAATTTTCAATTTTCAATTTTCAATTTTCAATTTTCAATTTTCAATTTTCAATTTTCAATTTTCAATTTTCAATTTTCAATTTTCAATTTTCAATTTTCAATTTTCAATTTTCAATTTTCAATTTTCAATTTTCAATTTTCAATTTTCAATTTTCAATTTTCAATTTTCAATTTTCAATTTTCAATTTTCAATTTTCAATTTTCAATTTTCAATTTTCAATTTTCAATTTTCAATTTTCAATTTTCAATTTTCAATTTTCAATTTTCAATTTTCAATTTTCAATTTTCAATTTTCAATTTTCAATTTTCAATTTTCAATTTTCAATTTTCAATTTTCAATTTTCAATTTTCAATTTTCAATTTTCAATTTTCAATTTTCAATTTTCAATTTTCAATTTTCAATTTTCAATTTTCAATTTTCAATTTTCAATTTTCAATTTTCAATTTTCAATTTTCAATTTTCAATTTTCAATTTTCAATTTTCAATTTTCAATTTTCAATTTTCAATTTTCAATTTTCAATTTTCAATTTTCAATTTTCAATTTTCAATTTTCAATTTTCAATTTTCAATTTTCAATTTTCAATTTTCAATTTTCAATTTTCAATTTTCAATTTTCAATTTTCAATTTTCAATTTTCAATTTTCAATTTTCAATTTTCAATTTTCAATTTTCAATTTTCAATTTTCAATTTTCAATTTTCAATTTTCAATTTTCAATTTTCAATTTTCAATTTTCAATTTTCAATTTTCAATTTTCAATTTTCAATTTTCAATTTTCAATTTTCAATTTTCAATTTTCAATTTTCAATTTTCAATTTTCAATTTTCAATTTTCAATTTTCAATTTTCAATTTTCAATTTTCAATTTTCAATTTTCAATTTTCAATTTTCAATTTTCAATTTTCAATTTTCAATTTTCAATTTTCAATTTTCAATTTTCAATTTTCAATTTTCAATTTTCAATTTTCAATTTTCAATTTTCAATTTTCAATTTTCAATTTTCAATTTTCAATTTTCAATTTTCAATTTTCAATTTTCAATTTTCAGTTTTCAATTTTCAATTTTCAATTTTCAATTTTCAATTTTCAATTTTCAATTTTCAATTTTCAATTTTCAATTTTCAATTTTCAATTTTCAATTTTCAATTTTCAATTTTCAATTTTCAATTTTCAATTTTCAATTTTCAATTTTCAATTTTCAATTTTCAATTTTCAATTTTCAATTTTCAATTTTCAATTTTCAATTTTCAATTTTCAATTTTCAATTTTCAATTTTCAATTTTCAATTTTCAATTTTCAATTTTCAATTTTCAATTTTCAATTTTCAATTTTCAATTTTCAATTTTCAATTTTCAATTTTCAATTTTCAATTTTCAATTTTCAATTTTCAATTTTCAATTTTCAATTTTCAATTTTCAATTTTCAATTTTCAATTTTCAATTTTCAATTTTCAATTTTCAATTTTCAATTTTCAATTTTCAATTTTCAATTTTCAATTTCATTTTCTTTTATTCTTTTTGTTTCTATGCTTTTCGGTTTGCCTGTTTTTCAGTTTTCTGTTTTTTCATTTGTCTGTTTTGCTGATTTTTTATTTCTCTGCTCTCAATTGACGCGGTTCTATTTATTGCGGCTAAAGACCCTAATGCAATTGCAACACATTTAAAGAAACCAAGATTTACATTATCTTTCGAATTGGTTGAAATTTAAACAGCTTAAGCTCAACATGTCTGTTTGTTCATCTGTCTTGCTGTCCTTTTCTGTTTTTCAGGTTTCCTGTCTACTATTCTGTCTTTCTGTACACTTAAAAAATGCACCGAATTCGGTCAAATTTTACCGGAATCTCAACAGTCGAATGTTCCGTAAAATTTTTTATGATACCAAACGTTACAAAAGATTTGTAGACCTCAATTTTTTTACAGAACGTTTCGCTGTTGAGATTTCGTTTAGTTTTACCGAATTTTTTAAGTGTATGTGTGTTTCTGTTTTTCTGTCTTTCTGTCTTTCAGTTTTACAGTTTTTCAATTTTGCAGCTTTATCATTTTCTAGTTTTCCAGTTTTCAGTTTCTATGATTTTCATTTCATCAGTTTTCTAGTTTATCAATTTTTTAGTTATTCATTTTCAAATTTTTCTATTTTTCTGTTTTTTGTGTGCTTTTGTCCTCTCTTTCTGTCTTCCTTTCTTTTTACCCCTGCCTTTCTGTGTTTTTTTTTGTTCGTCAGTTTTTCTGTTTTCAGTTTTCTAATTTTCTGTTTTTCAGTGTTTCCACCTTTCTGTTTTCAATTTTCTGCTCTTTATTCTTCTCTTCTTATGTTTTTTCCAGTTTTTGATTTTTCAGTCTTCCTCTTTGTCTGTCTCCTGTTTTTTCGTTAGGCCATTGCAAATCATTTTCAAAGTTTTTGTCACTCCCCCTTGGAAATTTGCTTGAAAAATCAAGGGGCAAAAAAATTATTTGCAGGATATAAGTTAAATTTTTTTATAAAATCAATTGTCTGTGGGCTCTACAGCCTTAAAAACTCGAAAAATGAGTGTACGAGTTGAGTTAACGCTTCTAGCACGAAATAGAAATGGAAGGTCAAACAGTGGAATTTCCTAAACTCGGCTAAAAAAATTTTCTTTCGTTTTTGTCGTTTTGTTCGTGGATTTTTACATGAAAAATAACGTATTTATTAAAAGCAAGAATAGATTTGGTTTTCACGTTTAAACTTTAAGTAAAAATGCCTAAAATCCATATTTTTTTTGCTCGATTAAAAAATTCTCTTTGCTTTTTTTTCGCCCCCCTCCCCCCTTCAGTGGCCCAACACCGGAGGGACAAAAACTTTTTTAAATATTTGTAACGGCCTTTTATTTATATTTTTCTGTCCTTCTATTTTCTTACCTCTCTCATTTTTTCTTTCTCTCTTTTTGCCTCGGTCTTTCATTGTTTTGTTCTTCAGTTTTTCTGTTTTTCATTTTTGTAATGTTTTTAGCTTGTTTGGCTGTTTTTGTTTTGTAATATTTTGCTTTTTATTTTTATCTGATTCATGTTTTTTGTTTAATTTTTTTGTCGTTTCGTTTCCGTTTTTCAAAATTTACAGTCTATTTTTTCTCTATCTCTCAGTTTCTCTGTCAAAATCGAAAGTATTTTTTTTACCGATTTTCGGAAATTACATAGTTTGAACATTCACTTTTATGTCGTGTGTTGTAACGCATCTATAACACTCCATACATTATTTTTGCCTTTCTACTATATAAATATATAGTATAAAGGTATAGAAATCACTTGGAAAACCGGAAATGGAAAGAAGGTCCTGCGGGCCGAATGTTATATACCATTCGACTCAGTTTCGAAAACTGAGCATTTTCTGTGTGTGTGTATGTATGTGTGTGTGTGTGTATGTGTGTGTGTGTGTGTGTATGTGACGCTTTTAATCTCACTCACTTTTCTCGGAGATGGCTGGACCGATTTTAATGTTCTTAGTGTCTAATGAAAGGTCTAGGTGTCCCATTGGTCGCTATTGAATTTCATACTGATCGGACTTTTAGTTCAAAAGTTATGTATAAAAATACGAAAAATATGGGACTTCATTATCTCATAGGTCCCTTAACCGATTTGAACAAAATTGATTGCATATGAAAGAGGAGCCTTGCAAACCCTTAACTTCCAAATTTCATGACGATTGGACTTGTAGTTTGAAAGTTACATAAAGAAATGTGAAAAAATAGTATTTAAAACATATTTATGTAACATATAAGCATTAATTTAATGAAAAACATCACACATTTTATGATTATTTGAAAATTACTGCTGAGATCTATCAAACGAAACCGAGTTATTTAAAATCGGACGCTTCATTCAAAAGTTATTCAAACTTTAACACTTAAGCACCGTATATTAAACCGTTAAAACGTGTGAAATCAAAACATATCAATCAAATGTTGATTGTATTCAATGTATGAGATGTGTGTGATGTATGTGTGTATGTATGTATGTATGTATGTATGTATGTATGTATGTATGTATGTATGTATGTATGTATGTATGTATATATGTATGTATGTGTGTATGTATGTATGTATGTATGTGATGACAATTTGCAATTTTAAAATTTGCAATGAAATTCAAGAAAAGTGAGAAACACGTCAATTGTCTGAAGTTTTTGAAGCCTCTTAGTGGAATACGAACTTTGAAATTAAAGAAAAGAAAAAACTTTTACTGACTAAATTCCACTATTTAATATTTATTCGCGAAAGATACGTATACGCTTTGAAATAAGACACTGATGAAGCCTGCACGTCGTAGGAGAACTACGTATCTGTTGCAAATAAATATTAAATAGCGGGATTCAATCGAAAAGTTTTTTCTTTTCTTTGATTTCAGATTTCAATTGTCATTTTCTTCACTTGCTGTTACTTACAATTGTACAAGAAAAGCAAAAAGCGAAGAAAAGCAGTTTATTTAAGCATGTAGGTATAGTGGTGTGTAGGATTAAAAATACTAGTGAGTTGATTTTTCCAAATAAATTTGTACAAACTCCAAACAAATTCTGCGCATCAATAGATGTTCTTTTCAATCAATAGATACTAGAGCTTAGAAATGTTATATGAAAAATAGGAAGTAAACGTTGCACGGTAGAAATTTTGTAAGATTTGTTTTCATTAGTGATATTTTAAAGGACAGATGTCTTATGTCATGTATCATGTTTTAATAAATAAATCAAAAAAAGACAAGCACTGGGAATCATATCGATCATATTTCCCATTCTCAAGCATGTTTATGGCGCAGCTTTGGCACTATTTTTCGACCTCATCTTGTTTTCCTAACCCTCTAACATTGTAAAAACGATGCGATCAAGCTAATGACTATCTTTTCATGAGAGTACATTCAAAAGAAACTTAAGTTTTGATTTTCATGCAAAAATAATTATCTGAAGGAGCGCTAGCTAAGAAATAGTTCCATTTCTTGTTTTAATATCTAATGCTCTATTCAGTTATTTTTTCTAATTCAGATATATTGCAAAATTGAAGCCAAGCAAAAATTTTGAGATCAATCATTTTGTTGTAGATATCCTTTTTCTTCAAAAGCGAAATATAATAATAATTTTTCTGAACTCTTGTTTTTCAAAGATGCTAACTTTTGAATGCATGGTATTAATATCAAAATATCAAAAAATCTGCTATGAACAAACACTTCATATTGTCAATTCAAAACAAGTTTCGTATGTGGCTCTGAAGCCCGAAAGTTAAGACCGTCTGTAGACCCGTTAGAGGGTTAATTTCTAATTTTCTATACATATTCATGCAGGTCTGTAAAAATTATCTTTTGTGTTTACATTATTTTTCTATAAATATTATAAAACTAAATAAGGTGTTCATCAAGTAACATAAATGACGCTTACATGTATTTACGCACACAAGGAAAGAAAGTATAATTATTCTACACAATACGTTGTGAATTTTACTGGCAAATAAGGATTTTGAGGAATACGGAACGGATATTTAAAAATATAGTCTAATATTACAATTAAGTTCCTGAGAAATTAAATAATGATTATTGTGGCAGTAGAAAGGCTAGGTCACGCCGCTAGGTGGATTAATTCGGGTTTTTTGAGTTCTTTAGGCTACAAAACCCACAGATAAATTAATTTTATACACATTATTTTTTGCCAATTTTTTGTTCAACAATTTTTTATTGCCCCTCGATTTCAAAAGCCAATTTTGAAGGGGGGAAGACAAAAACTTTAAAAATAATTTGCAATGGCCTTATTCTGCCCTTTTGTTTCTGTTTTTTAGTTTTTTTTTTTGTTTTTCCCGTTTTTCTATATTTTAGTTTTTCGGTATTTTTTATTGTATTACTAGCTGACCCGACAAGCTTCGTATTGCCACAAATTAAACTGTGTTGTACATAAATCATGAATCTGTCACAATCTGGAGTTTAGCAAGTTTCTGAGGAGCTCAACCTTAGATAATTCAGTTTGGCAGTTACGTCACTATAAAAGCATGGGTAGTTTAATTTACAAATTTTCAATTTTTCCTTACAGTAAAGTAGAAAACAATTCCCCCATTACTTAGCCAGATAAAATAAAGCGGATAGCACTAAAATATTCGCCGTGATTGTACAACATTATGCCGAATACCATTTCACGGAAAACCTTTTCGTGGAAAGCACCATTTCGATCCTCGGGGCGATCCTCTCCTTACTCGTTGCCGCTCGTTCGGACCCAACAGAAGGAAAATAATAGAGGTCAGTAGATCTAGAAAAACAAATAAACCTAAACAGAGGTGATTTCTGCGGGGGCTGCAGATAGTTTTGGGTGGTCTGCCACATGCCGATTTTAGTACCATTTGCTTGATTAGTTCTCCAGTTAAGAGGAATTTGTATTTCATTTGTGTAGGAGACGCCCCCGCCCCTCTTGAAGTGGGGAGGGTTCACAATACCCCTCCCAAAGAGAGGAGAGGTGTCAATTCACCATAGGAAAAACAATTTGCCTCCAAAAACACCCACATGCCAAATTTAGTTCCATTTGATTGATTAATTCTCGAGTTATGAGAAAATTTGTATTTCATTTGTAAAGGAGCCCCACCTCCTAAAGTGGGGAGGGATCATAATTCACCATAGAAAAAATTCCTGCCTCCAAAAACCTTCACATGCTGAATTTGGTTCCATTTGCTTGATTAGTTCTCGAGTTATGCAGAACTTTGTGTTGAATTTGTATGGGAGCTCCCCCTCTTAGAGGGGGAGGAGTCTCTAACCATCATAAGAACCTTCCTCGGCCCCAAAAACCTCTACATGCAGATTTTTGCGCAGATCGGTTCAGTAGTTTTCGATTCTATAAGGAACATACCGACAGACAGACAGACAGACAGAAATCTATTTTTATAGATATAGATAGTCACTATAGCTTGGGTCATAGGTTACTTCGGCGGGGTTTGGATCAGGTCCTCGGCATGAGAGGCATGAATGCTAAGCGCTACACCGGGATTGACCCCTTTTTCAGGTTTTCGTTTTCCTATCTTTCTGTCATTCTGGCTTTCAGACTTTCTGTCTTTCTGCTTTACTCTCGACTCGTTACGAAGACTTGCTGGCTTTCTAACTTTGTGTCTTTTTGTATTTCTGTCTTTCTGACTTTTTGGTTCTCAATTTTACAGATTTTCTGTCTCTCTGTTTCTTTTTCAGTCTTTCAGTCTTTCTCTACGTCTGTCTTTCGTCTTTCAGCTTTTTTGTGTTTTCGTGTTATTCTGTCTGTCTGTCTGTTCTGTATTTTTGTTTTCAGTTTTTCAGTTCTTCTAATCTAATCTTCAGTTTATCAGTTTCTAATTTTTCTATTTTTTAGATTTTTCTTTCTCTCCGTCTTTATGTCCTTCCGTCGTTCTGTCCTTCGTATTTTTGTTTTTCATTCTCTTGTTTTTCAGTTTTTCTGTGCTCTATTTTTCAGGATTTCGTCTTTCTGTGTTTCTGTTTTCAGTATTCCAATTTTTCAGTTTGTCTGATCTTCAGTTTATCCGTTTTTCAAATTTGTCTTTTTGTCCTACTCTCTTTGTTTTTTTTGGCTTTCTGTTTTTCTTTTTTCTATGTGTTTCAGTTCCGGTGATCTTTATCAGTTTATCAGTGTTTCAGTTTTCCAGCTTACCAGTTTTGCAATTTTTCAGTTCAGTTTAGTTCAGTGTGTTTTGCTCCGTTTTCCGTCGTTCTGTCTTTCTGTCCTTTTCTCTTTCTGTCTCTGTCTTCTTTTGCGTTTTTTAGTCTTTCGGTCTTTCCGTTTTTCAGTTTAGGCCATTGCAAATCCTATTTAAAGTATTTGTCACCCCCCCCTTGGAAGTTGGCTTGAAAAATCGTGGGGGGGGGGTCAAAAAAATAATTTGTAGGATATGAGTCAAATTTCTTTTTATAAAATCAATTGTCTGTGGGTTCTACAGTCTGAAAAACTCGAAAAATGAGTCTCCGAGTTGAATTAACGCTTCTAGCATGAAACAGAAATGGAAATTCCGAAAATCGGCCAAAAAAATTTTCCTTCGTTTGTGTCTTTTTTCGTATATTTTTTCATAGAAAACAATAACGTTTATATTATAAGCAATAATAGATTCGGTTTTCACGTTTAAACCTTAAATAAAAATTCTTAAAATCCATGTTTTTTTTTTGCTCGATTAAAAAATTTACTTTGTTTTTTTTTCGCCCTCCCCCTTCAGTGGCCGAACACCGGAAGCACAAAAACTTTATAAAATATTTGTAATGGCCTTATTGCCTTTCTGTTATTCTGTTTTCCATTATTTTGCTCTTTAGTTGTTTGTTTTACAGGTTTTCATTTTTCTATTTTTCTTTTTTTTTGTTTTTCATTTCTTATGTCTTTCTGTTTGGCTGTTTTTGTTTTTCAATTTTCTGCCTTTTATTTTCCTGTATTGGAGTTTTTTCTTTGTCTAGTGTTTTATTTTTCAGTCCTCTTTTATTATTATCTGTTTCCTGTTATTTGTGTTTTTTTTTGGTTTTTGGCTTTTTTTGTTTCTTGTCTATTTTTTCTCTGCTATTCAGTTTCTCTCTTCTTTATTTTTATGGTATTCTGTTTTTGCTGTTGTTCTCATTCTCTGTTCCTTTTGTTTTTCTGTTTTATGTTAATTTTACTGTTTTACGATTTTTCGATTTTCTGTTTATTTCTTCAACTGTCTTTGTATTTCAGTCCTTTTACATATCTGTCGCTCTGTTATTCAGTCTTTTTGTTTTTCAGGTTTTCTTAATGTTTTTTCCTGTTTTTCAATTGTGTTTGTCTCCAGGTTTTCAGCTTTTAATATTTCTGTTCTTGAAGTTTTTCTGTCTTTCTTATTGTCTTTTTATCATTCTATCTTTCTGTCATTCTGGTTTTTAGTTCTTCAGTTTTTCTGTTTTTCAGATTCTAGTTTTCAATTTTTCAGTTGTGTAATTTCTCAGTTTTACAGTTTCTCAATTTTTCAGCTTTCAGTCCTAGTTTTCCTGCTTTCAACTTTCTGTCTAAAAATTTTCCAATTTTTCTGCCTTTCTTTCTTTCACTTTTACAGTTTCTCTGATCTTCGGTTTATCAGTTTTCCAGTTTTTCAATTTTTTATTTTTTCAGCTTTCTAATTTTTCTACTTTTCCTATTTTTTCTGTTTTTCAGATTTTTCTGTCTTTCTGTCCTTTTCTCTCTTTGCCTTTTTGATTTTCAGGTTTCCTGTCTACTATCCTGTCTTTCTATCTTTCTGTGTTTCTGTTTTGCCACCTTTCTGTCTTTCAGTTTTACAGTTTTCCAATTTTTCAGCTTTATCTTATTTTAGTTTTCCAGTTTGACACTTTCTCTGGTCTTCATTTTATCAGCTGTCCAGTTTTTAAATTTTTAATTTTTCCGTTTCTAATTTTTCTATTTTTCATAAAATTCTATTTTCATAGGCAGTTTTTTTTGTCTTTTTGTCCTCTCTTTCTGACCTCCTTTATTTTTACCCCTGCCTTTTTGTGTTTTGGTTTTTTGCTCTTCAGTTTGTCTGTTTTCTGTTTTTATATTTTTCTGTTTTTCTGCCTTTCTGCTTTTTATTCTTCTGTTCTCAAGTTTTTTTTTCAAATTTTTCAGTTTTCAGTCTGTTTCCTGTTTTTTTCTTTATTTCGTTTTTCTGACTATTTTTTCTGCTTTTTAGTTTCTCTGTTTTTCAGTTTTCTGTTTATCTGTTTTTTGTTTTGTTTTGTTTGCAGTTTTTTTATTTGCACTCTAACAGTTTTTTTGTTTTTCTCGTTTTTCTGTCTTTGTCGTGTTGTCATTCTATTTTTCTATCACTTTGTCTCGCTGTTCATCTGTCTTACGCCTTTCAACCTGCCTATATGTCTGTTTTTCAGATTTTTGTTTATGTTTTTCTCTGTTCCTCAGTTTTTATGTTACGTTTTTGTCTTTCTATCTTTGTGCTTCTGTCTTAATAACTTTTTCAGTTTTTCTGTCCTCAAGATTTTCACTTTGTCTGTCTTTCTGTGTTTCTGTCTTTCTGTGTTTCTGTCTTTCTGCCTTTCTATGTTTCTGTCTTTCTATCTTTCTGTCTTTTTGTCTTTCTGTCTTTCTGTCTTTCTGTCTTTCTGTCTTTCTGTCTTTCTGTCTTTCTGTCTTTCTGTCTTTCTGTCTTTCTGTCTTTCTGTCTTTCTGTCTTTCTGTCTTTCTGTCTTTCTGTCTTTTTGTCTTTCTGTCTTTCTGTCTTTCTGTCTTTCTGTCTTTCTGTCTTTCTGTCTTTCTGTCTTTCTGTCTTTCTGTCTTTCTGTCTTTCTGTCTTTCTGTCTTTCTGTCTTTCTGTCTTTCTGTCTTTCTGTCTTTCTGTCTTTCTGTCTTTCTGTCTTTCTGTCTTTCTGTCTTTCTGTCTTTCTGTCTTTCTGTCTTTCGGTCTGTCTTTCGGTCTGTCTTTCTGTCTGTCTTTCTGTCTGTCTTTCTGTCTTTCTGTTTTTCTGTCTTTCGCTGTTGGGGAAGAATAAATGCTGAATGCGAAAAATGTAGATTCAGGCAAACTGAAAAGTTCTTGATATTAGGCCAAAAATATAAACTTAGCGAAGGTGAGAGTCGAACTCACAGCTCTCAATCTCCAGTCGAGTGTGTTGTTTAACCAATTACACCACTAAGCTGTCTATACTCTGTGGTCTAATATCAAGATTTTCTGTCTCTCTGTCTTTATGTATTTCTGTCTTTCTGCCTTTCTGTCTTTCTGTCTCTTTGTCTTTCTGTCTTTCCAACGAGCAAAAAATTTATTATTCTACGTTTATACTGATTCGTAAAGCTGAATATGCACTCATCCATATAAAGATTGAGTTAAAAATCAAAGTCACTTGGATTTCAACAAAATTGATCTTGTGAATGGCTTGATTTTTTAAAATTTACTATTTTGATCGAATCGCAATTTTCAACATGCCCGATAATACTCCTTGCCGTTAACACAAATTTCGTTGCAGAAGGAAGTTCTAATAGAACTAAATCGGTTCTCTAATTATCTGGATGTGCTTTGGCTGGTGCTTTTCAGTTTTTCAGTTTCTCTGTTTAACAATTTATTTAAAATTTTAAAAGTTTTGTTAAACAAAAGCTTGGTTGGTTGACCCAATTTCCTTACAGCTCTTCTCTTGATTCTAGAAAAAGTTCCATAGAAACAAAAAAGATCATGGAAAAATCTAATCGACTTATTTTTGTTCAAAATTTAACTGTTACGTATGACAAAATATCAGCCTGCTCAAATCACTAACTTTGCCTAAAGAATACGTGAACGAACTGAATGCAAGCGATAACATCAATGACAGTATTCTTCGAACCGAAACAGTTGGCAAACCGGATCGAACCATACCATTTTATTTCCAATATTGACAGAAAACGCGTTAGAGCACTTTCCATCTGCACATATGAGTCTATAAAAAAACTAACGGCTGCTCTGGAAAAAAAATCTGCAACAAATTACCGGCCACCATTGGTGACATTTTAAAATCTGCGCTCACATTCTGATTCCAATTAACGTAATTGATTGAGTACAGTCGAGAACTTTATTACGGCGCATGGTATCAGCTCAGCAGTCACCCGAGCTGTCGAATCGAACCCCGAGTAGGTGGGTGTAAAGATTGAACCGACAACAAGCCGCCCGTCCGCCCCGTCGCTCAAACTGGCGTTCCGTTCTGTGTTGAGCTGATCGAGACTCTCTCTAGAATCAACCGACAAAGGTTGTCGAGAATGGTGGATTGGCATCAAACAGCCAGCGATATAAATCCAATTATTTGCCATGTAACACCCAGTGCAGTGCAAGGGTCTCCCAGTGTGTTAGATCGGATCATAACTTGCCGGTGGGGTGGGATCCTGGGGAGGGGGAACAACCCACGTTCGTTCGGTGGAGACGTGCGACACGACGCGACGCGGTGCGGTACTTCACATATGAGATGAATTTAATTGGATGACTAACAAGGTTGCACTCTCGGTTGATCTACTTGGTTGCAAATATACTGAGTGTGCCGATTTATATTGTTTGAGTGGGTGGAAAAAGTAGCTAATCATTCCGATGAATGGGTGCTGATTCGTGTTCTATCGAGGATTGTACGAGTGATGATGAAAAATGAGCTTTTGATTGGGAGCTATTCATAAATTGTTGCAAATTATAATCATATTTCTATGACGATGCAAAAGGTTGAAGGTATGGCATACTAACGAACGCAGTATTTGTCCGTTTCAGTCGAGTTTCCCGACGTGCCAGCAACGGCACTGTATTGGAATTAAGAACGCATTCACTGAATGTTGGATGAACTAACTGCCGGCATTTGAATAAGTAAATTCATTTTTCCCCTGCTTTATTTGTTTATGTTGGCTGAACACCGAGACTTCCCCATCGAGCGCATAAAAAAGGTAGCATAGGATGACAGAATTTGCCTAAATGTAGGCACACAACATACAGGCGATGTTTTCCCGAGCACCGACTATGTTCATCGAGGTTGATAAACTACAGTCGTTTCTCAAGTAGTACGTAAAACATGACAACATGCTTCTAGTTTACGTAGAATAAACAGTGAACTTATTACCTTACAAGCAACTTAGACACAGTAAAAATATTTTGAGGCACAATTTTAATGATATAAATAAAGGATACCTTTTTCAGTTCATTCACTGCTTCCGAAAAGTCGAACTATTTCACCTTCACCCACAACACAGCAATTCACTAACACATTCAAAAGCCAGAGCCGCCGCCGGTCGTCAGCCTGTCTGGGAAACTCACACTCCTGTCTGTCGTTTGGAAAATCATAAATCAAAACAAGCCAACACGGTAAAGGTTTCAAAATGCAGTCAACAACAAAATATGCACGTACAATAATTAGCAATGCACCAGAAATCACCACAACGAAGTCATAGAAAAGCAGACAGTTTCTAATCCTTTCTACCTGTTCTGTTCTGTTCCGCTAAGAAACTTGAAAACAGTAGACAGTGTTTGTTTACTTATTCATGCACCACCACCTAACAGGTTAAAGGTTTTCTTGTTCTTCCGTAGACGACTCCTTGAACCACTTCATCATCACCAGCTAATTAAAACATCTAATCACTAACTAAATTTTCACCACCGATTTCGAGATCCGACTGAAAGATTGATTGATCCGTAGCCCGAAATGCCAGCACATCCGAGGCAAAACCGCAAGAAAATAACACGAACCTTCGTTCCGTTCTTCAGGCGGACGTACCACAAACGGCGGAGATGACAGACGGAAAGACCTTGGCTTGGACTGGCCGTTTCGTTGTCGCGGAAGCGCGTACCCCGCGCGGATGGTTGGGGCACGTATGTAGGAACGTGTCGCGGAAGTGGTTGCGCGTTTGCGCATTCGATCCGGTCGGTCGGTCGGTCGGTGGTGGTGGTTTCACTTCAAATGAACTCCTTTTCCTTTTGTAGGGCGCAGACTGACAAGCGCCACTTTGACCGTGTTCATGGATCACTTGATTCAATTGGGAACGAACTGCATGGATGTCGCCCGCCGTCACACGCTAGGGTTGTTTGTCGGTGGATAGGATAGGGCAGGGTTGCGCGCTAACGGTGCCGATGGGGGAGAATGTTTTGAATCCGACCCCACATACTAGCAGCCTTAGCGGGTGGATTTGTGTCAGCTGTTGCTGCGGATGACGACAGAACGGGGTGTTCTTTTTATTGAAGACGGCACGGAATTAGGACATGATGGTATTGGAAATATCGGATCAGTTTCATGTTATTAGGTCAAATTGATGTAGGGTGTGTCTTTGTGAGACTTGGTATATAGGTTGGGGTAATGACGCATTTAGTTTGCAACAAATACGATGCAAATCGTGTGAGTAATGACTGTGCAAGTTGGATTTATAATGTATTTACATATTAACTTCTAACATTCGTTCGGAAAATTAGTCAATGGCGATCAAGGTCATCTTTATTTTTGAAGAAATGGGTGCATAAAACTAAAAAAAATAGACATATGACATGCTCGCAACCATCTAATTAAAAAAAAAGAGCTATTTTTATCCGTGTACTATAGACAAATTTGAACTGAACTGAAGGAAAAATAAATTTTGTATTGCAATTTTAGGGGGATTAATCAAAATTTAAATTCCGCTGGACGATAGAACTTTTAATTTTTAGAAGCTTTTCCAAAAGTTCCATAAACCTAAAACCAGGTTTTCCCGCTCAAAGCCAATGAACACCAAAAAAGGTTCTGGACCAGTGTGCTGTACCTGGTTCATTGAGCTTTCGGTTGACCAACTGAGGGTTAAAATTTAATTTTTAGTAGAAGTCTTCGATTTTGCAAGGTCTTAAGTCTTGAATTTTGTACAAATTTTCAAAGAAAAAAAATCCCGATTTTGTCAGCCCAAAATTCAACATGGGGCTGACAAAATCGGAACATTACTGCAATTGTTGTCTCACTTTTCCCATTTAGTGGGGAACGGTGAGACAAAATGACAGCTTCACATTAGTGGTTTGAACTGATTTGGCTTATAACGAAAACGACTGAAACTTTTTTTCTAGAACTAGAACTAGAAGAATAAAGGGTTTATTTCTAATTCCCGTCGTAGTAAGTAAAGCCATTCTAATTTTCATCATTTGTTGGATTGATTTAATGAATACTCCAAAAGTTCTTGTGCTGATTTGACTAATAAACACTTACCTTCCGATCCGTGAACTTTGAAATCACTGAAAAGCGATTATAAAAGCATATTTTATTGAAATTACGCAACTGACTTTATTTCAAAAAGTCGTCGTACCGTATTAAAATCCGTCCATCAAAATTTTTCATCGTCCAAACTAAAAATCACAACAATATTTACGAAGCTAACGCGCATGTTTTTGTGTACGACGGCATAACAAATATTATTCTGCAAAATTTCTGCAGGTCAGGCAACTTTTCCTGGCTGTACAATAACGACAATACCTTGCGTGAGTTATTTTCATTTATGAATGACGGAAATTAAAACGATTAGTCGACATTTTCTTCTTCATTGCACGAAAAAACGTAGGAAATTTGGCTGGTAGGACTTCTTCAATGATAAAAAGCATTTAAATGGATCTCAGCTCACTTTTATTGATCGCGTATGATAGACAACAAGCTAAAATATTAGGGAATAACTAGTTTTGTATTGAGTGTCATAAAAATGCTGATATTTTTAATCATTTGTGTTGGATAGGACGGGAATAGGCAGTTACGATGAAGCAGCAACGTACCCTACCTTTCATATGGATTGAAGAGCTCGTTGGTAGCAATCCACTAGCGTGCCCAGAGCCCACACATAAACAAAAGGTGGGACACCCAACCTTTCGAAAAAACGTGGTAATCGTAGAATGGTGAATCTATTACCGTTCTGATTCAAACTTCGAACACTTAAGCTATGCTGAAACTTTCTTCAAAGAAAAATGTTCGAAAACATCTTTATTCTACTCCCATAAATGGTTTAAAAACATGACAATTTAATTATTTTCGTGTTAAAATGTTAAAAATGAGGATAAAATGCCAATTTACATTGAAAACACTAAAAAACTGCTGTTCGGTTTTGATTCAAACTTCGAACACTTTCATAGTCGATATTCAAAGCTCAAATATTTCAATCTCAGACATCGAACACTTGTATTACTTTGAAAAGTATTAATGTTTTTAGTGTCATTCAACTTAAATAAGTGAAATTTCATCCTTTTTCTAAACACTGTCTTCTTAAATCCACCTAACAGTATGATTTAAATTTTTCACACAATAATTAGTTTCAATCCGTACTTCTGTAGTCAATTGCTAATATTTTCAAGCTCTGTGTACCACATCTAAAGCAAGTTAACTTTGTACAGCTTTACAATGCAGATAATTCATTTTCCCGAAGGAAAATCCGGAAAAACCGGACCTTATTCGTGGGTCTTCGAAGTTTGAATCACACCTCAAAACGTGATTCAAACTTCGAACACTTTTTATTTATCTAATATCTTTGAAATACTGCATGAAATATTGTATTTTAACTATGCTTTAGTACATATATATCTTGCACTTACCTAATAATCGCGCAGTGGGAAGGTAAATGTTCTAAAATTGGTAAAATAATGCAAACGAAAAAACAGCTACTTTTGCACGAAACGCCAAGAGTATGCGAACGAAGTTAAAATCTGAGTTCTCACTTTTTTCCAGCGCCTGCTGATTTCTTACAAGGAGTCCTACAGCTCAGTGTCATACCTCACCGGATAGAGAACATTCCAACGAACACGGTGGTGTACAATAAGCATAATATTTTATCATATTAGCGATATTAACGAGCATTTTATTCTGAAGTGTTCGAAGTTTGAGACTGTTCTAAGTTTGAATCAGAACGGTATCACTTATTACAAAAATACCAGCTGAGTAGTTTGAAAATTGCGGACTGTCGTGTGCAAGTGGATTTAAAATCAAAGTTGAAATTGGACTTGGAACAGGACTAGAAATTGACGTTGAAATTGGACTTGAAATCGAACATAACAAATGGCATTCGATAAGACTTGAAATTGAACTAATTTGGGCTTGCACCTTTACTTCAACTTGAACTGAGAATTGGACATGAAATTAGAGTTCAATTTTGAGTAAATTGGTCTGAAAGTTTTACTTGCTATTGGACATGAAATCGGACAGAAAACACAATTTGAGACTTTTATTTAAAACTACTTGAGCCCGAATCTTACGATCCGGAAAATATAAATGTCCGTTCAGAATTCAGAAAACTACGGATACATTCCATTGGCCAGTGTTTGCGAAGGTGTTTAATCTTTGTATTAGTTCTTTGAGTTTTTATATCGCATAATATAGCTCTAAGATGTTGTTCATAAAAAAGTCATAGCCGGAAACTGAAACAAATAGTTTTTATGGTCGTATTGGATTTTATTTAACGGAATAAAAACATTATCTCCACTGTGCTGATTCTATAGGCGGGCAATATGGCTCTTTTGTGTGAGTGACTCTGAACCGTCTATTGTCTGCCGCAAACCGATTCATATGGTCGGTGTTAAGTCAGAGAAAAACGCATTCAAAGTTTGCTGCTTTCGAAATCATCTTCTATCATCATCTCTGGCTGTTTGTAACATTTATGTAGTCTGATTAGAGTAAAATGTTCCCTAGAAAATTCTTGATCGTTTGCAATCATTCACTCATTTTTAAAAATTTTGCGACTTGGTCGGATTTAACACTGACCGTATGATATCGCGACACGCAAGCGATATCGAGTCAAGCACTCCGGTCGAGCAGTTGAATCGAATAGTTTAGTGGAGCACTTGAGTTGAGCAGTCGAATCGAATGGTCTAGTCAAGCAGTCGGGTCAAGCGGTTAAGTCGAACAGTTGAGTCGAGCAGTTCATTCGAGCAGTCGAGTCGAGCAGTTGAATCGAGCAGTTAAGTCGAGTAGTCCAGTCGAGCAGTTGAATCGAGTAGTCTAATCGAGCAGATAAGTCGAGCACTCGAATTTAACAGTTTAGTTAAGCAGTCAAGCGGTTCAGTCGAGCAGTTAAGTCGAACAGTTGAGTCGAGTAGTCCAGTCGAGCAATTAAATCGAGCAGTTAAGTCAAGCTGTCCAATCAAACAGTTAAATCACGCAGTTGAGTCGTGCTGTCGGGTTGAGTGGCTAAGTCGAGCTGTTAAATCAAGCTGTCAGTTGAGTCGAGCAATCAAATCGAATAGTCGAGCAGCTGAATCGAGCATTCGGGTTGAGCAGTTGAGTCGAGCAGCCGATTCGAATAGTCCAATCGAGTAGTTGAGCCGAGCAGTTCCTTCGAGTAGCCCAGTCCAGTCGAGCAGTCGGGTCGAGTAGTAAATCAAGCAAATGTGCCAAGCTGTCGAATCGAGTAGTTAAGTCGAGTAGTCCACTCGAGCAGTTAAATCGAGCTGTTCAGTCAAGCAGTCAAGTCGATCTGTCCAATCAAGCAGTTGAGTCGAGCAGTCGAATCGAACAGCTCAGTCGAGCAGTTCAGTTAAGCAGTCCAGTCGAGCAATCAAATCGAGCAGTCTAATCGACCAGTCCAGTCGAGCAGTCCAGTCAACCTGTTGAGCAATCGAGCAGTCCAGCAGTCGACCAGTGAGGTGACTGAGGATACAACCCATTCCTACGAAAGCATGACGTCCTGTCAGGGACCTGTTCCTTTCTAGTCCAGTTTTTACTTTTTTTGTCCTTTACTTTACCATTTTCTTGGTTGTTTCATTAACTTTCCATTCCATTCTGAGAGAAACAGATTCTCGTTTTTTTTTCTGTATCGAGTTTCCTGTTCTTCGTTTCTTGTTCCATTTTTTATTTTCAGACCATGCTTTTCACTTGTTTTTTGTTGTTTCTTTCTCGTTTCTTTCAGTTTTTCTCCTCTTTTCATTTCCAGTTTTCATAATTTTCTAACTCTTTTCAGCTCCTTTCCTTCTCGTTTTTCATCTTCATCGGTACCGTTTTCCTCTGTTTCCCACTTTTTTGTCTTTTTAATCTGTTTGTGACTCTCTTTTCTCTTTTTTTTAGGTTTTCCTTTTTGCCACCAGTTTTTCGTCTTTTTCTCTTCCGTTTTACGTAACTTATGTTTTTCCATTTTCCCGTGTTTTGTCGTTTCCTCTGCCTGTTACTTATCTTGCCTAATTCTTTTTTCCCATTTGGTTTCTTTTATTTTCTGTTCCGTAGTTCCTTTTTTGTCTCTTCCTGGTTTTCCTTTTTTCTGCCCGCTGTTTGAACTTTCTCTGTTCCTTTACTCATCTTTTCCTGTTCTGTTTTTCGTTCTTTCTCTTTGTTTTCAGGCCCGTTTCTCCTCTTTTCCTGTTTCGGTTTTTACCATTTTCTGTTCCCTTTTGACCTTTTTCGTTTTTTGGTCCCGGTTTTCATCTTATTTTCGTCACTGGTTTTTAACTTTTCTTATATCCCGTTTTTTCCTTCGTTCTTCGGTCGTATTCAGCATTCATCTGTTCAGTTCTTCTTCTTAATAAGTCCTGCATTTCCTTTTTTCTGTCACGTTCTGTTTTTCTTTTCTGTTTTATTCGTTTTGCCTTCCGTTAACATTTTTCTCCCCATTATATTTTCATTTCTTGTTTGTTTTTCCTCTTTTCCTGTCCTGTTCTCCATTCTGCTGCTCCGCATTTTCTCTTTCTCTTTTTCTCTTTTTCATCCCTTCCATTTCTTCCTGCTCCTATTGTATCAATTTTTTTCTCGTTTTTTGTCCAATTTATCCTCATTTTTTATCTCGTTTTCTTCATTTTCTTTAGGGTTCTTCCTTCTTTTATCTTATTTTGCTTCTTTTCTCTTCCGTTCTTTATCTTTTTCTGTTCAATCTTCTCGGTTTTGTCACGTGTTCCCTCCCATTCTATCACGGGCTTTCTTTCGTTTTAGACGCCATTTTTTATTCTTTCTGCCTGATCCTTTTTTTAACCCGTTTGTCCAGTTTTTGACACGTTTTCCTTCGTCTTTTTTCGTTTTTTCTGCTTCAGTCATGTTGTCACGTAGTTTTCGTCAATCTCGCATGTACATAGTATTTTTCGATATAAATTAAATTATGGTTGTATATGAGTACCATTGGCATTATATTAAACTTATTTAAAGCGGTATTTTTTATATTACTGACTTAACAAGAAAATTTTCGAATATCCAGGTTAGTGCTTACATACTTACACTATCCCTCTAGCTCCTTCCATCTACTAACAACAATTCCTTTCCAGAAATACTTGGTCTTTAGTAACAACAGGTATTTAACTAACATTCCTTCCCTTCCCACCAAGACTCGCATTCGGATGTGGCCGGCGTCGGTATTGATCAGCATGCAGGGACCTGATGAGTTTGCACAATGAGGACTAATGTGCTGTCCCTAGTTTGCTTTTTCCAGCCATCATTTTACAATTTTCATCGGTCCTGGTCAATAAACAGAGTAGCAGCACACGGATACACAGTAGTCCAAAAGGGCGAAAAGTGGAACTTTTTTTCTAGTGTCTTTTGCTTTCATCTCATCATTTATGGACTTCTGCACCTTTGTTCGTATAAAAATGAATAAATCTAAAACTGTCTAAAGTTAGTCATCGCTTAGTATAGAAATCGCTTATTTAGGCTTTATTTGTCCTTAACTTCACGCGTCAAAAGCAATAACTTTGAAAGGAAAGGTCCTAGAGATTTTGCAGTCTCCTGTAAAAACGTGTATTTTGAGTCCTTCAATAATCGCCTAGAACCATATGTTCTAGTAAAATGCAACCAACATAAGCTAAGTATGAAAACTAATTTTTGAAGAATTTCCATCTCTATAGCTCTGCACTCGATAGAGATAGAAATGTGATTTCTTTAGCAAAGTTGTTTGTCTTTATGTTTTCTATAACTTTGCCGAAGAAATCATGTGTCTATCTACTAACACAAAATAACGTGTATCGAGCCTATAGCGAACGCGAAACACATAAAACATATGCTTGCCGTACTCTCATTTGGGTGGTTGGGGACAAGCGGAACCCATACAAGTTTGTAGTACTCGGCTTTAAGATAAAGTGCTGATTTCATAAACCCGTTTGCCCCATTTTACTCCAAGGCATATAAGAAGGGCTCCATATCAAGTAGCGGCCAAAATTGCCGAATGTAAAATTTCACATTTTAGCACATTCTTAAAAGCGGTTTTGTAATAAATCGCCTATATTTTTATGATTCGCGACCAAACTTTTGATAGAAAAAAAATATCATGTACAAATAAGCCGTCAAAGTTGCCCATTTCAAAAGTTTAAAAAATAAGTCATTTTAAAAAAGTCAAAAAATTAAATAGTTATCGCGGATGTAAATATTATTGTTATATATCATTTTAAAACTGATATCTTAGCCTATTAAAAAATGAAATTTAAACTCAATGAGGTGCGCTATAGGCTACCTATAATAAAAATGAAATTCTCATAAACTTTAATCAAAAAACTAACTCTTGTCGCCGCAGTTTCTTACAGTGTGTCTGAAAGCTCGAAGTATGTTGTATCAAAACATGAATTAAAAGTTTGCTATAATTTGACGTTTTCCGAAAAAAAAATTAAAATGGTCATATTTTTAGCAAGTTTTTAAAATTTTAAGTACTCTTTTAACAAATTTGATTATCTTTGTTACTAAATTTATTTAGTACCTGAAGAGAGTTTCAATGAGAAAATGGGAGAATCCCAGCGAGAAAGAAAAAAAATTGTTTGTCAAGCAAATATTTATATCGGAAACATTTGGTCATTTTTCCCCAAATCACCCTAAATATGAGCTCTTATAAGTTTGAATCGTTTCTTTTGTAAAAAATATAATCTAGAATCAATTTGAAACTAAAAAATAATTTTGGTCAAAAATCGCAATTTTCCGACTATTGTGCATGGGCTCGGAAATTTATAGCTTGAATATGCGATAACTCAGCAAGTAAAGGTCCAGTAGATGCGCGGTCTTCCACAAAAACGTGTATTTTGAGTGTTTCGATAATTGCCTGGAACACTGTATTCTTTTAAAATGCAACTAAGAAAAGCTAAGTATGAAAAACCAATTTTCAAAGAAGTTTTAAAGAATGTGCTCTATAGCTCAACACTCGATAAAGATAGAAATTTTATTTCTTCAGCAAAGTTGCTTGTTTTTATATTATTTACAACATTGCCGAAGAAACTAGGTCTATATTTACTAACACAAAAAAGTTATTTTTTTATTTTCATTATAGTAAGCAAAGACTAACTTTTGACAGTTTTAGATTAAGGGGGATATTCATACGAACAAAAGTGCTGAAGACTATAAATGATAAAATAAAAGCAAAAGAAACTAGGTTCCGCTTTTCGCCCTTTTGGACCACTGTTGGCGGTATTCTATGGTTATGCATATGCTTATATAAACCCTGACAAACGAAAGAAAAAAAGTAAACTATTTTTTGCCTGGCATTCGAAATAAAGCAGTTTTTGAAAAAGTGCTTGAAACGCTTTTTCCCAGAGATGCTCAAATAGATGCCTCTAGCCAAACTAATCTTATTAAAGCTTTATGGAACAATCTGAGACGATTGTTGACGATACTGAAAAGTGTGGAATAAGGAAAAATATTTCTTCCGTTAAACTTCCCACGAAGGTTGAAAGATACCTTCAAGCGGAATGCCTGATACAAAGAAATCTAGAAGGGGTCTCCTGGGATTATTGAAACAATCAGCACTACTGATTATTCCAAAATTCTTCCTTTAGCATTTTTAAAAGCAGTACCTCCCAGTTGGCCTCGAGATACGACACTAGCGACTGGCAAGTGAATCGTCGCATGTTCCAATGTTGCTCTAATTAGACGCATCAGTTTGTCCAGAAAGCTATGTTCGTGCATTATCTGCATTGTAGCTGGTCTAGAATGACTGTATCGTATGCTGCTTTGAAATCAATCACCCTTTTTGTAGATGGGACAAACAACTCCTTTCAGCCATTCCTCCGGTAGCTTCTCCTTCTTAGAATGCTTAGAATTAACCCAATATAGAACCGTTGTCAGCATTTTATAGGCCGTGCTCATAAAGTTCTGCCGGTAGCCGGTCTTTATCAGCGGCTTTGTTAGTATTCAACATCCAGATTTTTCGTTTCGTTTCGTTTTCGACTTCCTGGAGATTAGATTCTGGGACATTACTATATTACATGGGCAAATTAAACTTCACAGCAGGCTATTTGAGTACAGGAGAGTAAGCGAATCAACCCTCTTACAGTGCTGGTAAAATTCACATTTCCCTTATTGCGCAATGTAATTTATCACGGATCAAATTCGGATTTTCATTCATACAAGTAGATATTTAAGGGTTTTACAGAAGTTTTATTCAAATTAACTCGAACACTCCATTTCACACTCAAGGTTAGTTGTTTTAATGCTACAGTTAATGTTAAGATAGTAAAAGATTATCTTATATAATGAAAAGCTTAAGATATTTAGTATAGAATGATGATTAAATTTAGTGTTTTTTTCTTCGATGTCTTTTTTTTTGTTTGATGAAAGTATACAAATTTTGAATGTGGGTAGCCTAAACTCCAAATGTTGATTAAGAGTAAAAAAATTACATGGTAGTATGAAAGATTCCTAACCCTATCGCTTTTATACCTAGTGTAAAAAAGTTCACATGATAAAAAAATGTTTATGACAAAACCTATGATCTAAAAACCTGAACGTTGGTTGCTTCTAGTCTTCTCCTATCGTAGGGGTTGCAAGCCGTAAACTCGCCTGTTTGGTATCTGTTACCACAATTCATCCACTTTCGGGTATCTCAAAACCAAAACAAACATAACAAAATTAGGCAGCTATGGTTAACAAACACCAGCCAACGAATCTGGTAACAAAAACTGCGTGGGGAGGGGGGTTGAAACGTTAACAGAAATAAAAGAAAAACCTAACAGAACAGTTTGAGCTGTGTTTGGGGGTTGTACGGTAACGAACGGGGCTTTAACGACTTTTCATAATATAAACATAACCTTTAGTAACGAACTTCTTCTCCTGTCTGTCAACTGGTAACAATAACACAACAAATCAACAAAAGCACGCGTTTCCCTTACACTCGATTTTTGTTTTCGTTCATTCTTTCTACGACGTGGGGGGATTTTTTTGTTAAACGAATCTGTAACACTTATGTAAACTAGATAAACAAACAACTTATCGCGTGTTCTCTTACAAACTAGATAACAATATAAACAGTAACAGAGTATCAACAGTAACAAATTAGTTAACAAATAACAAATTAGTAGACAATCTCCGTTATGGAGATGTCCTTTTCCTGATTTCAATTTCTTTTCGTTGGGTATGGAAAATCTGTAGCGGGTTTAGTACGTGTTTTGAGGTTAACTTTCGATCTCGTTTCACCCGTCGCAATGTTCGGAAGCGGAAATGGATTCGGCACGGCACCGAACCTCCGGAAGTGGTAGAAAGTTGAGCATTGAATAAATTTTTTTCTCTCTCTTCTTATTGAAAAACTAACAGTAAAAGGCACGGGGTGGTACTTTCGGTGCTTTGGATGCGTTCTAACTAATCCTAGTAAATTGAATTTTGAATGTTGAGGTGCAACGCCGAAACTAACAAGTCATTCAATAAGTTCCGAAATTAATTACATAAAAAAAAATTTTTTTTTACTTTTTCGTGGATCAGTTCAGTCAAGTTACTAAAACTCTGAGAGATGTGATCCGATTGTCATGAAATTTAAAACGTTTGATTTGAAAGTTGGTACTCAAAAGGATTTTTAGGTTAATTCAGGGACTTTTTGAACGAACTGTCATTGTCCTAGTATGAACGTTACCAAGCGAAATTATTGTCTATGTCACTAAGAGCAAAATCGTTCGCTTTGTTTACGTATAGGAGGCGATTTTTATTTTGTTTTTACTAGCCTAGACACTCGAAAAAAGTTATAGAAGAAATGAAAACGCCTCATCCTGTGCACTGCAGCTTCCAGACGGTATTACTCTAACAGCTATCACGTTTGCTCCATGTAACAATCAAAACAGAAAACTTAACCGGGAAAACTTAAACTCAAACTTAAGGAAAAACAAAAACCATAATCAATCAGAGTACAAACAAGTTTTTCTATTGTAATTTTTGCAACAGACAAATCAAAGGTGTAGGTCAGTACAAACAGAACAAGCTGAAGATGTCAAGTGAAGCCAAAACAGAAATAGAGGCTTGTCGTCGACATACTTCATGGTGTGAACAAGTATTTATAACAAACAAACAAACAAACAAAAACAAGCACAATGTTTCGAAATAAACAGGCAGCAATACCTCTTCCGATTAGAAGATGATCACACCTGTATATTGATCGAAGCTAGTAACGTCGTGACTCCAACAAAAACAATTTGAGCAACACCTACACAAACACAAACACAAACACAATGCAAAACATAACAAAGTAGGCTCAGCAAACGCGTGTCACTTCAAACTCATCGACAAATCGGTCGGTCATTCATTGGAAACCGAAATGGTTAACATAAACGTCGGTTGATTTTCCAACGAAGGACAAAGCAATTTTGATGAGCAAAACAAACAAACAAACAAAAACAAATGAAGTGATCGCATTTTTCTTCGTAGCCAAACAAACAAAGATAACAAATAAACGTAACGTAACGGCGGCTAGCAACAAGGTTAACAGCCATAACGAAAAACAAACTTCTGAAGCAAACGATTTCTAGCTGTCAGAGCAAACTGTCACTTCGTGGCGCGTGGCAGGTACAGCAGGCGTTGGCGAAACACAAACGGTAAACATAAAAAGGCACTCTTTGTAGAAAACACTTAACCTAGAAGAACAAGAATGAAAAACTTAGTCTAAAAACTGTCACAAAGCTTAAGCCTATAAAACGAATTGTTGCGATAAAGTTTAAACAAAACACACCACGACAAAACAAAACGAGAAAACTTATAAAACCTAAACAAAAACGCAGAACGCAAATCCGCAATCCAAAAGTAATCACCTGCCAACTGTGAACCCAACGACAACGAGGGGTGTGTAACTAACCCGCATGCGGGGAAGAGAAAATTGAAATATTTTTATGATCGCGCGGAGATTAAAGAGCCGGGTCGGGCTGGGCCGCACCGAATTCGTATTCTGCAGGGCGACGACGAGTGGGTGTGCAGTGGTGCAATCGAATCGAATCGATTCCGGTGCACTGCAAGGCAGCAGTGCAGCCAACAAAACACGTACTAGCGTTTATCCGTTATTCTTTTTTCTTTTTTTTTTGTAGCTCCGAAACTTTTCCACAAAATGAGATTCCGTTGTTCGGATTTTGGGTTGGGCGGTTGTAGGAAAAAATCTGCAACTGCAGCAGTACGTAGCTACCCGCTAAACGTGCGCGATGGCAGCTAGCAGCGGTAGTAAGCTTGAGCTGTTGCTGACATTTTTCACGTATCCTTTCCGGACGATGGACTTCTTCCCGTCCCGTGATAGGGCGAGATCGGCGCGGCAATGGAGGAGGGGGTCTTTTTGTTCGTGCCAGTCACTGCCTGCGGCAGTCTTGCTCGCTGACTTGACTTCAGGATGATCAGACAAAATCGAAAACGATTACAAAGCAGTTCTTTGCTCCTCGTTTTTTTTTTCGCTGCCTCCCATCGCGGAGACGGGCTTCGTTTGGAAAATTTCGCTTCGCAAGCCAGCCGGTGACGTTTCCCCTGGGCGGATGGTGAATCCCGTCGGAACAGATTAAGCTTTTTGCTCGACAGCGGTCGATCCCGGGACACTTTTTCCCCCGGGTGAAGATTTGCGTGTGAGTGTGGGTGTGGGTGTGTGTGATGCAAGTCTGTGGCTAAGTTCGGAGTCAGTTTCGGTTGAGATGAGTTATGAGCTGTGCTCCATGGTGGCAGCCAGGGTTCCACGGGCCAGGAGGACAGAGCGTTCCAGCTGTCCACCGTCGGTGCCGTCAGAGTTGCCTCCTGCCTGCTGCTTGCGGAGGATTGTGGTGGCTGATGCCTTCCCTTGACTTGACACGTCGAAAAACGTCGACATCGGAAGCTGCTTCCCCAGAGGATGATCCATTGCTGCTGTTTCTGCCAGTGTCGGGGACATCATCCTGGAACGAAATGGGAAATGCCAAAATGCACGCGTTAGTTACAAGTAGGTCTTTGGCACCAAAAGGAGGGAAAAGGGGGCACTGCTGGGGCGCCACTGCATTGTGCATATTCGATTTGTTTGCTTTAGCGTGTAGGAGTTAGTATGGTGCAGCGTTTTGTGGACGAGCAAATTTTGAGCATTTCGTTCCTTTTATTATTTTTTACAATTTAAGAATAGACCTAGTGTGTGATTGAGAATGTACTGTTTTTGACGTTGATTTTAGTTTTCTCTCACTCTGTTTGCTTTACTTTTCGGTTAAAGGTTATGTTTCATCGTTAAGTGTATTGTGTAAAATTGACTTTTGTTGAGTGGGCATGTGACTTGGGGGTTCGTTAACCGGAGGACTAAAATCAATTTTAAACAATAACTGATTCAAATGGTTTTTCTTTAGTTTCGAACGGCTTATTATTATTAGGGGTTTTTTTGCGTCTGCGAACGGTACTGAGAAATGTTTGTAGAACATCGTTTCCGCATGTCATTGGATGAGAATATCTTTTCTTTTTTTTTGTTGAGAGTTTTATGAAACTGCATAAATATCCGGCAATCCCTCTTCTAACCCTCGGGATAGCAACGGAAAATAAAATTGTTTTTCAAGATGAACGCTGCAATCGGTAGTGCCCCTCACCGCCTAGCGGACGATGTAACTGTCAGTGTGTCAAGTGTTGCCAGTGTTACTTGGAATTTTAGTGTTGATCGATTCGGGTGAGCTGACTTGTTTATTTACTTAGAAAACGTAATTCTTACTTGAATACGCGATTCAATATGTTATGGTAAGTATAAACGAATAACTTTTTGAGATTTCCAATCTATTTAATTTTGCTATTTGAATGGAATTGAGTGTACCAATTGGTTTGGGTATCAGAAGTATTTCAGTTAGGAGGTTTATTTGTTAATTCCGATTATAATATAAACCTTAAATGTTTTTAGTAATCATTAACTTGATGATGAAATCATTCCAAAGGTAGAAACTTTGTCATTTTCAACGTTGCGAATTTAGGAGCTAGTTTAAGGCCCAAAAATACAACAGCGGTCCTCCAAGTTGCTCGAAGTAATTTTGTTTTGGATTTCAAAATTTGTTTTTCAGAGGTTGTTAAAATGAATTTACATTAATTTGAGTTCTGATTGAAGTTTTTGACAGATTATAGCCAATAATCGTTTTTAATTGGGGTAAGTTTTGTCTCCGATGAAATTTAAACTTATATTGAAACGAGATTAGGTAAAGCCGAAGTTTCAGTCTTAAAACGCCACAGATTTTTGAATTTATTGGAGTTATTACGCAAAATGGACACAAAAACGAAAAAACAATTATTGTTGAACAGGTAAATTTGGTATTATTACTTATGGGAAAGACTTCACAATGATTTTTAAATATTTTTTTTTGAATTTTAAGTATTACCAAATAATCTTCACCATTTATCTAATTACTCCTTCCGAGAGGTGATTATCGTACATAATTGATTTTACATTTCATAGAACCTTAAGTAAAGCAGTTAATTAACACAGTGGATGGAAAGTTACGATCACAGTAGTAGTTTTCCTACAAATAAGAATCCGATTTCAAACAAATTTCGGGAGGATTCTGTCTAAATGCTAAAAATTACTCAACTGACTGAAATTTTTATTATGTTTTGAATGCAAGCTGAATACAAAAGCGTAAAATTTTTGTTTTTAAATTCAAGTGTAGCAGAAATTGTGACAGTTCTACTTTCGTAATAACAACTTTATGAAGATTGAGTAACTTTTTAATAAGGAAATGAATGCTATTTTCGGCAGGCTTCTAATTATTTGGCTTCCGTTGCTATTCTGGTTTTTGGTCCTGAAAAAACAGTTTGTAAGCACTGAGTAAACGTGCAATCGAGGAACCATCTAGCAGTAGGAAACAGGCCCCTAAACAGAAGTGGACCAAAGTGGTTTCATGCCCTACGACAATTATTATCAAATGATATCCGAAATTTACTTAGCTATTTTGGAGAAAACATAATATTTGACTGCCAATAATGTAGTATTAATCGAATCAAAAGTTGGAAATAATGAGTTTCTATTAACAGTTTTTTGAATTTGAACGTGTAATAATTAATTGATCGAATTGAATTTTCTGTACTATTTATTTGAGCCATGTGTTTTCGAAAGTGAAGATCGAATAATATTTCTTTGAATAAAAATTGTTGCTCTACTGAGAGAGCCCTGAGTATTTGCTTCGAAATGAGAACAGTCCGATAAGGCAAAGTACGAATAGGCACTTATCCCACAGAACACACAGATTTCTATGACCAACGCTATTTTAAAAATAAGTGCCTACCGTCCCTTTCATATTGAGTGAAATAGATTTAATGGATGGGTGACCTAATGGTTCCGACAGTCTGTCGAACTAAGCTGAAGTTGTTACTCGTAACATGACTTTTGAGATGCGAAAATTAGTTTGAAGACTTCAAAATGATGTTTTGAAAATCAGTTTGATATATCTAAACGTATTTTTTGACAATAAAATGATGACGAACTGCGATTAATGTTCATGGTTTATCAGTTAAGTGGATGTAGCTTTGAATTAACCGACGTTTCGGCGTTTTATTTAACCTATCCTTAAGGTTTCTAGAATTGTACAGTGATTTAAATGTTGTTTTAGCTGTAACTTAGGGTGAATCTTTCGTGTAGATGTAAATGTAGATTTTGAACGAATATTCTACCAAGAAGTTCAATTTGGTGTGTTTTAAAATACGATTTTGAAGAAGCAATTGAAACCATTTCTTCGTAATTAAACTGCGAATTCGTTGCGAGAACAAGAAAGGAAAATTGGAAGATATATTTGCTACCTACACTGCATGTTTGATAATTGTCGGACATGGTGGAGAGTGACATATTTACGATCCCCTTAAGGTGTGTGAAAACTAATTCGTGTAGTATCTATATAGTTTGATATAAAATAATAATTCCGTTAGATATTGTTTAAGCTTTCAATTACTGTTTCAGTTTGTAATATTCAGTTTTGCAGCATTTTTAGTAAGATTTTGCATTGGTTTCTAGGGGTAAAATGTTAAAAATCTTTCAATTTTTCTCTGTTATTTTTTTTTTCAATTTTGAAAAATTAAATTCTAAAGTGTCCACTTCCAGGACACAACGATGTAATTTGGAAGGTTTTCATTTTTAGTTATTTGCATCAAATCATTTTCCGAGGAGACGTAATCGTAGCTTTTTGTACTACAATTTGCAGCATACTTTGTTATATAACAGTCAGTGAAAAAGAATTTGATTTATTGATTAGTACAAAACAGACAATTTAAATGTAACGCTGTTGTGAGGGAGTTACTGGTTTTAAGCAATTTCGAGTTGAATACCTTTTTTTATAATTTCCATAATAATTTGCAGCGGGGCGTGCCAGAAAATACGTTGATTCAGTGAGAATAAAACAGTTAATTTGACTTAAAAACAGCTTTGAGCAGGTGTTCTTTTATAGAAAATAATATCGGAAGTAATAATTTATCAGTTAAGCAAAGCAGCTAATTTTGATTTGAGACCAATCTGTGCAAAATATGTCAATCCTTTATATAAATATAGAGCAAAATCAATATTATTTTTGTTCTTCTTTCAAAAAGTGCGTTTGTTTTTAAATATACTTTTGAGTGTAAGAACGGATCAGCTATTTTCGTTGGTTTTTGAATTTTCATTTGATATGTAGATTTGCTGTAACGCACTCAACAGTGTTGCTGATATTTCGTGAGAAAACTAGTGAGCTTAAATTAGAAGGAGTAGTGCCAGCTTATTGCTAATTGAATTGAAAACAAAACATATTATTTGTCCAAGTTAGCATTGGTTTTGACGAAACTCATCAAGATTGGAATTTTTGTCCATAAAGTTATATTTCTGCGAAAAAAATGTCATGAAATACACTAATACTGTATTGCACCAATCAAACAACAGAACAATTGAAAAAATTATAAGTTTATTTTATTTCCTTGAGCAAAATAGTCGTACCGAATCGCTAAAAGTGCTCCTGCGGTAACAACAATAGTTTCCCTTGAAAGATATTACCGTGAACCCCCGATAATATGGATGACACCTCGTAACGATTATGCGAATTCACTTTTAATTTGAATATTTGGCAGTTTTATACAGTATCTTATACGCACAAGTTGCCAATCCTATGAATTTGTTGTTTTTTATTTGACGAAAACAATCGTTTTGAAAAAGTATCGAATACAGGCGTTTTCTTAACGTCCCAATTGTAGAAAATAGGAAGATCGCACGGCAATTGCAACTAAAACGGTCTCTATTTTGGGTGTGTGACGTTTGATCATATTTTATTTTAGGAGAACGCATTCACATTACCGGGGTTCAGATTTATGATACTATGTTTTGAATAGGTCTTTTGTCTGATTGGACTAACTTTTGAGAACGGATTTTGCTCGATCAGAATGTTCGATTTTTGATAGCATCCCTCTATCTATTACAGCCTTGCTACACTGAGAAAACTTTTCGTATAGTTTCTATGTGTTTCACAGATAGATTTTTGCCATGTGCCCAGTAAATGAACTTTATGTGCAAAACAGTTACCATTTATGTGTTTTTAAAATTTATCTTTAAAATTTGCACATACTCTTCATATGCATATAATTTTCATATGTTTTTCTGAGTGGATTGTGTTTATATATGGCACATAATAATCATATTTTCATATGGAAATGTTCCATTAGTTATGTGCGGATTATTTTGAGTGTAGCGAAAACAAGCAAAAGGGAATTTTTGAGTTTCTGTTCTGTCATTTCATGCGGTGATAGTTGATGTTTATAATTTTTGAAATCTTTTAATTTTTTACAACGTATTTTGTGAGTTTTTCTACCCTTTTATTCAATTTTTTGACCAGCTTTAGTCACTAAGCCCGTTATAAGTGTGTAATAAAACCCAAATTTCGACATAGGTAGCCTGCAGTTAGCATGCAATCATTTTATTTCTGCAAATTAGTTGGTTGTCTAAAGAACGAAAACGTTTTCTTGCGTGTAATTAGTAGAAATTTTGTTTTTTGAAGGTAGCAAACGTGAAGAAAATAAATTTCTGTTAAACACAACTGTCCGTTACTGTTACAACTGTCAAAAAAGAAATTTTAATCCTTCTATTGTTTCAAAATTATTTCAAAAGACTATATTTTTCAACATTTTATTAACTCTTTTCCCATTAAATGATAATGAATGATAATGGATGACGATGAATGATTACGTAATTTGGTGATGCGCAATGGTTTCATGGTTGCCAGACATGCTGCTCTGAGTGTAAATTTTACCAACAAACAAGTCCTAATCGGTTTGTGCTCGATGGCGATTTTGAACAGCCAATTGAATCCATTTCGTTTTGAAAAAACTGCAAGTCAAGTTTTGTCGTTCCATATTTGATCCAAATTTGAGCGTTGTATGATTTGAGAAGTTTAAACTTCTTTTAACGAAAACAGCAGAAAATGTTTGCTAAATGCACAAATTCAAAGAACAAAGAGGAGAATTTTCGTTTCAAGAGTCATAAACTCACAACCACCGAAGCTGATTTGTTGAAAAGTACTATTTCTTCCTTTTTTAAATGTGATAAGCCGCGTAATGCTAACATTCATGAAGTATTAAATCCAGCAAAATCGGTAAATGAAGCAAGTTTCTTTTATTATTAGGAAGCGAACTGTTTTGTTTTATGAGTAACATGATAGTTAACATAATAGTTGATTCTTTTCACTTATAGACGCTCAAAAATAACTTCTGGTTTTTGTTGGTTTTGCCGCTAATTATTGATTTTTGGTTTATGATTTTTGACTTTAAAATTTTATTTTTGATAAACATAATTTTTCGATCAGTACGAAATGAATCGGTTATTTAATTGAATTTAGCGATAATAGAGATAGAATTTTGGAAGATGAAGGTCATGTTATTTAATTAAAAAAGATTTGACAGTGATAAGATATGAATTTACTAGTAGAAAAATTTCAAATTTAAGGTAAAGGCCATAAAATGCCGAAAACGAATAGTTTGAAATTACGAAATGCGATCGTTTCGATAGTATATTTACTTGATTTATTTGATATAAAAATGAATCGAAATACTTGATACGAAAAGCATGACTATTTTTTCATTTTTTTGCTACTGAAAACTGAGCGTGTGATGCTAATGAGATTAATTTGTGCTTTTAATTTTGCGGCATTTTCAACTAATTGACCCAAAACTGCAAGTATTATAGTAAGATTGATTTATTTTATTTTAACCAATGTTTATTTTGTTTTTATTCACTTTGGTAACTCTTTTGTAAAATTTATTATTTCTAGTTGTTTGTAATCAAACCACCTAAGGACCCATAAAGTTCAATTATTCAACTATTTTCACAGCTTTGAAAGAAAAATGCTTTGTAGATTGCTGGTTTTAACGTGAATGAAAAATGAGAATTTTTGCGTGAATTTTTCGTTCAACCTTGAGATATAGAGTGAAATAAAGACCGAAAACTATTTACTTTAGGTTATGTCAAAGATGAAAAGCAAGCAAATATGTATCAAATCAAAATAATTATATTCTGTTTGCAAAATTTACATTATTCGTTGTAGATTTTTGGTAATTTTTCAGTACAAACTGAGCATTTACTTTAAAGCTTTTTGGAATTTGGAACTTTTGCTCGTATTGCGCGAGGAGCTGAATATTTCAATCCAAACTGACAAATTTGATGATCAAGGGTGATCTTAGTGGTGAGTCTTTAATTAAAAAACACCGGAATTTGAAGTCATAAAATGGAAAAATATTTGCGATTGAACATGTTAATAATTCTGGCTGCACTGCAAATTAACTCATGACATGTTTTTATGTCGACTCAATACTCTGCTGACAGATCATGATTAAGTGACGATAATTTAAAAGTGTTGGTCATGGCGTACTAAGATTTGATTTCAACGTTTTCTGGATAATAAATTTCAATTTATTTTCGTTGTGCTTTATCCTATATAAATTTTACGAATGCGAATTAAAAAGACTATTTTTGAGTAATAGTTCTCCAAAGAAAAGTATTAAGACAAAAATTTCTTCAATTATTTGAAGCACGTACAAACAGTCAGTAGTTTTATTAGTGAAACATTGTTCAGCTATTTCTTATACAGATTTAAATTAACCTAACTCTGCTAGTGGCCCAGTTTTCGTGACAATTTCTGAACAAACAGCATCTGCAATTTTTTAGAAAACGTTTTACAATAAAAAGATGTCGGAAAAATGATTTGGGAACTAATCTGTGTTATTTTTGGAAGCCTGTAGATGTTGGTTCGAGAGGGTAATTTGCAAAATTATTATTTTCAACTGAATTTCAACTGATTTTTTCAATACTTTTTTAATATAAACGCCATTATTAATTTAGTTCAAAGAAAGAGAAAAATGGTAGCTAACGTCTTTTAAGGCTGGTGCAGCTGGTAGAAGTTAAATTTACTGACAGGCAAAATTTTTGATGGTCTGGAAAAATAGCTGCGGCAATAAATTTTTACAATCTGAACCTAATCTTACTGATAGACAAAGTAGTTGAATTTAATTTTCTTAATAACAGTAAGTTTCAGCTATTTGAAAGGATAATAGTAACTTTTGTTTGCAAAACATACATTTTTCAGTTTCAAAAGGAGGATTGGACAAAATTTATGTATTTTTGTGTCATTATCAGTGTCTGTTGAAGAGAGTAAATGACCCGAAAAGAGCTTAAAATTAACTAAAAAGTAGTGAATTCAGAATTTACCAGTACACAATTATGATGATGATGATAAGTTTTAACAAAAAATAAAGTGTAATTGTGATTAGAAGTGCATGACAACCGGAATATGCAATTTTGGTATGAAATATTTAGATCAAATAAAGTTTTTGTATTCGTTTGTTTTTTTTTTCATGTTCAAAACAGATTGCAAATCGAATTAAGCAAATGATTTCATATTTTACTTTGAACTTTGGAAATTTACCGTTTGTAATATTATTAGACTTATTGTTTTGGGTTGATATTCACTTTAATTTAACAAAAAAACGGTATTTCAATTTATAAATCGGTCAACTATTTGCGAAAGAACAAGTTTGTAATAGATTATATAACATACTGGCTGCACTGCACTGAATAGCGCATCTCTGTGCCGGCACACTAACACTGACAGATAACAGTCGAGTTTTGATGATTATGAAAGTACTGATCATGGCGTGCTAAGAACCGATTTATTCAACTTCAGGATAGTGAATTTCTATTTATTTTTATTATGCTCTATTTCTAAATAAATTATCCGATCGATGAGCTTTAGTCAATGGCAATTAAAAGGATTATTTTCTAGCAGTAGTTCATTTTATTCATTCCCAATTTAGAATTGAGCACCCGAATTGCAGTCGTCACAGAACCGGCCAAAAGGCTCCTCATTTTATCTGATCTGTTGAACAGCGGATGGACGAAATTTGCATTCATAGATATTATCGGTGGCTTTCATAAGCTATTTATTTTATACAAATTTACAATACTTCTCGCCAGCGTTTAAAGTTTGAGCGTAACAAATTTAGATCAATTATAACAATAATTCGCCAAAACAACGAAAATATTTATGAAACAAATTTCCTTCTTAAAAACAAGTGGCGCAAAAGTATAGATTTTTTTGAACGAAATCGACATCTAATCTTTAAAATCAAAGTTTAAAATAATAGTAAAACAAAACTAACTTTAAATAATCTACATATAAAAATCATTTGATTGTGTGCCAAAACAAAACGTGTATGAATCTAAAACTTTACCGAAAGAAAAACAATAAGTAGGAACCTAAATCCGACAGTCTTAATTACACAGAAAAGAAAAACTAAAATAAGTAAAGATAGCAAAAATTTGAACAAAAATTTTTATTTTACACAACTAACGAACAAACTTGATCGCATCTCTACTTTTGCGCCTAAACTTGGTCACCTGGTTTGGAACTTAACCACCCAAGGGGGGGAATGTTCCACCTTTTTTTTTCTCCCATCGAGGGATCTCCTGCTGCGGTTCGCGGTTCGCTGCGCGTTCCGAAACAAGCGAACCTAACCCAACTCCCTCTTCTACCTTTTTACCTTTTTTTCTATACTTCTAGCGGAAAGACATTCTACAAACATTTCGTTCGGTGCTTCATTTTAACGCACCGAATTCGACACTGAATTAAGGCACTTTTAGTTGAGTGTAATAAAAACGATCGAAAATCATTTGAAAATCAGCAAAAATTTTGAAAATAACCTACCTTCACTGAGATGAGAAGGTCCGGCGTCGTCGTCGTCCAGGGCAGAACCGGTAGGATCCTCTTTTCGAAACACTTCCCCGTCGATCGGATTCCAGCTTTTTATCAAGTCCTCGTTAAAGGCCTCTCACTTTTCTTCTCCGTTTACTTTTACTCTCAAACACTGTTTTTTTTCGAACTTTAGTCCTATCACACTATCAGTCTGTGTGTTGTTATCACTGAACTTTTGCTACACTTTTCTAACAATCCCTAGACTTTGTGCCAAGGGACGGACGTCCCTTCTCGAGGGAACCACTCTTTACTCGAGCAGCACTCACTGAACTGTGAATGGCTTTCGAACTGCGCACGATGCTTTTATACCCGATCGCCGTCAGCCGGAGTACGCACACACAAGCGCAAGCCTAATCACAAGACAACAACGGACCACATCACAGAAGTGCAAGGATACGTCGTTGCTGCTTAGGGGGCTGAACGGGAAAAAACAACCCGTTTCGATTGGTGTTGGTGACTTTCTTTTGTTCGGTTCGTCTTCTGCCTTCCCTCCGGTTCTAAACAACATTACGGCAGTCGAGTCTTTTGTTGTTATGTTGTGCTATGTCGCAGCGCATGATTACGTGGCGCACACGTAGAAGCAGCATAAAAACTGCCCAAGGGGAAGTAAAAACTACTCGAAGGAAGATGATAAAGGAATCTGGTTGGTTGGTAAGATGTGATGTGTCGTAGAAGCGCGCGCATTTTACTTTCACAGGACAGGATTGCTCAACAACTAGTAAGAGGTACAGAGAGGAACTTTTTCTTCCTTATTACGATGGGTAGTTTATTGTTGCCGGGCTTTGAATCGAATCGTTCCAATTAAATTATGCAGCTGACAGTTGAATGCGAAGCTAAGGGATTACGGTTACGTTTACGGTAAGAAACTGGATCGTGAGGAAATATAGACCCGGTTTCGTGGGAATTTGTCGTTAGAGGAGTGGAAATCCGTTGGATTTTCGATGGTGTTGGTTCCGACGAACCGGTTGCCCAACGGACGGTAGATTCTGAAGGAAAGCCTGGGGGTATTATTGTCTATTTTAATCTTTTGAGCCCTTTCGGGTTTGCTTCGAAAACTTCAATTTAATTTCACTTTTTCTATCATAAAATTACAACACAAGTTTCCAGAATCTCAAATTTGTTCTTAGCCTAAGCGGAGATTTGGATATTTCTTTTATGATTCGATTTGTTATGTAGTCTGGAAGCATTCTTCTTTAGATTTCAATCAAGAATTGAAATAAATTTAGCTTAAGGTAGACTGCCCGTAGTTGCACTCCGTGATTGGTCGAATCAGTAAAATTGCAAAACTGGATCAAATCACTGAGAGTTGCATAATATTTTCATTGTGCAACTTTCTCAGATTCATTATTTTTTTAAATGAATGTATAATCGGGAATAACTAATACCTGAACAAACTTATTTACTTAGGTTGTAAAGCATAATATATGCGACGTACCCGGCCACTTGGTCATCATGAGACAAACATCAGTTTGTTTAAACAAATATTTGGTCCGAAGATTCTGGATATCAATCACCCACTTAACGTTTTTGGCGAGAGACCGATTCTCCTATCGGCATGTTGCACCGTCTTATTGAAATCGCGGCTCACATTATCACACTGGTCACCATTAAATTTTATGTTATCGATCTGAAAGGTTTAGAACATTAGATTGGGATCCTGGATAACAACCATTGATGTTCCCGGTTTTACTCACATCGTTCATGTATTCCGGGGCAAAGCTACTAGTTTGATCTAGCTCTACTTTCCAGCTAGCAAGATTGGTTATGAATACACGGTTTGTTTTATTTCTTAGGATCCAAGTTTATACCTCAAACTTAGACTTCTCTAGAATCAAAAGAAGAGTCCCAAACAACAATAAGAGTGTAATAAAATCCAAATTCCTTGAAGTCGATAGTTTCTCAATGGGGTTGAGATCCGGCGAATGCGCAAGCCACTCCATGATGTCAATCTTGTCTTCCCGAAAGCAGTTCTTTACACGTTTACTTGTATGTTTTGGATCGTTATTCTGCTGCAACACCCATTTCAAAGACAATTGTTCCTCAGCATAAGGTGGCATTACTTCATCAAGTAATTTACATTAGTCATCTGATTCGTTAAGTCAGGTTAATTCTGACGACGTTCTTTTAATACCAAATAACACCACCGTGAGTGTAGCTCAGGAGCGTGTTTTAGAGTTTCAGCTCCACTCTCGGCCTCAATCGTAAGCCCTAGCCTCAGTCCTAAGCCCTAGCCTCAGTCCTAAGCCCTAGCCTCAGTCCTAAGCTCTAGCCTCAGTCCTAAGCCCTAGCCTCAGTCCTAAGCCCTAGCCCTAGCCCTAGCCCTAGCCCTAGCCCTAGCCCTAGCCCTAGCCCTAGCCCTAGCCCTAGCCCTAGCCCTAGCCCTAGCCCTAGCCCTAGCCCTAGCCCTAGCCCTAGCCCTAGCCCTAGCCCTAGCCCTAGCCCTAGCCCTAGCCCTAGCCCTAGCCCTAGCCCTAGCCCTAGCCCTAGCCCTAGCCCTAGCCCTAGCCCTAGCCCTAGCCCTAGCCCTAGCCCTAGCCCTAGCCCTAGCCCTAGCCCTAGCCCTAGCCCTAGCCCTAGCCCTAGCCCTAGCCCTAGCCCTAGCCCTAGCCCTAGCCCTAGCCCTAGCCCTAGCCCTAGCCCTAGCCCTAGCCCTAGCCCTAGCCCTAGCCCTAGCCCTAGCCCTAGCCCTAGCCCTAGCCCTAGCCCTAGCCCTAGCCCTAGCCCTAGCCCTAGCCCTAGCCCTAGCCCTAGCCCTAGCCCTAGCCCTAGCCCTAGCCCTAGCCCTAGCCCTAGCCCTAGCCCTAGCCCTAGCCCTAGCCCTAGCCCTAGCCCTAGCCCTAGCCCTAGCCCTAGCCCTAGCCCTAGCCCTAGCCCTAGCCCTAGCCCTAGCCCTAGCCCTAGCCCTAGCCCTAGCCCTAGCCCTAGCCCTAGCCCTAGCCCTAGCCCTAGCCCTAGCCCTAGCCCTAGCCCTAGCCCTAGCCCTAGCCCTAGCCCTAGCCCTAGCCCTAGCCCTAGCCCTAGCCCTAGCCCTAGCCCTAGCCCTAGCCCTAGCCCTAGCCCTAGCCCTAGCCCTAGCCCTAGCCCTAGCCAACGCACATGGATATCAAAGGAAAAATTATATTAATTATTGGATATTAGATCACTGATGGAAACTCAAATGACGCAATTACGCTTTTCACTCGAAGGATTGCTGGTGAGATTGTTCTATTTTGCCTATATATACTCCATATATACTATTGTTATTATTAGTATTATTTATTATTAAATATTAATTTATTTATTCATGTGACGTTCAAGAAATCAGGGGTGTTAAACGAATGGAGGGCTGGAGGACGGACCTGTGTGATCTGCCTGAATCACCTGGGAGATGCCCCCCCTAAAGGCCCGATAGGAGTTTAACACGCCCTTCCCCTTTTTCCCCATTACGCAAGTTCGCGTAATCGAATTCGAGCTTATATCGGATTATAGCAAGCATCAACCCTGCTTTCTCTGAGTGACGGCAATACTTTATCTAAATCAGGCAACACTTATTCGCCCTTAGTGGCAGTCATGCAAACCTAACAAAATTTAATTAATTCAATTGTTAACTCTCTACACGATCAGTTCAATATATATTATAGTTCCTGTTTCCACTGCGTTTTTTAATCCTCTCAAGTTATATATTACAAGAGGTTATGGGCGACTCACGGAAGGAAGCAGTCCACGGAATAATTCCGTTTTCCGGGACAGGATACGAAAATTGGAAGTTTCGCGTGGAGAGATACCTGCAGTCTATCGAGCTGTTGGACGCGGTGACAAAGGACGCGCCGACGGTTGAAGCTGAATCGGAAAAGTTTCGGAAAATGGACAATAAGGCATCGAACGTGATAATTTCTTTCATTCACGATGACCTGCTGGACCTGATCCGGGAAAAGAAGTCTGCGAAGGAAATCTGGACCGTGCTGGAAAACGTCTACGCAAAGAAGTCAGTTTCTTCACAAACTTTCGTTCGGAAGCAGCTGGCAAGACTCAAAATGGCGGAAGGAGCGTCGGTCAAGGATCACCTGAAGACATTCGACGAGCTCATTCGGCAACTAAAATCTGCGGGTGCAACGCTTCAAGAAGGAGACGTGGTTTCGCAGCTTTTTGCAACATTGTCCGAATCGTATGACCCCTTAGTAACGGCCTTGGAGAATCTCAGTGAAAAGGAGTTAACCCTGGATGTCGTTCGAGAACGATTGTTGGCCGAAGAGCTGAAGAAATCCGATCGAATGGTGGATACAGGTAAAGAAAAACCTGCCGCATTCGCCGGATTCAAGCAAAAGCCGAAGAAATTCACGGGCAGGTGCCACAGGTGCAACAAGAAGGGACATCTTGCAAAGAATTGTCGAGCCAAACTGCAAGCTGAAGCTAATGTTGTGGCTGACGACAAAGCCGTTGCTTTCATGGTCGGTAAGAATAAACCCGCGGGTACCAACCAGAGCAAGGTCACATTTAAGCTTGATTCCGGGGCCAGCCATCACTTGGTGAGAGATAAGAAATATTTCATGTCACTGGAAAAGCTTAAACAACCTGTGGTAATCGGTGTGGCAAAGGACGACCAGTCAATGACAGCGTGGCATCAAGGAACGATTTGCGGAGTCAATTTTCAAGGCGTGAAGATGACTATTAACGACGTACTATTAGTACCGGATCTGCGTGCAAATTTGTTATCCGTCAAAAGGATGGCCAAAGCTGGAGTGACGGTGAGTTTCGGACCAAACGCTGGTGAAATGATACAAAAAAATTCGGTAATTGCGATCTGCCCTTTGAGAGGTGACTTTTACGAGCTAGATGTGTTCTTTTCGGATGGCTGTGCGAACCTGTGTGTCACTCAGGATGTGAATCTCTGGCATCGTCGATTGGGCCACATTGGCGTTAGTAACCTGGATTTACTCGTGAAGCGTAACATGGTTACAGGAATTGCGAGCATAAAAGGAAAAATAAAATTTTGCGATCCATGTGTTCTCGGGAAACAGTGCCGCGAACCATTCAACGGAACCCGACCGCGTGCAAGCCGGCCTTTGGAAAGGATACATTCCGACGTGTGCGGTCCGATCACACCTGTCGCCAGGGATGGTTCAAGGTTTTTCGTCTCGTTTGTGGATGATTTCACACACTTTGCCGTGGTATATCTCATCAAGAAAAAATCTGAAGTTTTCGAAAAATTTTGTTGCTACGAAGCAATGGCGAGAGCCGCGCAAGGCCTCACGGTGTCGAAGTTGACCGTTGATCAAGGCCGCGAATACTGTTCCAATGAACAAAAACGGTACTATGATGAGAAGGGAATTCAAATCGAGCCGACGGCAATTTACACACCTCAACAGAACGGGGTATCAGAAAGATTTAATCGAACATTAGTTGAAAAGGTTCGAGCAATGCTGTACGAATCGAAGGCCCCAAAATCCATGTGGGGTGAAGCGGTCCTTGCTGCAGTGTATCTAATAAATAGGAGCCCAACTCGTGCGGTTGCTGACATGAAGACCCCAGCTGAACTTTGGCAAAAGAAGAAACCCAGTCTGGCGAAGCTTCGAGTATTTGGGTGCAAAGCATTTGCGTGGATTCCGTCGCAGCAGAGGAAAAAGCTAGACGCCAAGAGTAGAGCTGCGGTTATGATAGGATATGCTCCAAACGGCTATCGCTTATGGGATCCTAATATCAAGCAGCTCTTTATCTCTCGGGATGTTAAATTCGATGAATCATCCTTTCCATTTGCAATGAAGATGGAACCTGAAGTGCCATTAACAGTAGTACCCTACGATCCGGAAGTCGATTCTGTCTACGATCAGCAAAGTGAACCAAGCCTGACGAGTACACCAGATGCCGAGCAAGAGGGGGAAAACATGCAACAAGGTGTCGGATCCGGTGCATCAAGCAGTTCTAATGACGAGTTCGAGTATAGTGACCACGATGACGGTGAGCAGCCTTCAATACCAGCAGCGCTCCCTTCGCAACAAGAACTTGGTTCGAACCTTGAAACGGCAACCACGAGGCGCAGCGAACGGGAGCGCAGGATTCCTGGTAAGTTGAAAGATTTTATTACCGGGAGAATTTTTACTGCTGTAAAATTTCGCTCAACAGACGAAGATGGCTGCAATGGACCTTCACTTGAACCCGAACGTCCACTTCCCGATGTGCCTGGTTCCTACAATGAGATCTTTGGCCGCCCCGATGAACGCAACTGGTTGCAAGCCGTGAAAGAAGAACTCAACTCCATGAAACAAAACGACGTCTGGCATCTAGTGGAACGGCAGCGCGATATCTTTCCGATCAAGGCGAAATGGGTTTTTTGCATCAAGGAGGACGAAGATGGCAAACCAGCCCGTTATAAAGCGCGCTTAGTTGCTAAAGGCTTTCAACAGAAGGCAGGATTGAACTATACAGATACTTATGCTCCGGTAGCAAGAATGGCGACGATCCGAACTGTACTCGCTGTAGCAGTTCATAGAAAGATGTACGTGCATCAGCTAGACGTGAAAACAGCTTTTCTCTACGGAGACCTTCAAGAGAACGTGTACCTAGCTGCTCCTGAAGGTGTTACTATTCCGTCAAACACGGTGTGTAAGCTGAAGAAATCCCTATACGGATTAAAGCAGAGCCCTCGCTGTTGGAACAACAAATTAAACGAGGCACTCTTGGCAAAAGGATTCGTACGCTCCAAACACGACTACTGTCTGTATACTCGGACTACCAAGAAAGGTATTGTGTACGTCCTTGTATATGTTGACGATCTCCTGGTAATCGGAGACCATTTGGATTCGGTCTTGGATACGAAGAAGATGCTTTCGGAGCAGTTTCAAATGACGGATTGCGGAGAAATCAGCTATTTCCTTGGAATCAAGATACGATACGACAGATTAACAGGAAGTCTTTCGCTTTCAAATGGACCTGGAATCAATCGTGTGCTCACCAAGTTTGGAATGGTTGAGTGTAATGCTGTCAAAACACCAATGGAAAAAGGATCTCAGCTGCCAGTTCAAGATACATGTACTACCAACCAACCATATCGAGAACTACTGGGGAGTGTAATGTATACAATGCTGTGTGTTCGTCCGGACATCAGTTACTCCATCGGATACCTTGGCAGATACCAACAGAATCCTGGTGACCTCCACTGGCAGTCACTGAAAAGAATTGTTCGCTACTTGAAAGGCACAAAGGAGTTAAAGCTGCAGTACACCAAGAAGGATGGTCATACTTCTCTCGTAGGATTCGCCGACGCAGATTGGGCTTCAGACGCCGTAGACCGAAAATCGGTTAGCGGCTTCGTGTTCCAAGTATTTGGCTGCACAGTTTCCTGGGCTAGCAGGAAGCAGCAGACGGTAGCCTTATCATCCAGTGAAGCTGAGTATGGTGCACTGAGCTTGGCTGTCTCGGAAGGCTTATGGCTGAAAGGAATTCTTATGGACCTTTACATGATGTCATCGGATCAAACGTTCACCATTTACGAAGACAACCACGGATGTATTTCAATGGCGAAGAACGCAGAATGTAAAAGGGCGAAACATATTGATGTCAAGCACCACTTCTTGCGTGATCACGTCAGCAGGGGAACGCTGAGGATCGAGCCGATTCCAAGCAACAATCAACTGGCAGATATATTTACTAAAGCTCTGGATACAGCACGATTCCAAGCTCTTCGGAAGCTCCTTGGATTATACGATTAAGAGGGGGTATTGGCGTAATCGAATTCGAGCTTATATCGGATTATAGCAAGCATCAACCCTGCTTTCTCTGAGTGACGGCAATACTTTTTCTAAATCAGGCAACACTTATTCGCCCTTAGTGGCAGTCATGCAAACCTAACAAAATTTAATTAATTCAATTGTTAACTCTCTACACGATCAGTTCAATATATATTATAGTTCCTGTTTCCACTGCGTTTTTTAATCCTCTCAAGTTATATATTACAAGAAATTTGTACTGCGAAATCGTTGATCATGTAACCGGATGTTTATGTTGGAAGGGATTCTTATCTATCCGTGGAATGTTCGTAAGTGCCTCTGCTTACGAGTCCACCTTACCCCTTTTGGCCCTTCTTACAACATATACGCGAAAGCTGCTCGGTGAACAATTTCGATTCTACAGTCATTCTTCTTGCATACATAGCATCCTTAAAGTGATGGTGGTTTACATACATATACATACAATTCCAAATACAGTTTAAGGGCCCTGGAGGTGGTCAGACGGCGGCACGTGTATCTTCTCTATGAAATAACAGCTGTACTCGAAAAAAATGCAACATTTTCTGTTGTGTATAACTTTATATTGCAAAAAATTAAATCAATTTTAAACAAATTGATGGGCAAAAATTGATGAAAATTTAGGTAAAACTAATGAAGAGTGTAATGTTTACATGTGCAAAATTTCGTCACAATCTGTCAAGTGCTTATCGAGATATGGCTTCTTAGCAAGAAGCACTTCGCTAAAAATTTATGGGCGCGGTCGTGGAAAAGCCAGGCCAGTCCCACAGGTGGGTCGCGGAACAGTTGGAAATCGCCCATTCGATTGTGTCCCGTGCGGGAAACCGTTCAAGCGGCGAGCTGGCAGCGTTAGAAAAGCGAAGATGACCTTCCCCGTGAAGGCAAGGAAGGTGAGGGATTACTTCAGGCACAATTCGAGCCTTTGGATTCGGGACGTAGCCAAGAAGGTCAATTTTGCTGTCTGGTTCATCCAGCAGATAATGAAGCGGGCCGAACTTCATGTCTTTAAGGTAATGAAGGCCTCTAACCAAACCGATAAACAGAATACGGTGGCCAAATCTCGCAACACGAGTGGTTTGTGCAGATCCCCGGCCTGGAGTTTTTCGTCGGCCAATCCCGCCTGGATGTCCCGAGGAAGTTCCAGAAGAAGAAGAAGAAGGAGGACAAATTTGCCAAGAAGTGCTTGGTGTGGCAGACGACTGTGGGTGTGGCAAATTCAGCAAACCTTACATGACGATCGGCACCATACAAATACATAAAGAAGAATGCCTCTAGAAGTAGGACCTGCTGCCCTTCTTCCGGTCCTACGAAGGTGACACTTTGGCATCGTGCTATTATGCGAAACCGGCGATGGAGTGGCACGAATCCAACGATGTTGATTTTGGTACCAAACCCGCAAGAACTTAGAGTAAAAATTACAAATTACACAGGGTATGTTGCTGTTTCGTCGTAATTGCCTATTTCCGTCCTATCTAACACAAATTGTTAAAAAAAATATCAGCATTTTTATGACAGACAATGTGATCCAACACAAATTATTAAAAAATATCAGCATTTTTATGACACACAATGCAAAACTAGTTTTTGCAATATTTTATATTGAGCTAAGATCTATTTAAATGCTCCCACCAGTCAAATTTCCTACGTTTTTTCGTGCGACGAAGAAGAAAATGTCGACTAAGCGTTTTAATTTCTGTCATCCATAAATGAAAACAACTCACGCAGGGCATTGTCGTTATTCTACAGCCAGGAAAACTTGCCTGATCTGCAGAAATTTCGCAGAATAACAATTGTCATGCCGTCCTACAGAAATACATGCGCGTTAGCTTCGTAAATATTGTTGTGCTTTTTAGTTCGGACGATGAAAAATTTTGATGGACGGATTTTAAAACGGTACGACGAATTTAAGAAATAAAGTCAGTTGTGTAATTTCAATAATATGCTTCAATAATCGCTTTTCAGTGATTTCAAAGTTCACGAATCGGAAGGTAAATTTGTTTTAGTCAAATCAGCATACGAACTGTTGGAGTATTCATTAAATCCATCCAACAAATGATTAAAATGAGAATGGTTGTACTTACTACGACGGGAATTCTGGGCGATTATGAAGGGCAAGCTCCAGAAAACAGGGAATGTCTTCAAAAACGCTTCGGATTTGAAAAAAGAGTGAATGAAAGTGTATAAAAAAGATGGCGCAAGCATTGTAGAGGATTTGATGGATTAAGTCCAAGGTGCGGGCATTTTGCCTAGGAATGGAGGTTGAGTAAACTAACTTTGCAAAAAAAAATAGCGGATATGTGTTTATTTATTCCCTGAGAGTTTCAAAAATATCCGACTTAAATTGAATTTTTGGTGATCATTTTTGTCTGCTGTATTTTTTTCGAATACAGTCTAAAATACAGAGTACAGAGTAAAATCCTCAAGCTGTAATCCGGAAATCTGCAGTCTTGAATCTAATCCGTCGGTATTTTTGCGATAAGAAAATTAATTGCATTAAAATAGATCCACCATCCTAAGATAAGTTGTTTCTGAAAGGTCGGTGCCTCACCTTTTACTTATGGCTGTGCACGCCAGTGGTCGTGTATATTGGTAAGAATTAGTAATATTTGGAGCGTTTTAGTAGAATACGAAACCTGGAAATTGAATAATAAAATGGACATTCCAACATTAAAGCTAGTTTTTTGTTCGTTAAATAATTTAAAAATTGCACGATCGAAAAAGGATGAGACCAACACTTGATAATTTTTAAGCATTAAAACAAAAAAAAATTGATATCGATATCCAAATTCACGAAAATGCGTTCAAAAATCAAAACATTGACAGTAATTCTTTTAAGCAAAATATCAACTATTTGGCTTAGTTCACATATTTGGCTGTAAAGCTGCTCGAATTCCGTAAATTTGACAATCCGACCCATCTTCTGATTTGTTTTTCAACTTAGTTGAACTTTTCGAGAATAATTTGAATCATAATCCAAACCAACAAACCCGATCGGTTCAATAAATCTCTCGCTCGGTCGAACTTTCTGGCTCTGCTACCGGTTAAATACCGTAGCGGTGCGTTTTATTACAACCACGACGTTCCGAATATATATTAATAACCTAAACGCGACACTACTGGTCGCGCATTCCACTGTCTAAATAAATTTATTGGATCTTGTTTTTTTTCCTTCGTCCCATAAACCCGGCCCAACTCCCAATAGTGGCTTGATAATCTGATTACCAGAAGCACACACAAAAAAAACTCGCGACGCGACGAACCGGGCGGGAACTGATTTTGAAATTTATTCCTTTTTCCCGCATAGTCCCGAATGTTGTTGTCCAACTCAATGCTGCTGCTGCTTTTGTATGTTCTGCCCCGATCCAGATTTCTACCGGTGGAGTAGCATAAATTTCAGTTGTGTCCCATACCATATATATTTACATAGTGTGGAACGAAACGGAAATTTTAAATTTCATTGCTAGATCAATAAATGCATTCGTTTTTATTGAAGGTTGATATTTTTCGACTTTTTTTTATCTGCCTCGGACAGTGTTGTTGTTCGGTGGGGGTAAAAATATATTAAGTTAGTACGAGTAATTTTTCTTGATCAGTTGCATGCTAAAAATTGAGAACCATTTCAATATTATTTGTTAAATCTGATTATCTTGGTTATTCGGAAACAATTTATCATTCCAAGGAATTTATTTTTCCTACGTTAGGTGAGCAACCCACCCGCAATATGGGATATATTCCATTGTTCACAATCCAGGAAAGACTGACCTTCTAGCGAAATTCCACTTGCTTCCGGTTCTGTACGATGGCGTTGATGTGCTTATCACTCTCGGAAGTCCCGACCGCTCCGGGCTGCTCTGACTGCTATCTCTAATGACTATAACAATTGTAGACGTCAATTACTATTCCATTTTGGTTGGGCACAAATTCGCCACCTGTGGCGCGTTACATTCAGTCCATATAGTAAGTATATGTTGTCACCGCATTCCTCAATGCTACTCAAACCCCTAATCCGTGCTTCCGAACCTTTCCACACTGTTCCGGCAATTGGGACAATGTACCTGCTGAGCTGCTTTCGGTTGGGCACTCTTTCGACTCATCGTCATGCGCCAGCGCTGACGTTGGCTGCTGCTACTCGAATGCTAAACGGTGCCATTTTTATGCACGAACCATTCATTCTAATTACCTTCAATCAGCCAGTAATTGAATATTAGCTTTTTGCCTCGCTGCTGCTGGCTCCTCGCATTTATGAGGAAAGTCGAAAATGCGGCAATTTATGGCGGCAATAGTGGTCCCATGACTGAGAAGGCGCAATAAATATCGTTTAGTGCGGTGCATTTTCACCGCCATGCCATGCAAGGATCGTTCGCCGTACAGTCCATGTGCGGAACCTATGCGGGCGACAGGCGTCCTCGTCGTCGGTATTGTCGCGCCAGTTTCGCTGAAATGTGAAGAAAATCGTTTTGATGCATGTTCGAATTAGGACCTGCCGACAGACTGGAGAAAACTTACGAACTGATGATGGCATCCCGTTGAACTGGATGCACTTTTCTGCTGCTTTCACAAGGTACCGATAACCAGCATCGGCAGCGCAACAGAAGACTCGACACGTTATCCCGATCATGGTGGCCGGCGTTCCCTGGTCGGGTGTTTCACAAAGGGCGGCTTCTGCTACTACTGCTAGGCGCTTGACGGCACGCGCTGCGCTTGCTGGTGAGAAAAAATCAAACCTCCTGGGTTGATTGGTTCTCATGCGGGTGGCTGACTGCAGAACAGTAAACATCTTCCTGCTGTATGTTTCTATCTGTACACGGTTTTTCTGGTAGATTCTCCTATCGATAATATAATATCACTTTTGGTAGATGAAAAATGAAAAAAATACAGAAATTTTTTATTCTAACTTGCTTAGCTTACATAAGCTTAACGAATACCAATATGGTGTAAATTATTAGCCCCAAGTGGATTAGAAAATTAATCAACTCATGTTGATAAGTGTGGCTAATTAATCTTATTGGAACTATGTCCAATAAATTATAAATCTTCTACTATTGCTTGTGCTAACGTAAGACACTACACTTTTTGTTCCAATAATAAAAAAAATAACTTATTTGCCGATCGGTTTCGAGTAAGGCATTGCCCATCGCCGGGGCTGTGTCCAACAAATTATGTTGAGACTAGTTACGGAATTAAAAATCAAAAGGTCAAATTCCGAAAGCAGTATGTAGCGCCAGGACTTTGCTTTTTACATATTCTGGTTCACCAAAAATATTAGTGAATTTCTAATTTTCAAACGAGAAAATTCAAACTCCGACAAACTGTGGCACAAAAATTATAGACCTGAGTGATCTTTCTGTTGCAAGCGTCACATCCACTGCTACTGAAAAGTTCTGGCTCTATTTGTCGAAATTAAATCCACTGATATCGAGTGATGACGTAAAGACGATCGTATCCCGCTACCTGAACAGTGCCGAGCCAAGTGACGTTGTTCGCTTGGTTCCCAAAGGAAAAGAAGTGTCGACTTTGTCGTTTGTTGCTTTCAAAATTGGACTCGATCCTGATACACGGGTCGCCGCTCTGAATCATGGCCTGCTGGTTTACTGTTCCGTGAGTTTATTGATCAGTCAAAAAACTTGGACTCGCGCCTGGAGCCTGCCAATGCTTCACGAATGGAGGATGCTGTTGCAATAAATTAAATACAACGCGAAAGGCGAGTATCCATATAGTACAAATAACTTTCCCGTTGTGTACAGTAATTCTATGTTACAGTACTGTGACGTATTCCAACGTATTCCAACGATATCGTCATCTATTATCAAAACGTCAGGGGATTGAGGACGAAAGTGGACGATATCTTCTTGACTTCTCGTGATTGCTGTTTTGATGTCATCATATTGACGGAAACCGGACTCAACGACTCCATTAATTCTGTGCAGCTGTTCGGCGGAATGTTTAACGTTTTTCGTTGCGTAAACGTTCGTCCCGTAATAGTGATAGGCGGAGCTTTGGAGGTGTATTGATCGCTGCCGCCCGGCAGTATCCTTGCGTTGCCCTCACGTCAGTACAAGCAAGTAGGTTAGAGCAAGTCTGTATTACCACGAATATTCGTGGGTTGAAAATTTTATTTGGTGCTGTGTACATTCCTCCCGACAAAAGCCAGGGTCCTGTTGTTATTGAATCGCACGTTTTCTTCTATTCGTGAGTAATCAACCACGCATTATTTGGGAATACAATAACGACATGATAAATCACACTAATCATCGCAGCTTCCCACTGGGAGTGCGGTTTCAGTTGACTGAATGGATTTCCTCAACCTCCAACAAGCCAACTTGAAACGTAATCACCTCGGAAGGGTGCTTGATTTAGTTTTTTATTCTGCTAACCACGTTGTATCCGTTGACGAGTGCGTTGCACCATTACTTCCTGTTCACTCTCATCACCCCCCATTGTTCATTTCGTTACCCGCTTGAAAAGACCGCCCCGAGAATCATTCACCTTCAAAAAATGAACGACGAAAATTAAACTTCCGCAAAATAGATTTTGGCCTGCTCTCTGAACATTTACTTAACTATTAATGGGAGAATCTTCTTGAAATGAGAGAAGTGGATGACCCAATTTATTCTGTAACGCTATTAACCGGTGGCTTCAATCAAATTTGCTTTTTGTTAAGCATCGTTCCACACCGCTCAGGAGTACTAATCGTTTACGAGTCGTGCAATCATTGTTTACGTAAATACCGACGCACAGCGGTCAAATTTTGAAAAAATGCGGACATTAGCAGTTGGGTAAAAAATGCGTAATTTTTCAAGAGTGATGTCTTCAGCGAAGTTTAATAAGGCTTGAAAATGAAATTTGAAAAAAAGTTTATGTCACTCCCCCTCCTTCTAAAATTTTCAAAATATGAAGGGGCAAAAAAATAAAGTATAATATTATAATGTTGCATTCTTAGTGATAAGCAGATTTTTTACAGTTCAACGCGTCTACATCTCTAAATTATCTGGTATGTGCAAAGTCAAAGCAATTATCCCGTTAGTCTTGATCTACTTTCTTTCACCAACTAAGCTTTCTGGTTCCCGCTGCAAGTCACAGGCGACTATTTTGCTTAATCTTTAAGTTCCCGACGTCGAAAAACTGGGGTGCTTGCAATCAGACTTTTGACTCCATTTACTTTAAATTTCATTCCATTTTAACTCAACTCGTTTTAAAGTTTGAGGCAAAAATTAATCAAACAATATATGAGTGAAATTCGATACTGCTTTTGAGGTAGATATTCCCTCAGTTTACAGTGGGATTATTTTTTCTCGTCATAGGTACTAGATTAGATAAAAATACAAATACGACAAACTATGCGCTCCGGAATATCAGCTATCGATGCTTTCGGAGCTCCAAATTGGTCGTTTTATTTCGTAAAGTGTCCAAGTAGGTACCCTAATTGGATGCATGCAAAAAGGATGTCACTAAATTGTTCGAAACTTGAAATTTTCGAAACGGTTTGCATCCTTAATATACAAAGGTAAACACGTTATTGTTGGAGAACAGGCATCAGCTGAGGAATGGCCTGATATTTATGACGAAAAGGTTGGCCAAGAAACAAGCGGTTTCAAATGTGAATAGTTTCAGAGATTTGTTTTCTTAAAACATGTCGGTAGCACAGCATATGCGTTCCAAGTAAAAAAGCAGTAAGGACCTAAACTCCCATTTTCACACTATGATTAGATTACGATACTATTTCGTGGTTACCGAGTCCTGAAGTAGTAAGTGACACGGATTTGGATTATTCTAAACTAACCGAGCGACACGCAAGCTCAAAGCAAAATTCAAATGAAGGTCAAGTTATACATTTGTGGCTTTCTAAGGTACTCCACTATTATCAAGCTGGTTCATCTCTACCAGGATGCTTATTTTATGTGCTTGGGTAAAACATTTTTAAAAGTTGAATCGGTTTGAACTAAAAATTAAGTACTGTACAAAGTTTTTGTATTAAATTTCTAATAATGTGGAAAAATAAACACTGGTTTCTTCGCTTTTGTTTAGTTACTGAAGGATTTATGTTATTTTTTCTTGACCCACCCCCCCCCTACCCCCTCTTCAACAATATTTTGCGATCAGGACATAAACTTTTTTTCAAATTTGTATAAGCCTAATAAAATATAGCGCATCATTCTGCACTATTAAGGTGGCCGTGAATTCACCTATTAGGGTGATACGAACTTTTGTTTTTTTTTTAATATTAAATTTCAAAAAAAAATCCTTCAAAAAGTTGCAGAACATACCAAAATAAGCAACTTTGCTGAATACATTGACTATCTATCTCTTACCGGTTGCGAAATATTATGATGTGTTAAAAAGGAGCGCTTAAAAATCAATTATGCTCAATAACTTTGCACACAATTTTTTTACTGCTTTCAAGTGTTCTACAAAGTTATTCAGTATGCTAAAATACACATTTTCGCTGAAGACTGTTTGTCGCTAGGACCCATATTTAATAAGTTGTAAAGTAAATAAAAAAAATCAGCAATGTTTAAACATTTTTTTTACAATTTCGGGCAGCTTCGCTCAAACCAGACAACCATTAGGTGAAAGGACTATATTTATACTATCAATAAAAAATATTTACATCAGGAGCACTGCAAAGGAATCTCAGAAAAATGGATTGAAAAATGTTTTATTTTTTGATAAAATTTTTATAACTCATTAAAAATGCATCTTCGTGAAAAACAGTTTTCAGAGAAAATATGTATTTTAGCATACTGCATAACTTTGAAGAACATTTGAAAGCAATAAAAAAATTGTGTGCAAAGTTATTGAGCATAATTGATTTTTGAACGCTCCTTTTTGGCACATCATTATATTTCGCAACCGGTAAGAGATAGATAGTTACTACATTCAGCAAAATTGCTTATTTTAGTATGCTCTACAACTTTTTGAAGAAAAAATTTTTCAAACCGAACCGAGCTTCAAAATTTTTCGATCCAAACACACAACCAATTTGATAAAAGTGGAGTGCCACAGGATCACCTTAGAAAGCCACAAACGTATAGCTTGACCTCCATTTGAATTTTAATTTGAAGTTGCGTGTCACTCGGTTAGTTACTAGCTTGTATTCTAGAATAATCTAAATCCATGTAATCCAAGTAAGAATTTGGGTTTTATACACTCTTATGATGGCATTTAAGACCAAAATTGGTCATGAAAACCGCGATAAAAGTACAATAAAACTTACATTGTTGCTAGTTCAGAATTCGGTAGCCACGAAATAGTATCATATTTTTTTTGTTTGTTTATAGTCACTTTAACAGCTTAGGTCATTCGTGACTTCTGTGGGGTTGGGATTTGAACCGGGTCCTCGGCGTGAGAAGCGTGAATGCTAACCACTACGCCGGGATTGACCCCTCTGTGTATCGTAATTTAATCAACTTGTGAAAATGGCAGTTTAGATCCCTACGACTTTTTTACTTGGAACGCCTGTGCTGTGAAATCGACATGCTTAAAGACAAAAAATCTCTGAAATTGAAACGTTTGAAACTGCGTATTTCTTGATCAACTTTTTAGTCATATGCATGTCCTCAGCCATTCCTCAGCCTGGTTCTCCAACAATAACGTGTTTATCTTTGTATAATAAGGATGCAAACCGCTTCGATAACAACTCTTTGACAATTGGAAAATCTCCGAAATCTTTGAGATCTTTAATTCCTTTTGGCAGGGATGGTTATGGTGTTATGTTCGGGGCCACCATTGATCCCAATGATAATCATAACATGCGAATAGTCCGAAAGTTTCATGTTTTGAACAATTCAGTGACATGCTTTCTGCATGCATCCAATACATAATAAAAAATAAGTTTTACGTCCCTAACATCCAAAAATAGGGTAGATACTTGGACACTATGGCATAAAACCGACAAATTTGCAGCCCCGAAAGCACCGATAGCTGACAGTCCGGACTCGTTTGTCGTTTTTAATTTGTTTTATTTTCATTTTTAACTTATCTAGTACCTATGAAAGGAAAAATTAATCCCTCTGTCGGAATATCTTCGTCAAAAGCGGTATCAACATTTACTAATATATAGATTAATTGATTGCTGCCACAATCTAATTCGGTTCTTTTAAAACAAGTTGAATTAAAATATAACAAAATTTAAAAATCTGATCGCAAGCACCCTAATTTTTGACGTCGGAAACTTAAAGGTTAAGCAGAATGGTCGCTTGAGGCCTGCAGCAGGTATCAGAAAGCTAAGTTGGTGAGCTAAAATTGTTTGAGACTAACGGGATAATTACTTTAATATGGGCAAATTGGGTAATTTAGAGATGTAAACTCGTTGAACTGTAAAAAATCTGCTTCTCACTAACGAATGCAACATTATAATATTACACTTTATTTTTTTGCCCCTTCACATTTTGAAAATTTTTGGAGAGGGGGGGTGACATAAACTTTTTTTCAAATTTTTATAAATAAATTCTGTTAAAAAATAACACATTTTTCAATTATTTTTTATGAGATTCCTTCAGAGTGCCTAATGGAAATAGTTTTTTTATAGGTAAAATATAGTACTTTCACCTAATGGATGTCTGGTTTGTGCGAAGCTGCCCGAAATTGTCAAAAAAAATTGAATATTGCAAATATTTTTTCATTTATTTTATAACGTATTAAAAATGCGTCCTAGCGACAAACAGTCTTCAGTGAAAATGTGTATTTAAGCTTACTGAATAACTTTGTTGAACACTCGAAAGCAGTAAAAAATCCTGTGCAAAGTTATTGAGCATAATTGATTTTTAAGCGCTCCTTTTCAACACATCATTATATTTTGCAACCGGTAAGAGAGAGATAGTTATTATATTCAGCAAAATTGCTTATTTTAGTATGTTCTGCAACTTTTGGGAAATTTTTTTTTAATATTTAAAAAAACAAAAGTTCGTATCACCTTAATAGGTGAAGTTACGGTCACCCTAATAGTGCAGAAAGATGCGCTACATTTTATTATTAAACTTCTCCGAAACACCACCCTTGAAAAATTACGTATTTTTTACCCAATTGCTAATGTACGCGTTTTTTCAAAATTTGACCACTGTGCAGTGTTTCTTTATTGTGCGTCTAAATAGAATACGAAAATTTTAGATCGAAAAGTTGAATTTTCTTCCGGTTAAATTCTACGATTTATTTTATTGTATTCTTCTGATACATACGCAAAATAGTCACTGATGAGGATAGCTAGTCGCAGGTGAAATGCCTACCTGTCAGAATATAACAAATAGAATTCAATCGACAAAATTTTCGAATTTGAATAGTGACGAATGACAACTTGCCAAGTCAGGTCATTAAAGGAAATCAACCTCATGCTACTGCAGAAAAAGTAACAAACTCGTCTAAAGGCAGTACTTTTGGGAAATTCCCTGGTTTATGGTTCCAGAACTAAGGAAACCCAAAAAACAGCTAATACTCGTGGAACAAACATCTAATAAGCTACTTTACAATAAGAATGTTTCTTGGGAAGTGTCTCTTTCCAGTCCCCAGCTGAAGATTTCTTACTAGCCAAAGACTTTGTAGTTTTCAGAGGTACTACCAATCGAACGAGATGTAATATTCTTATCGAAGAATTTGTATGAAAACAACCTAGCAGGTATATTTCTTCATCCACAACGACTTAATCGTATTTTGCTCGTTGAGCTTCATTGGGCATTCCTTTGCCACGAGATTTTGTTAACAGTCCGGTACAATTTATATCTAGAAACTTCTCATAAACAGCACGTTTCTGTACTTTCTAAGCATAGGAATGGGAAAATTCTGCCTTTTTCACAGCATTTCTTGAAACCAACCGATTCGCGACACATTTATTCCAGTGATGCCATGTTGTATACAAATAAATTCATCCATCCGCGTTGACGGTGTTGTTGATATTGAGAGAAATAGGGACAAATAATTCATACTTTTGTTTTCACCCTTTCTTTAAGGTGAAGGTCGCCAGAGTCCAGTTCTTTTTTTTACTGATTTCAGTACTTGTTGCCACTATCGTTTTGTTGGGAAGTATCCAAATCTGTTCAGAAGTTCCTTTGAGAAGCTGGATTAGTATTTAAAATTCGGCGTTCCCATTTTATTCTCTTCCCTTCCCCCCTAGATTCATCTAGAAATTACTTCTGATTTTTTCTGACTCATTTTGAATGAAACTATTCTAAAATCCGTTTTGTAAAAAATACTGAAAGATCACAACTACATCACATCCTTTCTAAACTCGCTCCCAATGTTGTTTGCAGTCTGCAACAGCAATTCCCTCAACATCCTTTAGGTACATCAAAACAAGTTTAGATTTCCGTTTCGCAAATAATGCAAAACAGTAAAAAAACGTACATTTTTAAATCCCATTCCCACGGAAACTGCAGTCAGCCCTGTTGTTGTTTAGTTAGTCATCCCAATTTAAATACCCGAATGCAGCGCGCAAAACAGGTCGGTCGGTCGGTCGTTTGGTTCGCAAATTTTTCTGCCTGTACCTACCTACCTTCGTATTTATCTTCTTCTATAGCATCCCTTCGGGATAGAAGAGACTTCCGATGGCCGTTGCTTAGCCTAGCAAGCTAACTGACAGGAATTACGTCTCAAGGCGCGCAAACGAAACCCGCTCGCGTACAAGCCGTACAAGTTATAAGTATAGGGTAGGATACTTGGATTTCATCCGTGCCATTGTTCTCGGCTCGCATTGCAACGGCTTTCTGCTTCTTATTCTTAAGCTGGGGTTCCAGCTTAAGCAGGGATTCTCAGAGGGTAGGGGAAAACGAGTAGCGCGAAATGAACGCGGAGGAAAGGACAAACAGGAATTAAATAGCCTGCAAGCTTGTGCCTTATGATCCTTATGAGGTTCTGGCACAGGCTCCGTAGAAAAATCTGCAAGAAGAAAAAATTTGGAAGTAAGGAGAAACTGAAAAACAAGCATCATTGCATCACCTTTGCCGTCATCGTTTTTAGTTTTATTTAACGTGCGCACACTGGGATCGATGGGAGTAAAAAGCCTTGAAAAAGTTTACCAGTTTCAGGAAAAGTTAGGACCAACTTTTTCACTGTTTTCTCCCAATATGACCTATATTATTAATTTTTTTACACATTTTTTGAGTTTAAGTTCCAAGGAAGAAGGAGGAAAAATGTTAGCCGTTGCATTCATTGTTCACCAGCACTGGTTATTGTCGAACAAAAAGTAGAACTCAATCGGCGCGCTAATATTATTCTTTAATCAGAACGAAATTCGTTCGTTCCTGCGTCAACACAAGGAGTAGCCAGCCTTCAGCTTCAGCTGGCACCGGGACGTGTTCCCACGGAAGTTAACGCGCACGGCTGTCGGCCGTGTACTGTACTAGTGTGCGTGCGTGCCGCTGTGGGAAATTGCGTCATTCCGAAGGTACGAAATGGACTCACGTTTTTTCCCGATTCAGCACATGTAAAGGGGGAAATAGTGCAATGAAATTTTCCTTGCCACTTTTTTTTGTGTGTTTCGCTATGTCACCTGGAGCTGCATTTTGGGTGATGTAATTTATGCACCCCACCCTGCTGCTGCTGCTGCTGGCTCATGCAATTCGAGCACGGGTTCGTAATGTAGCACTGCTGGGATCGTGGGAATACGCTATAAATAAGTCCCGAACTGTATCACAGTTTATTGTTCCGATTGATGCTTTCTCACGGTTCAACCGGAAATTGGGAGGAAAAGTCAAACAGGTACCCAAGGTACCCAAGAGACGTGATTGCGGTACCGTGACAGGACTTTCCCTGTCGATAAGCAACTCAAGGATGGTGGAATCCAATTTGAATATGTACTTGAAGCTTCTGTTCAGATTGGCAAAATATTTAAATCAAATTGACATAACCATCAATTTGAATAAGAATTATCAAATAATTTTCTTGACTCATTTTAATCGGATATTAATCACAAACCTAAGTAGGAGGGAATCCGAAGAAAATCTCTCAAGAAATCAACTGTCACGGTCACAAGCAGTGGCAGTAGGGCACCACCGATTTTCCGGCTACTGAATTAAACGAGTCACGTTCCGTCGTTTGACGCCAAACCTGACCGGCGGCTCTACGACCGGCGGCGGGCGCGACGGATATCGAGCGGTTAAAGCGAACGATCCTGAATTTTAATAATCACCCCTGCTTCCTTCCTTTCTTCGCTTCGGGGTGGTGGATATTTCGAGTATGCAAAACGCGCTTTGTCAATTCGGACGGAAGCCGGTTCGGTTGGTCAGGCGGAGAAAATTGAATCGGGTATTGCGTTGCTGCAGTGCATGATGATGATGATGTTGGTTCGTTCGTTCATCTTTTGCGTGATTGGTTTGGCTAATGAGGGAAGGTCGACGTCAAAGACGTCATTCGGGGGGTCATGATATCGAAACAAAGGATTCCGAAGATTTTAACTATGCTATTTCCCAAAGCTATGCCAGCTGCTGGCTCTCACCGAACGTGAAATGTCAGCTAAATCGTTGCGTACTTTGCACCTTGATGAAGCTGCTGCTTTCCGCTACTGCTTCCAAAGCAATAAAAGATACTCGCTGCGGGTCCTGTTCGAAGATTGAAAAATCTTGAGAAGAGGGCAAGTCAACCGGCGCAGCAGTGCGGTGGGAACCAATCGTTCTACCGAAGGGAAAGAAGCAGTCGTGAAATATGAGCAGATGTTTCGTTAGATTTACCTGGCTGGCTGGTTGACTGCCTGCCTGCCTGCGGCCGGTCGGCCGCTACCCACGGTTCGATCCGTGCGGTCGGCTATTGTTTGAAGATTTGCAGCCAAAGAAAGCAGGGACTTAAGAACTTTGGCACACGCCAAGATTGCTTCGAGGGGAAGAACACCAAGATGTGGAAGTGATTGAAGGAACAATATCTCCCTGGAACAGCTAGAGATTTGATTTTAGTTTTTTGCTTATGCATGGTTAACTATTTTTACTCAGATCTTGATTTTTTTCTGAAACATTGATTATTATTTTGGTGAAAATATTTTAAATTTTTTTTATTATGACTATATTGTACCACTATCAAAAATTAATTACAAATTGTTAAACCGAGAATGTTGATTGAAGGCAATTAATCTTTCATTTATAAATGTGTAATTCTAGAAGCAAATAATTTCTAAGATAGTGGGACTTATCTGAATAAATGGAACATATGCAGCGAATTGTGCGAAACAGGTTGAACAGGACTAACTGTTTATTTTATGAGTGATTTTTCAAAAATTTCATTGAATGCCATTTAAGGGCCAATTCCAATATGAAGTCCATAATTTTCTGCTTTTGGACCCTTTGTCCAATTGTGTCACGTAACTCCTCAGTAAACCACAAACCGAATTTCATTGAACAAAGATGATTGTATATCTGGGATGGCTCTTTCAATTAAACTCAATTTTGATTAATTTAGCAGTACCATCTTAGCCAAGCAAAATTTGAGAAAATTATATATGGGACATTTGTAGACCTAGCTATCATTACAATACTGCTACAAGAAGTTTTGCTGTATTTTTGTAACTACGGCGTTACAATGTTGTTGCTCTGTTGGTAACTTAGTGAACGTTCAGTTGGTTATCAACGGGGTAGCAATCGTATAAATCTATACCTATAAAGAAGGATTTCTGTCTGTCTGTCTGTCTGTCTGTCTGTCTGTCTGTCTGTCTGTCTGTCCTGTGTTCCTTATAGAATCAAAAACTACTGAACCAATCGGCGTGAAAATTTGCATGTAGAGATTTTTGGGGCCAGGAAAGGTTTTAGTGATGGTTAGAGACCCCTCCCCCCACTAAGAGGGGGGGCTCCCATACAAATGAAACACAAATTTCTGCATAACTCGAGAACTAATCAAGCAAATAGAACCAAATTTGGCAAGTGTATGTTTTTGAAGACAAAATTTTTTTCTATGATGAATTGGGACCCCTCCCCACTTTAAGAGGGGGGGGGGCTCCTATACAAACGAAATACAAATTTCCTCATAACTCGAGAACTAATCAAGCAAATAGAACCAAATTTGGCATGTGGGTGTTTTCGGTGACAAGAATTTATTCTATGGTAAATTGAGACCCCTCCCTCTTTATAAGGGGAATTGTAACTCCTCTTCCCTTTAAGAGGGGGGGCTTCCATACAAATTTCCTCATAACTCGAGAACTAATCAAGCAAATGGAACCAACTTTGGCATGTGAAAGTTTTCGAGGGCAAGAAAATTTTCTACGGTGAATTAGGACCCCTCCCCACTCTAAGAGGGGGGGCTCCTGTACAAATGAAATACAAATTTCCTCCTAACTCGAGAACTAATCAAGCAAATAGAACAACATTTGGCATGTGGGTGTTTTTTTTGGTGACAAGAATTTATTCTATGGTGAATTGAGACCCCTCCCCTCTTTATAAGAGGAATTATAACTCCTCTCCCCTTTAAGAGGGGGGACTTCCATACAAATTTCCTCATAACTCGAGAATTAATCAAGCAAATGCAACCAAATTTGGCATGTGAAGGTTTTCGAGAGCAAGAAAATTTTATATGGTGAATTAGGACCCCTCCCCACTTTAAGAGGAAGGGCTCCTGTACAAATGAAATACAAATTTCCTCATAACTCGAGAACTAATCAAGCGAATTGGACCAAATTTGGCATGTGTGTGTTTTTGGAGACAATTTTTTTTTCAATGATGAATTGGGACCCCTCCCCACTTTAGGAGGGGGGTCCTATACAAACGAAATACAAATTTCCTCATAACTCGAGAACTAATCCAGCAAATGGAACCAAATTTGGCGTGTAGGTGTTTTTGGAGGCAAGAATTTTTTCTGTGATGAATTAGGACCTCTTCCCACATTAGGAGGGGGGCTCCAATACAAATGAAATACAAATTTCCCCATAACTCGAGAACTAATCAAGCAAATAGAACCAAATTCGGCATGTGGACGTTTTTGGAGGCAAAAATATTTTCTACGGTGAATTAGGATCCTTCCACACTTCAAGAGGGGGGGCTTCTACACAAATGAAATACAAATTTCCTCATAATTCGAGAACTAATCAAGCAAATGGAACCATATTTGGCATGTGGGTGTTTTTGGAGGCAACCATTTTTCCCATGATGAATTAGGACTTCTTACCTTTTTAGGAGGGGGGGGGGGCTCCCATTCAAACGAAATACAAATTTGCTCATAACTTTAGAACTAATCATGCAAATGGAACCAAATTTGGCATGTGACAGTTTTAGATGGCAGAATTTTTTTTCTGTGGTGTATTACGACCCCTTTCCCTTTTAAGAGGGTGGGCTCCCATACAAATGAAATACAAATTTCCTTATAATTTGAGTACTAATCAAGCAAATGGAACCAAATTTAGCATGTAGGAGATTTTTGAGTCTTGAATTTATTTTATGATAGTTAGAGACCTCTCACCCCTGTGGTAGGGGGATATGCACTGGATATGGATATGGATACAAATAAAACAGAAATTTTTGCGAAACTCAAAAACTAATCCAACTCGAGAAATTCGAGACTCTTCCATAAAACATTAATCAATAACAAGACCACAAAAACTATCTATAGTAACACTAGATCATTCAGGACGAGCCGGTCGCGAGTGTTGCCGGTGACCCGCCGTCGGAAGCGCCGCCCACTGGGGGGCTTGCAAAACTCGAGAAGTGACAAAGATCATCCGAGATTCATGATTTATGTACAACACAGGTTAATTTGTGGCAATACGAAGTTTGTCGGGTCAGCTAGTAGCATTATAAATACAAAAAATATAGTTTAGTATTATTTAGCAAAATTATCGATAATAACTAGTTCTACAAATGTCCCATACGTAACTTTTCAAATTTTGTTTGGGAGAGGCAGTACTGTTAAATAAATTAAAATTCAAAATCAAAATTGAGTTAAAGTGATCGAGCCATCCCTGTTGTAAATATTTCTCAACTAATTCAGAATCGTAAACAAAGCTTAATAAAGTATGCGCAAGTTGACATTCAATCATAATGATAGTAAATGGCAGATTTACGATTTTATGCACAGAATCATGTAGCAGTATAGAGGCAGTACTGTTTATCCTATATAAAAATTTAAATAGATGAATCGTTTTAAATTATTCTTTGTGAACGTATAAGGCGCGTTCATTTTATAAAACGGACAACATTAGGTATGTGGTGATAAAACTTTAACATTAATTCCAAATCCAAAAAGGCAAAAAGTGGGGACTTAAGCCAAGGATGATTCACTGGATCTATTCGGCAATTGTGGGACCTAGAGTAACATATGCTTCGCTATGGTGGTGGCCTAAAACTACATAAATAACAGCTCCAAAAATGCTTGGAAAGCTACAACGTATAGTGTATAGCGTACAACGTATAACTGGAGCAATGACCAGCACACCTTCTAAAGCTCTAGATGCTCTTTTATATCTTCCAAAGTTGCACCAATTCGTACAACTTGAAGCAGAAAAAGGTGCTCTTAGGCTTAGGCGTGTTAAACATTTTCAAGATGGAGATCTCAACGGACACCTACGAATTCTCCGAGATTTTCAACTGAACACCCTGGCAATCATAAACGAAGACTGGATGGAAACTAGGACAAACTTCGATATACCCAAAGTAATCAAAACCGATCGCAGATTATGGGAAGAAGGTGGTCCGACTCGTCCGGGATCACTCCTGTTTTACATCGATAGTTCAAAAATTGGCAAATCTACAGAGGAACTGGGGTTACTGGGCCAGAAATCGACTTATCAATTCCAATGGGACAGTGGCCCACAGTCTTCCAAGCAGAAATACATGCCATATCAACTTGTACAAACATTTGCTTGACTAGGAAATACAGACATGCCAATATCTGTATTTTCTCTGATAGTCAAGCAGCTCAGTTAATTTATGCTGGGTACCTGGACATACCAGTGTAGAAAAAAATGAAAAGGCCGATCTCTTAGCGAGAACTGGTTCCTCAACTGAATTCGTTGGGCCTGTGCCATTCTGCGGCTGACTACATCCTGCTTAGAATTTGAGCTCAAAGTCAGGGAATGAATCATCAACGATTGATGCCAACTGGAGAGCTGTTCCAACATTACGACAATCAAAACGTTTCATTACGCCATGCAAACATAAACATAAACTCAAAAATATAGATAAGCTGACTCAAAAATATAGATAAGCTGACAGATGATATATGTCGCTTCTGTAATTTTGAGGTCGAGACCACGGAACATATACTGTGTCAATGCAGCGCACTAATTCGACGAAGACTGCGTATTCTCGGAGAGGGCGTTCTAACGCTCGGTGAGATATGATCTGCTGTAACAAAAAAGGTATTGAAATTCATTAAGGAAGTCATACCTTTTTGGGAGGAAATGCAAATTCACAGGGCGACCAACACTCTGATTCATAGTGATGGAACGAACTGATTAGGCAAACAGCAAATCGGGGTATACCACAATAAATCTAACTAATGGTCGCATTGTTTCAGGCTCCAATAAAAAAAATCCGATGAATCTTCTTCCAGGATCTAGAATCAGAAGCAGGGATGGAAAATCAGTGATTTTGATCAAATCTGTAAGTTATCGCCATACGTACAGATCACGATCCGTACAGTACATGACAAACAGTGAATTTCTCTGTTATATTTCTCAACGCAATCGTGCAATGAACATGATCTAACATGAGGTTTATCATAATCTGTACAGATCGCGACAAAGTATTTGTCGCTTACAAGTAGTGATGTCAATGAATCTGAATCTAATCGATCCTATGATCTTGATCGCTAGAAGCGATTTTTTTTCATCCCTGACCAGAAGGAATGCTGTCAATCCACAAATCGAGAAGAATTGTTTTAAGCTTTTACTGCCCGGTGCAGCAGACTTTGTTCGCAAAATTGCTTAAAAACTGAAAATTTCCTGCGGTTTCCCAATTGCTACAAACCGCACCAATTGTTAAACGGAGTAACTACATCAAAATTTACAGAACACAAAAAACTGGAGCGCGAAACAGCACGAACGATGCTGCGAAGATTGCTCCTTAATGCCGTATGCTGAATATGATCCTGAGGAAGGTGTATTTTTGTCTCACTGTTAACCAATAGGGAGAAACCAATTTGAAATCGATTTAAACCATATTTTTGGGTAATAAAGAACATGTTTATTGTGTCGTGTTGTTTATTGTGTCTATAAAGCATAAATTATGATTGAAAATTCCGATTATTTTCACACATACATTTATGCTCATCTAAAGGACAAATCCTGGACATCTGACTTTTAATTTACACTTCAGAATTCATTTACAGTCAATTCCTATGGATTGATTTGCAATTGAACACTAAAAAAAATTTCAAAAAAATTTGCATGGCAAAAGCTATGTCTCAGTGTCACCCACGACTCTGTGTCTCACCGTTGCCAATAGGAATGTTTTATGAAAAATAGTCAACTGACGGAATTAGTAAACAACTCGATTGTCATATTTTATTTAAATATTTACTCTTATTCTGATCTGTCATGCAGTAATTTTAATATTAATTTAATATGTATTTTGTTGTTGAAAATCACTTGAAAATGTTTGCAACAAAATTTACTTTGACCCCCCCAAAACCAATTTTTGTTGAAAAATATGTTAAAAAATCAACAAATTTTTCTCAAACTACATTATGCAATGTAGGTTCGCATACTTGACTTTGCTTGAAAATTTCATGGATCTTGAATGTTTTATGACGTAGCTATTCCCGTTGACTCACTGTTCCTGTTATTTCACTGTTGACTACTCTCCCCTATACATGCTAATAAATCATATTTGATGCACAAAATTGGCATATACGTACTATTTTGGAGGCGATATACGTGATTACGAATAATTTTAAGCGTTACGACTATATATTTATATACGCTAATATCCGATTAAGCGCGAGTCGCTCCGTACTACTATACGATGTGCTGAAAATCGTATTTATGTCAGTTATTATCATTATATACGATAGAAAATCAACTTGGTCCCACTTTATCAAGCTTTAGTTACGATTGCGAATTTGTTAGGAGATATTTACGATAGTTTTCGTACATTGATATAAGAGTTGGTGCTAGCTGGGTGTTGCATAATGATGGATGCTGAAACATATTGCAAACTGGATACAGCAACAATTCCAGGGTTACAATTTTCAATGCCATTGGGGCAAGATCAGATGACACGCGGTCGATTAAAATGGACAAGTTTAGCAGGAATGTACTTGTATGGCAAGTTATTTGCTCTTGTGGAAAAAAAGTTTACCGTATTTCACGACAGAAACTATAAACTCTGAAAATTATTACAAACAATGCATTCGAAAACGTCTTGTCGCTGTGTATCGTCACGTTCTGGCCGTAGTCGGTGCGCTGGAAGTCAAGCCTTATAAAGTCCCACGGTCGTAAGCTCTTTGTGGGAACATTGATCTTCATTTGCGCAGGAAGATTAGGGGCATCAGTTTTGCCAGTTGAAAGCTTTCCTATGAAATGGTTCTGACCGTGTCTCGTCTTTGGGCCAGCGTTTCCATGTTAAGCAAACGACAACGTTCCGCGTAACGAGGCAGTTCTATTGGATTACGCCAGGGCAGAGATCTAAGAGTATATCGTTTAAACCTAGACTGTACCGCCTCAATTCTACCAACCCAAATATCTGCATAGGGGCTCCAAATTATCGCTGACGTTTCTAAAACCGATCGTACAAGGCAGTAATGCAGTGCTCTTCGACAGTATGGACCAGTGAACTCCTTTACAATTCTTGTGATAAGGCAGGGATTTCTATTCGCTTGAGCGATAATTAGTGAGAAATAATCTCTAAAGGACGGTCGGGAGTCCAGCAATATCCCAAGATCCTTAAAAGTTGATTGAGTTGAGCATTTGACCTGATAAGATGTAGCCCCATATAATCGATTATTTTCTGCGAGTGAAAGAGATCACATAGCATTTGGGTATGCTCAGTGTCAGTTGATTATTGGAGCACCATTCAAACAGATCATCCAGGTAACGTTGTAGTTCAATACAGTCTGTTATGAATCGTATCGCAAGAAATAGTTTAAGATCGTCCGCATACAGTAGTCTGCGTCCTGGTGGTATGATAAAACAGACGTCATTGAAAACAAAGAGAAAAACAGAGGCTACAGATTGCTTCCTTGTGGTACACCTGATGAGCTGAGGAAGTTATACAGCTTCGAAGCTAACGAAGCTGTATGAGTTATGCCAGTTATTACTACTCACCTTGTAACCCGGTAGACAACTCCTTATATGTTACCAAGCGTCAGAGGACGCACAAAGATCGATGAGGGTTTCGTTGCTGTCTCCAATACAGAGCACGACGTTGTCATCCTTGCTGACAACTAACTGAATAAGGAAATCAACTCACTTCAGTTAATTGGAGCAATGTATACTGTCTACCAAAAAGATCGTCTAGTAGCGGTAAAGCTCCAGCTGGAGGCATTGTCAAATAGAATATCTTCAAAACAAAAAAAACTTACTTACTTTAGTAGCCGAGAGCCGTATCAAGAATTCCTCTCCATTGTACTCGGTTCTGGGCTATTTGTCGTCAATTCGTTGCGCGTCTCGACTCACGCAAGTCGGCTTCAGCCTGCTCGAACCATCTAGCACGTTGGGCCCCTTTATTCCTGGAGCCGGTGGGGTTTTTTGAAAAGAACGGATTTCACTGCACAGTCGTCCGGCATCCTTGCGACGTGTCCAGCCCACCGTAGTCTCCCAACTTTCGCCAGGTATACAATGGGAATCTCTCCAAGCAGTGCCTGTAGCTCGTGACTCATACGCCTCCGCCACTGTCCGTTTTCCGTTTGTACTCCGACAAAAAAATTCGCATCACATTTCGTTCAAATACGGCTAGTGCACGTATGTCTTCCGTAAGTAAAGTTACTGTCTCAATTCCGTAGAGGACTACCGGTCTGGAGTCTCTTCCTACCATATATTTGGTTTTCGACGCATTGATTGAAAACAAAAAATAATGGGTATCAATTTAGAACTTGATCTGTCGGATGGTAAAAATTTGGTCCGCAGTGGCGCAAGCCCCCATGAAGCCCGCCTGATAGTTCCCTACGAAAACTTAAACCCAACTTTATGCTGACGACGACGCCGTTTGAAACCATAAGCACAGGATGTTTTTGAATTACCCCAACATCAAAAACATTAGTATTAACACTACTGATGTTCATTCACAGATGCTCCCGTTCCCGTTGCCCGTTTTTGTTTGTTTTGAAGATAATTTATGCGACACAGTGATGAGAATGCCTCCAGCTAGTGCTTTTATGCCTCTGGAAGGGTCCCGCTCTTTTGCACGTAGTCCTCTGACGTTTTGATAAGATGTAGGGACGGTGGCCAGTGCGAGTTGTGGCTTAAAAGGTTGTGGAAGAGTACCTTGTAGGTGGCATTTATCATTCTTTTTGTTGATGGTACAAACAACTCCATCCATCCAGTATTCTCTGAAAGCCTATGAGAACTCCCAAATATTGTAAATACCCCAGTGTAGAGCAGTTGCCAGCGCTTCTCCGCCTGCTCGGTTTTGTTGACGGTTTTCTGTACTGACGGCTTTGTTGGTTTTCAGCAACCAGATTTCTCGTTTATCTTCTTGGAGATTAGGTTCTGGGGCATAACTCTCTTCCATGGGCAATCCTAGAACTTGCGTTCCACCTGCTTGTGCATCTTCTCCATTCATGTTCATCGAAGAACTGCTTCCACCTGTCGATTACCTCGCGCTCGTTTGTGATCAAATTCTTCCTTGTCCCCACACATGTCGTCAGTTTTCGGGGTGTTGCTCACCTTTACGTAAAACTAACGCGTTTCATTAATTCGGCATGGTGCTTTTTACTTCTCAGGATCGTCAGTATTTGGCTAAGATCTTCCTAGGCAATGCTTAGATAATTTTTCCTCTCCACCACTTAATGGCATTCTCTATCAAACCAATGATCCGGGGCTCTTCACCTAGTACCACGATAGTGACCTCTCCGATGGCCGAGAGTATGCTACTCCAACCTACGGCGCCCATGATGTAAACAAATTAACTTACCCTGACAACAAATGCCTACTATGACGTAATTCAGTGAAATTTTTAATTATTTTTACTTATAAAATAATAAATGGCAATTTTTGCTTTCACTTTTCATTATCATAAAATGCGCTGCCGTGAAGGCGAGAAAATAGCCCTGTAAATTGTCGACCAACATAGAAAACAACAGCTCCTGCATTATTTTGACGTTTCGGTATCGGTTTAATTGATTCGTTAAATAACAATAATAATTGTAATCTGACGTATCCAAGAACAATTTTTCGCTATCAGACAGCTGAAAAAGCCATTCGTATCAATGTTTTTCTTCCATTCAAGCCCGACAAAGGCTTATTATTAATTTTGAATCGTAAATTTGCTGGAATTGGTATGCCTACCCCCAGTCTGTTTTTTATTATTTTCATTCATTAATTGAAATGTATCATCAATTCAAAACAAACACTCATTTCGCCATTGTATCATCATTTCAACAGAACTTTAAAAGTTCGAAACAAAGGCCCTGTTCAATATTCTGGCTTACAAAGGTGCCTTTATCGCATGAAAACATTGTTTAATTTACTGGATGGCTGGATCGAGTTTTTAATTTGAGTACAAAGTGTTCACTTTTTACTGGGGGGAAAAGCTACTCCAACGCATCCCAATGGGAATGATAATAATCGGTTTTCATTATTTTCGTAGTACAAATAGCTTGATTCAACTTTAAAAGAGGAAACCAGCTCAGTAGTGCCTTGCTGCTTCTAGTTGGTAACACAGATATAGTTCGTGCTGATATTTTATTCTCGGATCTGTGCTGACTATATTCAACCGACCGACCGACCGACCGGGTTCAGTTCATTTGCTCCCTTTAGTTAGCATTTTTCTACGGACTAACTTAGCTATGCAGGATATTCCGTGTGTAGAAACTATCTTTCTAGCATGAAGGCCGGCACCTATTGTGGCTGTAGAAGCAGATCTTTCCTGCTCTCTGCTCTGGAAGAAGTAAAGTACAACAATAGTGTTCCCTAGAGCGAGCGGGATGGTGCGGTGGGTTGATTGTTCGATAAGGTTCATGTTTTTCGCTCGGTAATGGATGGGAGAAGCTGGCGCAGGATCAGGGAGGGTTCGGATCAGAAGGGAGCCAGCCAGAAATAATACGATTCTAAGTTATTGAGAGAAAAAAAAAAGAATTGAAATAAAATATTCCCCCCATTGAGGTGAAGTATTTTCTTTCACTACGGACAGTGCATGGCTCTTGCACTTTACCCTTCCTTCACCAATGGGGCTTCCGTGTTTTGCTTCCTTTTCTATAATACTCCAGAGGTATGTCGCAGTAGCAGCAGCGGGTAGAACAGCTCAACAATGGAGATTGAGTTCCTGTTTAGAGGAGACCCAGAGGTCTTCCTGTGGTGCGCCGGTTGATAGGAAACGGTAGTTAATTGAGATGGAAATAAATCCAGCACCGGGGAAAGTTTCTTCGGAATGAAATGAATGCTTGGCTAAAGGAATGGAATGATTTTTTTTGCCTTCTCCTTTTGGTTTGTTTTCTTCTGGTGATTGTGTTCTTTGGAACTTCGAAGAACTGCATCTAGAGATACGATTTGCCTCTTATCGATTGTTTTGTGGTTTTTTTTTCGACCGCCGGCCGGCCGTACTGTTTTGATGCATAATCCTTTGGCTCGGACCTGTTGGTTGCAATTGTTTATTTTATCGGATTAGAGAAGCTTATTTTAATGAAAGAAACTGGAAAAAATCACAACCGAAGTAAAAAGAAACAGTAAAATGCTTTAAGGTTAGATGGTTTATCGGATTTTTAACCGATAAAGTGTTGATTGGAAAGATTATTGCTTTAGAAACCAAAACTTTATAGAGCAACAAGTCCGTTTCAAGAATCTTGAGACACATTACCCAAGTTTCATCATTTAAGTCGTTCGTGCAGCTATGTTATTAGCATTACTAGAGTTTAAATTTGACTCAAAATCGGACTTGACATAGAGCATTCAATTAGAATCAGACTTGAATTTGGACTAATTTGGGATTGAAGCTTAACTTCATCTTGAACTGGAAATTGGACTTAAATTTAAAGTAATTTGGACTGGAAATTTTACTTGGAATTAGACATGAATTGAAGTTTTTGAATCATTTGAAGTTTTTCTTTGAAATAAAACTTGATATTTTGTTTGAAATTGGAATTGAATTAGATTCGGAATTTTATTTGAAATTAAAGTTGAAATTGAATGCACCAAATCAAATTTAAAAATTAGATTGGGCATAAATTGGCTTCAAATTTGATTTGGATATAAATTAGATTAAATTGAGATCAGACATGGAATTATATTTGAATAAAGCCTTGAAATTGGAACTCCCATTGTATTTCAAACTGTGCTTAAAGTCAAAATTTAAATTTGAACCTAAATTTGCAATTAAATTAAATTTGAGTTTGGACTTATTTCAACTAGAACTTTTATTTTAAACCGCACAGACACTAAATTACACACGAAGTTTTATTTGAAATTAGGGTTTACATTTTTCGTCTTATTTACACACACCTTTACCTCTTTTTTGTTCCGTTTTTCTCTTTTCCAGTTCCGTTTTTTCAACTGTTTACAGGGATACCTCGAAACCTCGATAAAAGACAACTTCGTTATAAAACATCCTCGATCTAAGACAATTTTTACCTCTATATTATGACAAATCCCTTTGACATAGCTGGTAACGACACCACAGTTAATTTTCCATTCTAAAATCGGCGCCATGAAGATGTTCATCATTTCAAAATAACTCCAAAAATTCTAAAAACTAAACTAAAAACAATAATAAATACAGTAGTGTTCCAATTTTGTCAACTCCCGATTGTGTCTACCGCTGATTTTGTCTACCCCTGATTTTGTTTACCCCCGATTTTATCAGCTTTTTATCCCGATTTTGTCATCCTATAAATTTTGTTAAACTTTTGTGCTTTTAGACATAATATATAAAACTTTTCATCCTGCTTGAAACTATTTTAATTCTCTAGTGAGAGTTTTTGAATAAAATGATGTCTTCTTACGAGTAATTCGGGGTCAAAATTAGGGTATTTTTATAGTAAAAGTTCTATAGTTCCTAGACTAGCAAAGATAGAGGTTTACTATTTTCAGCAAGGTTGTGTATTTTTAATATTTGTACAACTTTGTAAAACATGAAAAAGTCATACAACAACTATAAAAACAGCTAAAATACAAAAACTGATTTTACCGATTTTTCATTTATGAGAAATAGGATTTTTCTATCTTTGGTGAAGAGATAGAAGGTTACTACTGGCTTCAGCAAAATTTCATGTAATAATATGCTGTAAAACTTTGCAGAACACATCAATGTGTTATATTAAAACTGAAGAAAAATAAATTTTTTATTTCATTTTTAGGGGGATTTATCAAAATTTTAATTCCGCTGGATGACAGAACTTTTAATTTTAAGAAAGTCTTCCAAAGTTCCATCAACCTAAAACCACGTTTTCCCGCTCAAAGCTAATGCGCACCAAAAAAAGGTTGTGGACCAGTGCGCTGTGCCCGGTTCATTGAGCTTTCGGTTGACCAATTGAGGGTTAAAATTTAATTTTTAGAAGAAGTCTTTGAAATTGCAAGGTCTTAAGTCTTGAATTTAAAAAAAAATTCCCGATTTTGTCAGTTTCCCCATTTTGTCAGTCCAAAATTCAACATGGGGCTGACAAAATCGGAACATTACTGTAGCACAAAAAATCGCTAATGCAATTTTGTTTGAAAAAATCATGTTTAGATATAAGACAACTTTTTGAAATTATAAATTGTCTTATATCGAGGAATCCTTGTATTTCGTTTGTTCTTCAGTTCTGTACCGTTTTCCTGGTTCTGCTCCTTTCGTTTTTCCTCTTTTTTCGTTCGCTTTCTTTTCCTTTCTGTCCCGCATTTCCTGTTTTTCCCGCGTTTCTTCATTTCCTGTCCCATTTTTCTTGTTTTTAGTCCTGTTTTTCTTCATGTTTTCACTCGTTTTTTTTTGTTATTTTCTTTATGGTATTCTTATTTTCTTTTTTTTCGTTTTCAGTTTTCGTCTTTTTCTATCTGTTCTTAACTCCTTTCGTTCTTGTTTGTTTTTGTCTTCGTTTATTCCGTTTTTCCTATTTTTGATGCCTCGTTTTACCTTCTTTCTGTCACGTTGATTCTGTTTTTCGCTACCTTTTTTCCTTCGGTTTCTTCGGTTTTCCCTTTTTATATTCCATTTTCCGTTTTTCTGTTTCGTTTTATCATCCCATTGTTTTAGGACTGTTATTTTCAGTTGTGGCTTTTCTCATGTTTTTCACTCATTTTTTTGTTTCTGTTCCATTCTGCCGTTTTTTGTTCCATCTTTCCACTTTAATGTCCCGTTTGACCTCATTTCCCCGTGTCATTTTCAGTTGTCTTGTTTTCCTAGTTTTTCTCTCCCGTTTTTCGTTTTCTCTTCATTTCTCGTTCCCGTTCTTTTAGCCCTCTTCCTCTGTTCTGTTCTTCGTCGTTTTCCTTCCGTTTTTCCGTAACCTCGTTTTCGAGGCGTTTCCTCCCGTTTTCCTGTCTCGTTTCAGCTTTTTTTTCTTAGTTTTCGACCCCGGCTTTCACCTTTCTTGCCTTCAAACTCTTTTTCTATCCCGTTTCTGGTTTTCATTTCTTCCGTTTTTCTTCTTATTATGTCCCGCTTATCCTTCTTTTCTATCACGTCCTACTTTCCGTTTTATCCCTTTTGTTTTCCGTTTTTTCTTCTTTTCTGTACAGTTTGTCTTCGTTTGCTCCTCCTATTCTCTACTTTTTTACCTTTTTCTTTAATCCGCTTTTTAATCTTTTCCCTTTTATATCTTGTCTAACCTCTTTTTCCTGTTCTCTTCGTTTTCATTTTCCTTCTTTTCTTTTCCCTCTTTTCTATCCCGTTTTCTCACCGTTTTTGTCCCGTTTTTTCTCCTTTTCTCTCCAGTTTATTCTCATGTTCTTTGTCGTCCCTCGACTTTGTTATGCTTTTTATTTATTTCTTTATTTATTTATTAGTCGTCAAACAAAGTAGACCACATATATATAATACATTATAATAATAAAATTACAATTATAAACTAGCAATTTGGAACAGAAATTAAACTAACTAACTCTAGAAAATAAATATTTCTTAAGCGCTCTTTTGTTCATGATAACATCAATATTTTCACAGTATAAGTTGTAGCATGACATCATTCTATGTAAAGGACTATTTTTAGCATAATTTGTTCTTTGATTATTAATATAAAATAAAGTCCTATTTCTAAGAGAACTGGTAGGAGCATAAAAGTTCAAATTGCGTACTATATCTGCGTCAGTTATTCTTTGGGCAATGACGTCGTTTATAAAAGCTATCATTGCAAACTTCCTTCGTTTTTTAAGCACATCTAACCTAATTAATGAACATCGTGCTTCGTAAGAACGTAACGGTAAAGACGTCCAACCAAGTTTTCGTAAAGCAAACAACAAAAACTGCTTTTGAACTGATTCGATACGATTTACATGTATATCCTGATAAGGAGCCCAAATTTTGCTACAATATTCTAGATGAGGCCTAACATATGCTTCGTATAATGTTTTGATTGTATAAGGATCATTAAATTGTAAACTAAACCTTTTGATAAATGCTAGCATGTTACTTGCTTTTTATATTATGTTGTTATAATGATCAGCAAAAGTTAATTTAGAGTCAAGTATAACGCCTCTAATAAGTCTCTAACTTGATTGTGTCTTGCCGCTACCTTATGATCTATAGTTATTTCCTCTTGTCTAGTAACGCGCTTTCTTGTGAATGAAATAGAGTTGCATTTCTTCACATTCAGTTCCAACAAGCTTTTTTTACACCAGATATGAAAGCAGTCGATTTCGCATTGAAATAGTTCAAGATCCGATGCTTTACATATTTCTAAAAACAGTTTCATATCGTCTGCGTAAATTAAAACATTAAGACGATTTAAAATATATTCTACATCGTTAACAAACAAAATAAACAGAAGTGGACCAAGGTGGGAACCTTGTGGTACACCAGATGTAACATTCACTACTGATGATAAGCATCCTTCAAATCTTACTTTTTGTGTTCTTTCAGTCAAGTATGATTGAACCCATGTTAATAGTTTATGATTGAAGCCAATCTTAGATAATTTAAAAAGTAAAAGAGGTATCAAATATCAAATGTCTTACTAAAGTCGGTATATAGTGCTTCAACATAATTTCCATTATCCATTGCGTTAATAGTAAATGTTACAAAGTTCAATAAGTTGGAAGTAGTAGATCGCCCTTTGACAAATCCATGTTGTTTGCTAGAAATTAAGTTTTTAATTTGTAAGAAAACATTTTGATTAACAATCTGTTTAAATAATTTTGGAATGCAACATATTATAGCAACTCCACGATAGTTTTTGATGTCTGATTTTTTACCACTTTTGAAAATTAGAACCAAAAACGATTCTTTCCAAACTAGTGGAAGAGAACAAGATTCTAAAGAAGCATTGAAGAGCAAAAACAATGGTTTGACTATTTCATTTGACGTTGATTTTAAAAATAAAGGAGGAAGTCCATCCGGGCCAGCATGTGATGTATCATTATTTAGGGCCAGTAAAATTTCGCTAAGTGCTATATTATCAACTCTAACATCATTCAATGCTTCTGGGAGGAATGAGAAGTATTGATAGTCACGGTCACTGTCGTTATAAGTTGTATAAACATCTTGAACGAAATCAGCGAACAAGTTACGTTATGCTTTTTCCTTCTGTCTTTGTTCCATTCTTTCCCTTTTCTTTCCTTTTATTTTTCTTGGTTTTTGCTCAAATTTTTCTTCCGGGTTTCCTCGTGCTTCGTTATCTTTGTTTTCTCACCCGTGTTTTCTGCCCCATTGTTTCTTATTTTCATGTTTTTCCTCTCGTTTTTTGTTGCTGTCTCATTTTCCAGTTTTTTGTCCTTTCATGTCCCGTTTAACCTTCCAGTTTCCCATTTTCCTCGTTTAATCTGTCATTTTTTTCGGTTTCTTTTGTTTTTGTACCGTATTTCTTAACTCGTTTTTCTTCTTTTTCTTTCGTGTTTTTGCTTTTCTCTTCATTTCCCGTTCCCGTTTTTTAATTTACTTATATAAGGCCATTACAAATTATTTTTAAAGTTTTTGTCACCCCCTCCCCCCCTTGGAATTTGGCTTGAAAAATCGAGGGGCAAAAAAATAATTTATAGGATATGAATTAATTTTTTTTTATAAAATCAATTATCTGTGGACTCTACAGCCTAAAAAACTCAAACAATGAGTGTTACGAATTGAGTTATCGCTTCGGCCAAAAAAATGTTCGTCTTTGTCTTTTTTTCGTAGATGTTTGCATGAAAAATAATAACGTATATATTAAAAGCAAGAATAGATTTGGTTTTCACGTTTAAGCTTTTAGTAAAAATGCCTAAAATCCATATTTTTTTTTGCTCGATTAAAATATTTTCTTTATTTTTTGGCACCCTCCCCTCCTTTCAGTGGCCCAACACTGACGGGACAAAAACTTTGTAAAATATTTGTAATGGTCTAACTATACACGCTCATAACATAAACTATTTTTAGAGAGGAAGAAAAAGAGATTCCTCCTTTTCTATCTCATGTTTTGTCCAGTTCTTCTTTTTGTTCAATTTTCCTTATTTATTTTTTCGTTTTCGTCCAGGTTTAAGTCTAGGTTTTCTTCTTCTGTCTATCATTTTACCCCTTTTTAGATGCTTTTGTCTTCTGCTTCCCTTTCTTGTCTCGTTTTCTCTCTTTTTCTTTGTCTTTTCGTTTTCCGCATTTTATTTCCTATTATTTTTTTTATTTTTTAACGGGGTCTTAACTATTTGGTCATTTTGGTCACCAGCATTTTCTATTAGGTTTCAACGTGCTTTTCCTGCGTCTTGATTTTTCCTCTGTTCCGTGTTTTGTTTTTTCTTTCGTTTTTCGTGTTCTGTCTTTCGAATCTCCTTTTCTCTTTCTGTTCCTTTCTTCCTCTTATTATGTCCTTCTCTTAGTCTTATGTCATTCTCGTAATGGTGATAACAGGCGCCAAAAAAACTAAACGCTCTTATTCTGCGGGGCCTGATGGCATTCTAGCCGTAGTTTTAAGCCGTTGCATAGCAGTGTTGGCTTATCCGTTATGTTCAGTTTTCAATAAGTCATTCGAGCAAGGCGTGTTTCCTGATATTTATGTCGTTTATGTTCCCGGTATTTAAATCTGGCGATCGTCATAATGTGAGAAATTACCGTGGAATCACCAGTCTCTCGGCGGCATCTAAATTATTTGAAATAATTGAAAGTGGAGTGATACTGCCCCGCACTAAGAACTATATTTCAACGGCTCAGCACGGTTTCATGCCTGGTCGGTCTGTCTGGACTAATCTGTTAGAATTTACATCAATGTGTATTTCGTAAATGGAAGACAAGAAACAAGTCGATGTTATTTATACAGATTTAAAAGCGGCATTTGATCGAATTGACCACACTACTACGACTACGAAAACTATCTCGGCTTGGTGCTTCTCAACAAATGGTCAAATGGCTGTACTCATATCTCAGCGGTAGAGAATTGCGTGTAAAACTCGGCTCCAGTATTTCATCGGTGTTTACTAATAAGTCTGGAGTTCCCCTAGGTAGCAACATGGGACCTTTGCTTTTCTTGTTCTATAACGACGTCACTTTATCGCTTGGTATTGGTTGCAAATTAATATACGCTGACGACCCGAAATTGTTTGCTCCAATACAAAATATTGACGACTGCCACCGCCTACAAGAGTTGCTCGATGTGTTGGTGAATGGTGCAAACTAAACTGGCTCATTGTGAGCATTGCTAAATACGAGGTGATGAGTTTTTACCGCATTAAAAACCCTATTGGCTTCAGCTACACTATTGATGGTATTGAGTTGCGCAAAATGGACCAAGTTAGTGATCTTGGGGTCTTACTGGACCCAAAATTGACATTTAACTTACATCGTGAGCTAATTATCTCTAAAGCATCTCGGCAGCTTGGATTCATTTTAAATTATTAACGGCGAAATTGACTCTCCAACGCTATTAACCATGCTCAATTTCCGGGCATCACAACGACCATTACGCTCAACGGGATTATTGCAAACGCAGTCTCACCGGACTGCATTCGGTTACAACGAGCCAATTACTGAATGCATTAGAACTTTTCGAAGGTGGAGGAACTGTTCAGTTTCGGTGAACCAACGCACTTGTTTGCGCACAAGCTACGTAGTTTGGATTATATTTAACTTAAGTTTTGTTCATGTAGACTACACTGTAGACTACACTTCTACACTGAAATCACGAGTTTCGGAATTTACGCGGTTTTCTCTACCTCATTTTTCCTGATTCGGTTTTGCTCTGCTCGTGCTCCATTACTCCGTATTTTCCTTTTCGTTTCTCTCTTCTGTATCTTTTTGTGTCCCGTTTTTTATCTTTTTCTTTTTCGTCCTCCGTTTTCGTAATATTCTTTCAGTTTTATTCTTTTCTTAGTTTTTTTATTCATCTTTTACTGTAAAGTGCTCTCGATTTTTGCCTTGATTTGATCCATCTTTTCCTCCCATTTTCTGCTGCTGGTGCTTCCATTTTTCCATTTCCCGTTCCATTTTATCTCCTCTTGTTCTGTCACATTTTTTCCTCCATTTTCTTCTTTTTATGTTCTCGTTTCTCCTGATCTCTTTTCTCCTTTTGTATTCCGTTCTCCTTTTCTGTGCTTTTCTGTTTGTCAGCATTTTATTTTTTTATTGTTTCCTACTTTTCTCTAGTCTTTCTTCTTTTCTCTACTGTTTAACCGTAGTTTCTTTAGTCCGCTTTTCTGTTCTTCTTTTCCTGTACCCTTATCTCATTTTATGTTCCACCTTTCTCCTTTTATATCCCGTTTAACTTGTTTTTCCCGTTCTCGGTATCGGTTTTCTTAATTCACTTATACTATTCTTCTTTCCTCTTTTGGTTTCTCTTGTTTTCTGTTCCACAGTACCATTCTTATCTAGTTTTCCCTTTTCTCTCAGTTTTTCTTTTTCTGTTGTTATCCTTTATTTCCTATTCTGTTTCCTGCGTCCTTTTCATGCTTTGCTGTCATTGTTTTTCTTTTACAGTTCATGCTTCACTTCACTATTGCTTTAGTTTTTCCTCTATTTTTATCCCGTTATTCATCTTTTGCAGTAAAGTGTTTTCGTTTTTTGGCTCGATTTCCCTCTTTGTCTGTCCCATTTTCACCTTTCTCAGTTTTTTAATCTTTTTATATTCCTCCTACTTAGGCCATTGCCAATCATTTTCAAAGTTTTTGTCTACACCCCCCCCCCTTGGAAATTGGCTTGAAAAATCAGGAGGCAAAAAAATAATTTATTGGATATGAGTTTAATTTTTTTTTATAAAATCAATTGTCTGTGGGCTCTACAGCCTGAAAAACTCGAAAAATGAGTGTACGAGTTGAGTTAACGCTTCTAGCACGAAATAGAAATAGAAGTTCAAACAGTGGAATTTCCGAAACTCGGCCAAAAAAAATTCTCTCGTTTTTGTCTTTTTGTTCGTAGATTTGTGCAAGAAAAATAACAACGTATTTATTAAAAGCAAGAGCAGATTTGGTTTTCTCGTTTAAACTTTAAGTAAAAATGTCTAAAATCCACATTTTTTTTGCACGATTAAAAAATTCTCTTTGTTTTTTTTCGCCCCCCCTTCAGTGGCCCAACACCGGAAACTTTTTTAAATATTTGTAATGGCGTTACTAACATTTTCGTAAGATAAATAAATATTCAGGAAAACCGAGTTTTTCAGCCATTACTCAACAACGAAACAACAACAAAAATTAAATCTTTAAAAGATTAGCAAAATAAAAATGGAAATGGATTGGTTTTAAATTCACCTTGAAATTAGACTTAAAATTTGGCTGTAAATCGGTGTTGATATTGGGCATGAAAATAAAATTGAATTGGACTTAAAATTGCGCCTAAATTAGGCTTGACTTAAAATTTAATTTGTAACTGAACTTGAAATTGGACTTCAAACTGAAACTCTTTTTATGCAATTAATTTACTTATCGCAACAATTGTGGGTATGAAAGGGGGAAGGCAAATGAGGAGCGTCCAATGTAGCTCTAGCCATCCCAGGCCCCTACCTAGCGCCTCTACGTGGCCATACCTGATAATGCTCTATTGAGTAGCCAAGCTAGGAGGTGCGATGCTGGGTGGTTCCCGGCTGCCTGATCTCAAAACCGCGGTTTTGGGCAGACGGCGGAGCCACACGGCCTAGCTAATAGGTAAGCCTAATAAGTTATTTTAATTATTTTTTTCGTTTTAGCTTATGAAGCATCTCCTGCTATATAGTAAAAACTTTGGCCAAAACGAGTTTTAATTCTGCACATGGATACCAGAATGAAAAAATAAATTAACTATTAGAAGCACTTATGGAACCTCAAAGGACGCTACTCTATTCCATACGAAGGGCTGCTGGTGAGATTGTTCTATTTTACCCATATATGCCACATTTCATCTTATCATGTTATTAACAGAATTATTATTGATATCATAAATGTAGAAGGCTGAATGATGGAGTGGGTTGCCAACCTGAATCCTTCAGGTCTGAAGCAAATATGGCACTTCTCAATTTAAAACAAACAAATCCCCCTGCCTGGGCACCCCAGTGCAGCATCGTACCTACATATCTGCTAATCATTACAATTTATGTGAATTACGAATTACGATGTGTCAAACAAATTTGAGACCGACGAACTGTCGAAAGCAAAATATACAGTAGATAAAGATTAAAGAAGCATTACGTCAGCATTTCCCAACCAACATCCGTCAGTAGCTCCGTAGCAGTATGTCATCAGGGTACCTACTGGTTATAACCTATTCTCAGTTCTCAAACTCAATGAAACTCAGCACGAAACGAATTGATAGCAACAGCCTCAGCAAGACGAGACGAGTTTATCTTCACACGCTGTGCTGATAACGTTGATGATAGGTAAACAAACCCTCTTTCCCTGCTTTATCTGTTCCTCCGGGTTGAGTGCACACACAAAGGCCGGCCCTACGTACCCGGTTCCGTAGCATGTCATCGCCTGCAGACACATGGTGACTAATTTGACTAATTTAACTAAAGCTCACTACGAACTCTCGGGCTCGGGCTTGCGAACCTTGCATCGCATCGTAAGTGTTTGATGAATTTCAACACGATATGCATAGAGATAGGCGAATTTTCTCCACCTTCCATGATTTATACATTTATGGGTGGAAAGTTTGCCTTACATTTTCGCCCATAAATGACGACAGACGTTTTTCTATCAAAATGATAAATTCACCACACCAGCAACTCTCGTCGTATGGTTGGTGCCATGAATCACATTTTGTCGTATAATCCCGAATTAGGACCTCCCCCAGCGGGGGTTCACATCATCCTTAATCAAACTCCACTGATTAGTGTGTACGAGAGAAAAGTGTTCTCATTCAATTCATTCGATCCCTGACGAAAAAGTAATCATCTTGCTCGAAGAAGCGTAAAGTAACGTCTCTAGCTAGGTGGGTAGGTACAGGAACATGGTCGTATACATTTATGAACCCACAAAAAGCAGACCAGGCCAGCAACGACAACGACCACCATTAAACCCCCTCCCTTCCCATCCCAACCGATCCAAGGGGGTGAGAACAAAAGATTTAATGAGTGTGTAGCGTTACCCAAAGCAATTGTGCTGTGCTGTGCTCCCAAGAATATGATGGTGATGGTGGTGGTGGTCGTTTTCTTCGAAAAGGGAAATTTTGCTCAAAAGAAGCACCCCGAAGAAGCAACTTTGCGTTCTGTTCTACGACGCCACTTTCGACGAACGAGGCCAAACCGGGATTACAAGGGAGCCCCGTTTTCGACGAAATTGCGCTGTTACTCATCAGACGTACCATACCAACCAGTTTTGTAATGAAAATGATCATAATTTTAACGAGCCTCCTCGACTCGTCGCATCCTTTGTCCGCCCTGCAGGGCGCAGCGGAAGACCTTCTAACCCCTTCAGTGTACCAGCGAGTGTGGACTGCTTTCAGCGGGTTTCGAAGACGAACGTTGTCTGTTTTGGTTTGGTTCCCTAGTTGCAAAGAAGTAAGGAAGAAGTTCAATGTGTACAGCAGCCACTACTTTTTCCAGTATATTACCTATTGGAACTTTCTTTACGTTACGTTACGTACGAAAGGTATCATATTACGATGTGGTACAACTGTGTACATAAAAGAGATATTAAGTGTATGCATCCCAAATTAGCTCGTCGTGCAGTTCAAAACTCTGAGCTAACTCAACTAACCAAGCTTACCAATGTCATTTTACATCAATAATCATTGTAATGATTGTCCAAGCAACAATGTGAGTTTTATTGTAGTTTTATGGTGGTTTTCATGACCAATTTTGGTCCTAAATGCCATCATAAGAGCGTAATAAAACCCTAATTGTTACTTGGGTGTATCAGCATCTTTGGCTCGAGCAGCACGTTCCTCACAATCATGTGGAAGATTTGTGCCTTACTTGGGTGTACATTTTGCATTGACTTTTTTCATTTAAAACACTCGATTTAATCCACCTGTTATACTATGTGACATGATATCTATACCTATAAACATCAATTTCTGTCTGTCTGTCGGTCGGTATGTTCTTTATAGAATCTAAAACTAAGGAATTATCCAAAAGGGGGGGGGGGGGGTAGGGGCTCCGGCTCCTATACAAATGAAATACAAATTTCCTCTTAACTCGAAAACTAATCAAGCAAACCTGCGCAACACGAATGAAGGGGTGCAAACTGATGCAGTGTACACGGACCTGAAAGCTGCGTTTGATCCGGTGGATCACGGCATCCTCCTTGCTAGGCTGGAGAAGCTGGGAGTTTCTGCACTCGTTCAACAACATCTCTGGCGTACCACAGGGGAGCCACCTTGGACCCTTGCTCTTTTCTCTTTTTATAAATGAACTATCAGCTCTTCTGCCACCAGGCTGTCGATCTTTTTATGCCGACGATGTAAAAATCATTAAAGTAATTAAAATGGACTCCGACTGAATTGAACTGCAACACCTTGTGGACAAATTTGAAGACTGGTGCTCGAATAACATGCTTACCTACATGCTTAGCCTATAGCTTTTAGCTACAACATGACAGGACATTTGTTACAACGCGTCTATCACATTCGTATTCGTTAATATAAATATAAATAACAAATCAAGTGGGGGATCAGCACTCAGGAGGGACCCTGACATCGATAAGACCCAAGAGGAAACTGGCGATGCTGATATAATCAGTCAAATCCCAGGACCCAGTTGTGTCAACGGTGCAGGACTAAACCCAAAACAGCCCGGTCGTACCACAAATCATATAAAATTACAAAGAAAAAATGTTAAATTTGTCCAGGTGAATCTTCACCATGCAAAGGGAGCAACTGCTGTACTTTGTAGAAGATTCACAGAAAGCAACCTGGATGTAGCACTGATCCAGGAGCCCTGGACCTATAAAGGTAGGATACAAGGAATTCCTACAAAGTCGTGTAAATTGATTTACGCCGAAGGTGAGCTCACGCCAAGAGCTGCCATTTTAGTAAGTGAAAACATAAAAAGTTTTCCAATTACAGAATTGATTACAAAAGATCTCACAGCAATAATGATGGAGGTTCCAACGACCCATGGCACGACTGAAATTTGCGTAGCATCTGCATATTTTCCAGGAGATTTGGGTGAAGTACCTCCACCAGAAGTGGTAAATTTGGTTTCTTACTGCAAGAAACAAAACAAAGCACTTGTAATTGGATGTGATGCAAACGCCCATCACACTGCACAGATCACTGCTAGCACAGATACCAATAACAGAGGTGAACTCCTTTTAGACTACATATCATCAAATGATATAGATATATGCAATAAAGGGGAAGAGCCAACTTTTGTAAACGCAATAAGGCAAGAAGTACTTGACTTAACACTATGCAGTCCAACGATGACTGATAAAATAAAAAATTGGCACGTATCGGATGAAGAATCTTTGTCCGATCACAAGCAAATCATGTTTGATTACGAAGCTAATCAGCAACTTAAGGAAATTATAAGAGATCCCAGGAAAACAAACTGGGATCAGTATAATTTGAAACTGAAGGTTGGAGTCAAGAACTTGAAAGGCTGCTCAAGGACATGTAAAGAACTTGAGGACAACTCAAAACAACTTTCAAACCTGATCCAACAAGCTTATCACGAAAGCTGTCCAGCAAAGGAACGCTCTACGAATAGAGATGTACCTTGGTGGAACAAAACTTTGGAGAAATTTAGAAAGAAAACTCGGAAATTATTCAACCGGGCAAAAAGAACACAACAGTGGGAGGAGTATAAACAAACTCTCACTGCCTATAATAGGGAAATACGAAGATCAAAGAGGATTCACTGGAGGCACACATGTGAAAACATTGAAAATACTCCAGCAACTGCTAGATTGCAGAAAATCCTCGCTAAAGATCATTCTAATGGGTTAGGTACTTTGAAAAAGGAGGATGGCTCTTTTACTAACTCAACTAAGGAAACATTAGAGTTAATGATGAGAACACATTTTCCCTGTTCAATCATTAATACATGCGGAGACCAAAGTGTACCGGCATTGAGAACTGTAAATCTTGAAACCAGGACAGACATTCTCGAAATAGCGAGTGAAATGACTGGGTTAGATAGAAACAGGAATGATGCTTGTACTTTGGCCAAAAAAATTTTTACAAGAAGCAAGGTTGAATAGGCGATTGACACTTTTGAACCCTTCAAATCACCGGGTAGGGATGGAATTTTTCCTGTACTACTACAGAAGGGCAAGGCGTTTTTAACACCTATTCTAACAAACCTTTTTCAATCAAGCCTGATACTAGGTCATATACCAGCAGTATGGCGACAAGTACGGGTCACGTTCATTCCGAAGGCTAATAAGAAGGATAAGACTTCACCAAAATCCTTCAGGCCGATAAGCTTATCGTCCGTTGTGTTAAAAACAATGGAAAAAATAATTGATGAGCATATAAAATCATCATATTTAGCCAAAGATCCTTTGAGCGAATATCAATTCGCATATCAAGAAGGCAAATCTTCAATAACAGCAGTACAAACTGTTGTAAAAAAACTAGAAAAGTCTTTTGAAGCGAAAGAAATTTCACTAGGTGCCTTCCTTGACATAGAAGGCGCATTTGATAATTCATCTCATAATTCAATGATTACGGCTATGACGAAACGTGGTTTCGATATATCCATTATCGACTGGATTAGCGAAATGTTATCAAAAAGGGAGATATCAGCAAGCCTTGGAAGCTCATCTATAAGCATTAGAGCAGTAAAAGGTTGCCCACAAGGAGGCGTAATATCACCTCTACTGTGGTCTTTAATAGTTGATGATCTTCTTCAAAAGTTGACGGCGCTAGGCTTTGAAATAATTGGCTTCGCAGATGATATAGTCATAATTGTTCGAGGAAAATTTGATTCTATTATCGCTGACCGAATGCAAATGGCTTTAAATTTGATTTCATCATGGTGTGATAGGCAGGGTCTCAGCATAAATGCCAATAAAACTACTATCATACCATTTACGAGAAGGAAAAAAATTTACATTAAATAACATCAGATTGAAAGGAACACTTTTAAAACTTTCAGACACTGTTAAATATCTTGACAGAAAACTCAATTGGAACACACATCTAGAGCAAGCAGTAAACAAAGCAACAAATGCTCTATGGATATGTAAAAGAACGTTTGGTAAGCAATGGGGACTGAAACCGAAGATGATCCATTGGATCTATTCGGCCATTGTCAGACCCAGGATTACCTCTGGTTGGTCTGGTGGCCAAAAACGAAAGAGAAAACTACCCAAACAAAGCTGGAAAAACTTCAAAGGCTGGCCACTCTCTCAATAACAGGTGCAATGAGAAGTACACCTTCGAAGGCATTGGATGCTTTACTCTATATACTTCCATTGCATCAGTTTATACAATTAGAAGCTGAAAAAAGTGCTCTGAGGATCAAAAGATCAAAAAACCTTTTTGAAGGGGACTTAACAGGTCATCTCAGTATTCTAAAAACTATTAGTATAAATCCTCTTGTAACCAGTAATGAAGATTGGATGGAGAAAAAATACAACTTCAACCGAATATTTCGTGTATTTGAGCCTAGACGTGATTCCTGGGAAGATGGTGGTCCCGATATTCGTCCAGGCTCGACAGTTTTCTATACAGATGGTTCAAAAATGGACAATCAAGTGGGAGCAGGAGTCACTGGCCCAGGAATAGACATGTCAATTTCTATGGGCAGATGGCCAACTGTATTCCAAGCTGAAATACAAGCAATTCTAGAATGTACGACTGTGTGCTTGCGCAGGAACTATAAACATTCAAATATATGCATCATGTCCGACAGCCAAGCAGCTCTAAACGCTCTAAAGTCGGCGACATGCACATCAAAACTTGTCTGGGAATGTATTCAATCACTCCAAAAATTGTCTCGTCGTAACCAAGTCAACTTGTACTGGGTCCCAGGTCACTGTGGAATTGATGGAAATGAGAGAGCTGATGCACTAGCAAGACTCGGATCATCTCATCAATTTGTAGGACCTGAGCCCTTCTGTTGCTTATCTGCTTCTGCTTTAAAAATGGAGCTAAAAGCATGGGAATGTACGAAAGTGGAATCAAATTGGAATAACACTTTCAATGCTAGGCAGTCGAAACGTTTCATCTCTCCAAACGTTTCAATTACTCGCAAAATGCTGGAGCTTTCGAAGAAAGATCTAAGCATTTATACTGGTCTTATAACAGGACATTGTCCGAGCCGCTATCATCTGAAGCTAATGGGAAAACTTCATGATGATATATGTCGCTTCTGCGGCATAGAAAAAGAAGACTCGGAACACCTGTTATGCCGATGTCCGGCAATTCTCAATAAAAGATTAAGGTTCTTCGAAAGAGGGCTGTTAGAACCCTCTGATATTTGGAGAACAACTCCCAGCGCAGTAGTGCACTTCATCCGAAGTGCATCACCGGGCTGGACAAATGCTATTAGTCAAACAATGACAATCACTTCTGCTAGTGGTGCGTCATCTTGACAACATAGCTATAATAAAACGGGGAATATATCACAATAGATCAAACAAATGGTCGCAGTGATAAAAATACCCAACTAAACAAAAAAAAAATCACATTCGTGATCTTGGTGTCGTCCTGGATAGCGCACTAACCTTCCGTATACACTACAACGACTCCAGAGTCAATAAGCAACTTGGATTTATTTTTAAAATCGCCAAGGAGTTCCGTGTTCCGTACTGTTTTCGATCTTTGTACTATGCACTTGTAAGGTCTGTTTTGGAATTCGGATCAGTGATCTTGTGGCCATATCAACAAATTTGGATCACTAGAATCGAAGCAGTGCAGTAAAAACTTCTACGGCATGCTTTGCGCAGTCTTCCATGGCGCGATCCCAGAAACCTTCCGCCATATGAGGAACGCTGCCATCTGCTTAAGTTGGAGACTCTTGAAAGAATACGTGCCACGTTCTTGGCTAGATTGCTATTGGGAGATATTGACAGCCCCGTTCTTCTGTGTCAACTGAATCTGTATGCTCCTGAACGATCCCTCAGAACTAGGTATTTCCTGCATCTGCAGGGACGGAATGCAAACTACGGACTGTACGACCCTATCCGATTTATGGCAATGCGGTTCAACGAACTCTACGGTTGGTTCGATTTCAACATGATGCCTAATAATTTTCAACGACGACTCTCTCGTAGACGATTTTGTAATTATACTATTGTATGTATTTACTGTCATATGTGTTTATAATGTATGGTGTTTGCTAATGTCAATGCAGTCAGTCAGTGCTATGTAATTCAACCACCTGAAGCCATTATCAAAGTTGATCCGTTACATCCTCCAATACTTGTCACTCTTAGCTGTCCACCTCTCATTCGATACGAAGAGGTACTCGACGAACGAGAGCTTGATTTCTATCGCACCAATTTTTCTGGCCTGAACGAAGCTTTGCATTCAACGGATTGGTCGTTCCTGGATGGGGTTGATGTGAATATGGCTGTATCCCTTTTTAACCAACTGCTCTTATCATTCTTTCGCGACTTTGTCCCTCGACCCAGTCCTAAGCGGAAACTACCCTGGTCAAATTCCTGGCTTCGTCGTTTAAAACGTAAGAGATCTGCAGCGCTGAAGAAGTACTCCCGTTTACGGAACGAAATCACCAAACAAGAGTTTTTTAGAGCCAGTCGTCGATACAGAACCCACAATCGCCATCTTTACTCGAGATATGTTTTGCAAAAGCCGCAACATCTTAAGCTGAATCCCAAACATTTTTGGTCATTCGTTAACGAGAAGCGCAAGGAAACTGGACTTCCTGCCCAAATGTCACTAGGTGATCTATCTGCCAGCAATACTGAAGACATCTGTAATTTTTTTGCTCAGCAATTCTCTAGTGTATTCGCCAGCAGCAGTACTTCAGCTCGTGACGTCCAGGAAGCTTTAAAGTTCGTTCCTGCAAACGTATGTGATATAAACATAACTAGTTTCACACAAAATGAAGTTGAAGCTGCCTTGAAGCAGTTGAAATCATCGGTGTCTCCCGGGCCGGATGGAAAACCGTCGATTATACTGAAAAATTGTGCATCTACTCTTTCGAAACCTCTACAGTTTATTATTAACCAATCGCTTCTTCAGGAAACATTTCCAGTATGCTGGAAAAAATCCTATATCTTTCCCGTGTTCAAAAAGGGAATCAAAAACGATATTGCCAACAACCGCGGAATTACGTCGCTTTGCGCTGACTCGAAATTATTTGATATTCTCATTGGTGGCTCGCTGCACAGAAGTTTTGCACACTACATCTCAACTGATCAGCATGGCTTTTTTCCTGGTCGCTCGATCAGCACAAATCTGGTGGAGTTCAGCTCATTTTGTCCACACCATGTGGAAGGTGGAGCACAAGTCGACACGGTGTATACTGACATCAAAGCTGCGTTCGAGCGAGTTGACCACACCGTACTGCTTGCTAAAATTAAGCATCTCGGTGCCTCTGCTGCTTTTGTCCGGTGGTTGAAATCTTTTCTTGAAAACCGCTGTCTTGCTGTGAAATTGGGAAGTATTGAGTATTGCGGCTTCCGGAGTACCTCAGGTATGCCTCAGGGCAGCAACGTCGGACCCTTGCTATTTTCGCTGTTTTACAACGATGTCTGCAAGATACTGCCTCCAGGATGCAGAATCGTATATGCTGATGACCTAAAAATCTACCTTGCAGTTCGCTCAGTCGCTGATTGCTTTGAATTACAAAAGCTAATCGATTTGTTTTATGGTTGGTGTGTATGCAACCGGCTCAGTATCAGTGTCTCCAATTGCTCTGTGATCAGTTACAGCTGAAAGAAGGCTCCAATTCAATTCAGTTATTCCATAAACGGCCAGAATATTGAACGCGTAACAGTCGTCAAGGATCTTGGCGTTCTGTTGGATACCGAGCTTACATTTCAGGACCACTATAGTAGCATCATTTCATCATCACGCAAACAAGAACCTGGGGTTTATAATGAAAATTGCTAAAGAGTTTCGTGATCCTTACTGCCTGAGAGCCTTGTATTACGCACTTGTACGCTCATCATTGGAGACGGCAGCTGTTGTTTGGAGCCCTTATACCTGCCTTTGGACTGCACGGATCGAATCCGTACAAAAAAGGTTTATCAGATACGCGCTTCGGGATCTGCCCTGGACGGATCCAGTCGAACTTCCTCCATATGAACACAGGTGTAAGCTGCTGGGCATGGACACATTGGAAAAGAGAAGGGATGATATGCGAGCTGTATTTGTTGGAAAGATATTATGTGGAAGAACTGGATTCTGGTAAGGGTCAATATGAACGCGCCCTCGAGAGTTCTTCATTCTACTGACTTCCTCAGAATTCCATTTCATCGGACATTATATGGACAAAATGAACCTGTTACCACTATGTGTGCAGTTTTTAACTCGGTGTTCTACTTGTTTGATTTTAGTAGTTTTTTTTATTTCATGTAGATCTTGTTGTCCGAAGATGATCCGAAGAATAAATAAATAATAAATGATAATAAATAAATAATATATATCATGCAGACCACCTTGTGTCCGATGATTTTTTTTACAAAAAAAAAATAAAAAAAAAATTGAACCAAATTTGGCATTTGGTTATTCTATGGTGAATCAAAACCCCTTTCCACTTTAGGAGGGGGCTTCTATACAAATGAAATACAAATTTCCTCATAACTCGAGAACTAATCAATCAAATAGAACCAAATATGGCATGTGGGGGATTTTGGAGGTATGAATTTTTTTTTATGATGGTTTGAGACCTCTCACCCCTGTGGTAGTGGGGGCGGACTCTCATACAAATGAAATAGAAATTTTTGCGTAACCTAAAAACTAATCGAATTCGACAAATTTTAGACTCTTCCAGAAAACATTAGTCAATAACAAGACCACCAGAAACTACCTACAGTAACACTGGATGATTCAGGGCGAGACGGCCGCGAGTGTCGTCAGCGACCTGCCGTCGGAAACGCCGGCCACTGCGGGGGGTAGTCGCCAGGATTTATGTACAGCACAGTTTCATTTTTGGCAATACGAAGTTTGTTGGGTCAGCTAGTTTAAAATAGAAATCTACCCATCTTCGAAACATAATTCAACTGTTTGTTAATGCTGTGATAGTTCTGGAAAGGAATAAATCCACAAAATTTGAATAAAATCGGAGCACTTTTAAATTTTTATACATGCGTTTCCCATAAAATTGGTGAGTAATTACAAGTCAGTTATTGTTGATTTGAAATAAGTACAAATAAAAGTAAGTTGTAAGATGAAATATTAATCTTTTTACCTTAGTTATACTATAACAAAGGTTTAGAAATTGGAAAAAAAAACACGAAATAGCCCGGGGGGCCGAGTGTCATGTGTGTGTGTGTGTGTGTGTGTGTGTGTGTGTGTGTGTGTGTGTGTGTGTGTGTGTGTGTGTGTGTGTGTGTGTGTGTGTGTGTGTGTGTGTGTGTGTGTGTGTGTGTGTGTGTGTGTGTGTGTGTGTGTGTGTGTGTGTGTGTGTGTGTGTGTGTGTGTGTGTGTGTGTGTGTGTGTGTGTGTGTGTGTGTGTGTGTGTGTGTGTGTGTGTGTGTGTGTGTGTGTGTGTGTGTGTGTGTGTGTGTGTGTGTGTGTGTGTGTGTGCGTGTTTTTTTTTTACAAGGTTTCGGAAAACTAATGTTCTTATCCGGAGCCAACCCGGACGTTGTGTGGGACTCTCACCCACCAAAACCTCATCCCCTCTGCCTACATCCCCCCGGTACCACAATGAAGTATTACATCAGGGGGAGGCTGTGCTCTTGCACTTTTCCAATTATCACGCTTTCTAGCGATTCTCCTACAGGCATATCAAGGGGATGCCGTGCTCATGCACTTTGCAGTTATCAACGCAGGCTAACGTTGCTGGTCATTTGCGCAACTAGCTCGCAGTACCCATCGAGACGTGTACCGATTAGAAAGTGCCCTCCAACATGACGCGCACTCCGCCACAGCCACCCTCGCAGGGTTTCTTTGCTATGCCTATTTCAACAAGCACCGATCTGAGTATTGGGACTATTTCGGGATAAATCCCATCCCCACACATATGAATCCAGTCTAGGGTTTTACCGCGCCCCGAATCGCGTTACTTTGGGGCGTCATATGCGGCTCAGAGAGGTTTGTTCCCTAGGCCACATGCGTTTCCCATAAAATCCCATTTATACATGCGTTTCCCATTTTATACATGCGTTTCCCATAAAATTGGTGAGTAATTACAAGTCAGTTATTGTTGATTTGAAATAAGTACAAATAAAAGTAAGTTGTAAGATGAAATATTAATCTTTTTACCTTAGTTATACTATAACAAAGGTTTAGAAATTGGAAAAAAAAACACGAAATAGCCCGGGGGGCCGAGTGTCATGTGTGTGTGTGTGTGTGTGTGTGTGTGTGTGTGTGTGTGTGTGTGTGTGTGTGTGTGTGTGTGTGTGTGTGTGTGTGTGTGTGTGTGTGTGTGTGTGTGTGTGTGTGTGTGTGTGTGTGTGTGTGTGTGTGTGTGTGTGTGTGTGTGTGTGTGTGTGTGTGTGTGTGTGTGTGTGTGTGTGTGTGTGTGTGTGTGCGTGTTTTTTTTTTACAAGGTTTCGGAAAACTAATGTTCTTATCCGGAGCCAACCCGGACGTTGTGTGGGACTCTCACCCACCAAAACCTCATCCTTGCCCTCTGCCTACATCCCCCCGGTACCACAATGAAGTATTACATCAGGGGGAGGCTGTGCTCTTGCACTTTTCCAATTATCACGCTTTCTAGCGATTCTCCTACAGGCATATCAAGGGGATGCCGTGCTCATGCACTTTGCAGTTATCAACGCAGGCTAACGTTGCTGGTCATTTGCGCAACTAGCTCGCAGTACCCATCGAGACGTGTACCGATTAGAAAGTGCCCTCCAACATGACGCGCACTCCGCCACAGCCACCCTCGCAGGGTTTCTTTGCTATGCCTATTTCAACAAGCACCGATCTGAGTATTGGGACTATTTCGGGATAAATCCCATCCCCACACATATGAATCCAGTCTAGGGTTTTACCGCGCCCCGAATCGCGTTACTTTGGGGCGTCATATGCGGCTCAGAGAGGTTTGTTCCCTAGGCCACCTTTCATCCAAAATAACTTAACTGACGATGCTAGCTCGCTGTTCCGCTCTCCACTTACGCTGCAGATCAGACATGATGCATGCGATTGCGCTGTTGACAGCATTCCAAATGCTCTCGTTGCGACACATTTCCTCCACCATATTTTCGACGTTAAGACCGGAAGGCAGATCATCCCTCCATGCTGCAAATCTGGGGCAGTCAAAAACCACGTGCTCTGCTGTTTCTTCCACGTTCCCACATTCCGGGCATAAGGGCGACCTGGCGTGCCCGAACCGGTATTGTATAAGGTATTGCCTGAAGCAACCATGACCAGACAGGAATTGCGTTAGGAAAAAGTTTACCTCCCCGTGCTTCCTATTCACCCAAACCGAGAGAGTCGATATGAGCCTGTAGGTCCATCTACCTTTCTGTGTCGTATTCCACTCCTGTTGCCACTTAACCAATGATTCTGCTCTCATCAGCTTTCTGATTCCTCTGACCTCCTTTTGCCTATAGCACTCGTAGTCCTCCATCAGGGTGATGTCGATAGGAATCATCCCAGCGATTACGCACACAGCTTCTGATGAGATAGTCCTGTACGCGCTCACAACTCGAATGGCCATTAGTCGGGCCGTACTTCTCAGCTTCGCTCTGTTGCGCTGGGTTTGGAGCGCTGTAATCCAGGCTGGTCCGCTATACCGCAGTATCGACGATGATACACTGGCTAAGAGGCGCCTCTTGCTACTGCTTGGTCCAAAGTTTTTCGGCATAATCCTAGACAGTGCACTGATGGCTTTCGCTGCCTTTTCGCATGCGTAGTCAACATGACTGTTGAATTTTAACCGATTGTCGATCATCACCCCCAGGTGCTTCACCTCGCGTTTTGAGGTTATGGTATGTTCGCCTACGGTAATCCCCACGTGTTGAACTGCTCTCCGATTGCTCACCAGTAGTATCTCCGTTTTATGGTGCGCTATTTGCAGTTTCGCGTTCTGCATCCAACTCTCCACCCTGCAGATTGACTCAGCCGCCAACGCCTCCACTTCCTCTAGTGATTCGCATGTAACCGTCATCACGATGTCGTCCGCGAAGCCGACGATTTCCACTCCCGTTGGTAGCTCTAGGGTTAGCACGCCGTCGTACATACTGTTCCAGAGAGATGGGCCGAGTATTGACCCTTGTGGAACGCCCGCCGTGATCACGGTCGTTTCCTTTCCGAGGTTCGTCCGGTATACTAGCACCCGATTCGTGAAGTAGCTCTTCAAAACGCGACACAGATAGTCGGGGACTCTCATTCTATGGAGCGCTGCTGCGATGGCTTCCCAGCTGGCGCTGTTGAATGCATTCTTAACGTCGATAGTGACCACTGCGCAGTAGCGGTTTCCTCTACGTTTCTGCTTGGACGCCTTCTGTGCTGTCTCGACGACAGTCCGGATCGCATCTAGTGTGGACCTTCCCTTCCGGAACCCAAACTGCCTTTGTGTCAGTTCGTAAACGCCCTCCGTATATATGGATAACCTGTTCAGGATAATCCTTTCTAGCAGCTTTCCCAGTGTGTCCAGCAGGCAAATTGGTCGATATGATGCTGGATCCCCCGGCGGTTTTCTTGGTTTTGGCAACAGTACCAACTTCTGGATTTTCCACTTGTCTGGAAAGTGTCCCTCGTTTAGACAGTTTTGCATCACCGTGCGGAACATGTCTGGAAATGCATGGATTGCCTCATTAAGAGCTGCATTGGGGATCCCATCCGGGCCCGGCGCCTTCTTCATCTTCAGGTCTTTCGCGATTGAAACAAGTTCGTCATTGGAGACTCTTCTCTCGTCAGCGTTCTCATCCTCTAGCACCCGGTAAGGGGTAGGGGGCCAGGACGTTGGCTCGTGTTCCGGGAAGAGTCCTTTAACTAATATTTTTAGCTTATCTGGGCATCCTTCGGCTGGCATTGCTGGGCCCCTGATCCTTGCCATCACTATTCGGTATGCATCGCCCCAGGGGTTGGAATCGACTGCTCTACAAAGCTCCTTAAAGGCGTTTGTTTTGCTCTGCTTAATCGCGTATTTCAGTGCGGCCCTGGCAACGCGGAGGTCACTTCTTCTTTCCTCTCTAGTCTCGGTACTTCTTGCTCTCTGGAAGCACCTTCTAGCTCTGTTGCAGTTAGCTCGTAATGCATTGAGTGACTCGTTCCACCAGTAGACCGGACGCCGTCGGTTTCTAGGTGTGTGGTGTGGTGTGTGTGTGTGTGTGTGTGTGTGTGTGTGTGTGTGTGTGTGTGTGTGTGTGTGTGTGTGTGTGTGTGTGTGTGTGTGTGTGTGTGTGTGTGTGTGTGTTTTTTTTTTTTTTTTTTTTTTTTTTTTTTTTTATTTTTTAGCGAGTAGGGAAATCTGCTATCAGACACCTGAAAAGACAGCTCAGGGAGTGGGGTTTGGTATCCCGTGAAGATCGTGGAGATCCAGACCCACTAAAACCCTACTCGAGTCTCCAGCCTCAATCCCCCCTGGAACCACCTTATCGGTATTACTTCAGGGAGGGGCTATTGTGCTTAACGCACGCTCTTAGATAACTACTGGACTATGGTAGTTAGGCTGTTTATTCGCCGTTGATCGGCTTTCCAACGATTTTGTAGCTCAAGTACGATCTGGGTAGCAGCCGCATTGACCGCACCCCAGACGTCCGAGCTAGAACACATCCTTTGGACTAAGTTATCCGGAGTAGTGTCCTGTCCGCCAACTGCCATCATGTTGCTTCTCACGCCTCGAAACGAGTGTGTGTGTGTGTGTGTGTGTGTGTGTGTGTGTGTGTGTGTGTGTGTGTGTGTGTGTGTGTGTGTGTGTGTGTGTGTGTGTGTGTGTGTGTGTGTGTGTGTGTGTGTGTGTGTGTGTGTGTGTGTGTGTGTGTGTGTGTGTGTGTGTGTGTGTGTGTGTGTGTGTGTGTGTGTGTGTGTGTGTGTGTGTGTGTGTGTGTGTGTGTGTGTGTGTGTGTGTGACGCTTCATTTTAGTCGTCTGTTTCTAGGAGATGGCTGAACCGATACGATCGCCGTTAAGCAAGCTGTCTTGTAGATCACCATTGAATTGTTTTGCGATCCGACGTTTCGTTTAACAGTTATAAGTAAAATATGAAAATTACGTGACACATTTTTCTCCGGAACCGATCAACCGATTTCAACAATTTTAGTATCAAATGAAAGGTTTTGCTGCTGCAACATTCTTAGGGAAGTTTGTCGAAAATGAAAATGCAGTTCAAAAGTTATGTTCAAAAATTTGTTTTTACTAAGTGTCAATTAGTCGAACGTTTCTCCGAGACCTCAAAAACAAGAGGGTAAAAAAATCATGATTTTTCAAAGGGTGTGTCTTTGGAGAAGTTTATTAAGCGCATCTTTTTACATTATTAGGGTGACCGAGAATCCACCTATTAGGGTGACACAAATTTTTGTTTTTTTAGTGCATCCAAAACACTACAAAAGCTTATTGCTTTCAAATGCGTAATGTGTATTGATATTGACTACACATTTGTGGATTAGTTCTAAATATAAAAAATCTACAAAAGTTCAATTCAATGAACAAAGTAGTCTAAATCCCCCTTAACGAAAAAAATCTAACATTCATGTTAATGTGCTGAATAAACTGGGAAACCAGACGAACTGCAAATTATGCCGTATAAACATTAACAGAGCGATATAAAAAAATTATAGAAATTTACTTTTACATTTTGATTGAGTACATGCTCTGTTAGTGTATATACATACATTATTCTGTAGTAAGACTAGTCAATTTGGCTAGAACTCAAGTAGAATTAACATGAGATCGTGTTATACGACAGAGCACTCATGGTAATGTGCTGAAAATCTGGGAAACCAGACAAACTGCAAATTATGTTGTAAAAATAATAAGGCCATTACAGGAATGAATAGGAGGATACAATTTATGAGTCCAGTCCATTCTACAAGAGAGAACTAAAGGAATATATAAATTTGCTAAAGGCTAATAACAAAACCGACAACGAGACCAGTTGGGGTTTGTTCATTAGGCGTTGCTAAAAAAATATGTGGCATATTAATTCAAAAGTTAATATGGGCATCCATAAAAGTAAATTTTACCTTTATGGACACCCATATTAACTTTTGAAGAAGTCCAACATTCGTCAGAACTATCAAAATCACCAAAAAACAATCGCTCTAATAACGGAGTGATATAGGGATTTCACAAGATAATTAAAAAATAAATCAAAAATTGCCAGTTTGTTGGTGATACTGACAGAATAAGGGTTGATGATTGCATCACACATGTTCATGAGCCATATATCACGAACATAGTTGATCAATTCAGAAACCATAACCAAATTCCATCAATTCGCAACGCTAAACACAATCGAGGTTTTACAACGGATCGCAACAAAAGAAAATATCCGTTCACGACAACATCGACACCTAAAAAGGCAGATGCATTGTCAGTGATAAAGCCCTCTCGTCCGAACAAGGTTTCTTAGGATTGCGATAAACCTAGTCCAGTTTGATGTCCTGAAAGTAAACAATTTTGTCAAAGCATAAAACCACCCCTTGCTTCCAACCAAGTTTATTTTCAAACATTGAATCTAGTCCAAATTGATGTCCTGAAGGTGAAAAGTCATAGAAAAGTGAGCAGCAATTCTTTCCTTTTGCCAGATTGTATCCACATTAGCGTTTAGAAAGTTGCTAATATTTGTGTGGTTTTTGCATGAGAAAGAATTGAAGGAAGTATTTTTGCTTTTGTTTTCACGCAGGTTTTGAAAATGGGTTTTCGTGTAAGTGAATAGTTTTGAATGTTTCAATTGCTGCTTTGCGTCAGTTAATTGCCTGCAATTCTTCACTATTGAAGAGTCAATCATTAATTTCTTTCGAAAATGATGGAGAAGACAAGGCCGTAGTGGTGCTGATGTTTATTTGACCGTCAACTCAGTATAAGGCAGTAAGGTACAAAACATTTTGCAAACAACTTTAACTTACTTAGTAGCTTTCAATCATTAAAATGAATAAAACGATCTGAAAAATTATCGACTTGCAAAAGTTTGGATTTCTCAACCTGTAGCACAGTTAAGCCATTTTAACAGAACAATTTTTTGATATCATCAAAATACATATATATAGATATAACTGTCAGCCCGTTCCAATCAGCGAATCAACTGAAGTGCAGTCGTGACCCAATTAACGGATTTAGGCTGTACTCCGATTCTGGCACTGGTAAAAATATTTGTTTTTGGCATCACAAATTACACAAAATACATACCAAAGGTACGAAACAATTATTTAGCTAAAGCTATTTTACTAAGACGCTCCAAAAACTTCAGTCAATTATTTAGCACTATTATTTACTTAACGCTATTTTATGCCACACATATGTCAATATGGTGTGAAAGACAAGTCAAGGTTTCTTCGCCAAAATTCGCCTAACGTAGTTCTACGCCAGCTACGCGGTTGTGTATGGAATACAACCTTTCTGATTTGTTATTTATATTTTCAAAATCTTTTGATAGGCACATCTTCATAAAATTTAATTCACACAAACACAATTTACTGGGTTTCCGACAAGAAATATGATGAATTAAAAATTGTTGTCCAAAAACGTACATTTTTCAGCTGCTGAAGGCAATCGCCACATCGCTACTAACCAATCCATCACATTTTTCAGCACTGATTATAAAAGTCAAGCACTCAATTGTCTCATGCCATATGATTCACAATATGTTTTTGACGTAGGACTACGTCTTACGGCAAGTTTTGAGATAGGGTGTCATTCCAAAAAATCGAAAAATGCGAGCGTCACGAAAAATGAAAGGTTTTGAGCGCTAATAGCTCAGCGGTTTCCCGATCGTTTTTCAATATTCTTACACCAATCGATCGGAAAATCTTCTAAGAATTGATCCAAATGAAGGAAAGTGCGGATTCTTGATGTTGAACTATTGAAAAATTGAAAATAATGAACCTATGTTTTACCAGAATTCTCGCTTTGTGATTGGTTGGAAGATTCTTTGCGATGATATGAACCTATACCAATTTGATATCTGTGCTTGGGAAGTAAGCCAAAACAAGTGACAAAGTTTCCTCATTTCAACAAGATTTCTTAACACCGTGGTTAAACCTAGACCATTTTGATGTCCTTGCTTGGGAAGTACGCCAGAAAGAGTGACAAAGCCCCCTCGTACCAACAGATTTCTTACGAACGCGATTAAACCTAGTCCAATTTGATGTCTGTGTTAGGGAAGTGTGCCAGAAAAAATGACACAAGTTCGTTCTCCCAACAGATCGCAAAATCTTTACTGTGAGACGATTAAACCTCGGCGAACTTGATATCTGTGTTGGAAAAATGTGCCACAGCTGTAGTGTTCGGTTATAATACGCCTCTGTATGAATACGCATGCTTGCCGTTTCATTAGAAGTGTAGTGAAAAGATGTGCTGTTGATAAAATAGGATTGAATTGGTAAAATCTCTTCAACGATGGGTAATAAAAACAATCTTTAATTTCAGTAGGGTAGCAGGAAAGCAGTAGTTATCATGAACACAAACTACTGCGTTAAATTGTTTTCAAATGCACAATCTTTTGAGAATTGAACGTATGCAATGTTACTACTTTGATAAATGTTACATACAACGCATGTAGCATGTATATATGTTGCATATAGCATGTATACATGGAGAATCGAATGATTACAAGCATGAATACATACTACTATCACTACAAAGAGACTTACGTAGTCCTGCGTCACCTATATATGCGGTCGTGTCTTGTACACAACCCCTCTGATTTTTTATTAACTAAGGCTTTGTTACTAGCTGAAAGTTTTAATATTTTATAACAAAACGGAAAATAAATTCTGAATTGACGGAACCTGTTCAGCAGTAGCAGCAGCTGCAGCGCTACTCATGAACTATTGTGTTGCCAAGACACTGTTTCGGTTCTGGAAATACGAATTAAAGGTTTGAAATTAACTTAAACCTCCAATGGCGAAAACGTGGTTCAATACTTTCAAGAGAAATGTCTGTTCATGATAAATTTTTCTTTATTAAAAACAACAGAAAAGACAGCTTTTTCGATAATTTTCGAAGATTTTCTCAGTGATTTAATGAAGCAACGATGTGTTTCAATGTTATTTGCTTTGACAACACTGTTATGTAGTCGGACCGTGTGCACTACTATGTTTGCCTCTTTTGTTCTCCCACCATCCTTATGAACAGCGAGTGACACGTCAAACTCGCAGTTTCCCATAAGAACACTGGAGAATAATAGAGACGACGAATATCGTTTGCCGAACGGTGCGGTGAGTGTATGCCCCGATAAACAATTTAGACAGATGGCATTTTACGCATCTACCGACCAAAAATATCAAATCTATTAATGCACATGCCGATTAGTAGGTAGCGGATAGGACCGCGAACTTACTGAATACGGGGAAAAGTTCGACGGATTTTTTATGGAGGCGTAAACAAATTCAGATTTCAGGATTGCTTTAAAAAGCACATTGAGGGTGAAAATATGTTCGGTCTGATCAAAATTAGTTCCATCGCTCCAACTTTCAAAGCGAAAAATCAAAAGTTTAGCTCAACTATAGTGTCTCCCAATGGTAATAGCTTGAAGAACTAAAGATAGCAAGAAGATTGGTATGCTGATATCCCCCACTTTGTCAACCCATCGCTTGTAATAAGGTAAAACAATCAGTGGCCCGCTTAGGCTGCTTAAAACCGGTTTTTTACCCTATGAGGAGTGATATTCAACTCCGAGGAAAATTTGCGTGACAAACATTGGCAAAGTATCAAGCTTTGTTGAATTGAACGTGCCTTCGAAGTTCTACGTGAACCCCTCGTTCTGTGCCCCTAGGCACAGACCTTCATACTTTTTTCCATTCTGTCACTGAATAGGGCAACTTACCTATTTTATACCCCATCAGCAGCTGTACATAATTTGGACACTTCCATTTGATTTTGTTGTAGTGTCTGTTAGGTTTGGCATAGAAGATGAACGGTTCCAACGCACATTGTATAACAGTTGGCAACCCTACACTTTTCCCACCCCAGTTCTAAACTATAGCGATCTTGTGCAGCATCTTGACAGCAGCAAGTCCTGCTGGATTGTTTACATTATTAGCATTCAGTTTAGTTAGCAGCTGTAGTTAGTGCAGTTTCCGCCCTGTTTTCCCGATAAAAGGAACTGCAAATAGTTTATCAGTGTTCAGATAGATATAACATGTGCTGGAATTAACATCACGAGTTAGCACAGTTGCTCCTGTTATAAATAAACCTTACTCAAGATTGATACTTACCTCAGAATATTATTGAATTATTTCGTGATATTATTTGAAGAATACTTACCCGGTTATTCGCTCGCCCAGTGTAAATTCCCAGATACTTACCAATGCCCGGTTCTGTTGATCCTGAAAAGAAGAAGCGCTGAAAATAGAAGAAGGTAAAAGTGATCCGTAGCCCCGTATAGAATCCTGACCCAACCTTCTGGTGCCGTGACCAGGCTTTCTATGAAGACCCGTTCTGTCGTGAGTGAATAACAAAATTAAACACAACGTAGAAGATATTTGGCCAACCCGTCCCAACTCGAGGGTAACAGAGGACCTCGAGAAAAGCTATCTTTCCCAATGCACGAGGAGGAAACAAAACCTCAACTGTGATAGCTGCTAAGCCCGTCCCGTCGCTAGTGAAATCCCTAGTTCCTAAACGAGGGTAACAAAGGACCTCGTTAGAAAAGCTATAATTCCCAATGCACGAGGTGGTGATATAACCTCAACCTGAAATATTGTGACTAAGCCCATTCCGTTGCGAGTTAAATGCAACTAAGATTTTGTGATTGCATGCTAAAAATAGTGTCGCATAACCAGTCCCAATAAGAGGGTAACAAAGGACCTCGAGAAAAGCTATCTTGCCCGATCTGTGCAATTCACATGCCCGAGGAGGAAGTGTAACATCAACCCTATGAATTGTGGTAGCTACTAAACCTGTCCCGTTGCGAGTAAAAAAAAATCTACATACAACGTAGAAGTCGAGTGCCCAACTTGCCCAAAGACGAGGGAGAAGGTAGAAACTTAACCCCAACCCGATCGGTTGGGGTAGCTACTAAACCCGTCCCGTCTTGAGCGAAAAGAAATACATCCAAAGCATTAGTGATATCTTCCTGAAGCAATTTTGCTGAAAACCTGTCGCTAGCGTAAAAAGTGAAAATTTATCCACAAGTAACAAGAATTTACTTAACCCGTCCCAGCACGAGGGTAACAAAGGACCTCGAGAGAAAGCTCTTCACCCAACCCGCTTGCCGCACGTGCGAATAGAGGAATATACCTAACCTCAATTTTGGAAACCGCATGCTGCTGGAGATCATTCCTGGCGACTTATTTCAGCGTTCTTTCCTGCTATTGAGTACCAGTTGGCACGCAGTGTAAGATACGTCGCCCCGAATTGCAGCTCGATATTGTTCCTGTAATTTTTGATAAAAGTACAAGGCCTCTTTGGAAGAGGTACCAGGTGAGTACCTTTCCAAAGTAAATAAAATTTGTTTTGCGGTACTTCCTGGTTCTTTTTTGGTTCCAGAACATTTTATCTGCTAAAATGCCCGCCGAGAGGAAAATGAAGCTGATGGAGTTGAAGCGGAAAAATATTATGGAAGCATTAAAGCGAATGGATGAATTTATAGTCAACTATGCTCCAGTTGAGCATCAACATCAAGTGCCTTTGAGACTCGAACGCTTAGAAAAGCTGAATGAAGCGTTTGAGATGATCCAATCGGAATACGAAGAGTTCGATGATAGCGAGTAGTTTCTTACGGCGAATATGGAATGCCGAGCTAAAATGGAAAATCAATATTTCCGCATCAAAGCCAACCTGATTGTAAAGATGTCCCAGCCAGTCCCCGTTCCTGTTGCGCAAACGTCAGCTTCAGAACCCCAGCTCACCCCGTTCGGATATCACGACTCCGGAAACAAGAAACTCCTCCAGTTCCGTGTGAACATAAATGCCATAGCTGAAGCTACACCTAAGATGCTTCCACCTTGTCCTGCTTGTGAAAGGGAAAAACATCCAACGATTGAATGTCCTGTCTTTAACGAATTAGACATAGAAGGACGTCTAAAAGTGCGTACAGATAAAAACTTGTGTAGTAACTGCTTTCGCAGTGATCATTGTGCTCAAGATGATCCCGCTTCTGACCGCGCACTGCCCCGTCTTTTTCAAATTAGTGCGGCTGTTTCTACCCCGTCTTCATCCGATCCAATTTTGTTAAATACTGTTGTTAAGGAACATACAGCCTGTGCCCCATTGAATACTGGATCGCAGTCTAACGCAATCAGTGAGCGTTTATGCCAGCAGTGGCATCTATCCCGAAAAATTGTACACGTCCCCATTACCGGCGTGGATGATTCAGCGACTAATACTAAGTATCAAATGCTGTTGACCAGCGATACACCTCTCAGATCGTACGCCGTTACGCAGAAAAAAATTCCCTATGCAACTTGCAGATGCCGATGCTGAAGAAACTCAGCAGTCACTAGTAACTTGTCATGCGGCGACAGTTACATCAGTAGATAAACTCATAATCGTCTAACCTCCATTCACACCTGTGATAGTCCAGGCCAACATCCCGTTACCGCATCTATGGTTCCCGTCGTTGGAGTGGGACGACGAAGAAACTCGTGAATACCAAACAAAGTGGACAATATTCCACCATAAACTACCAGAACTTCGTGATTTTCGCATCGATTGTTTTACGTTCGGGCCCCAGTTTAGTCCCGTCGAAATGGTTCGGTATGCAGATGTGTCAGCAGCAGTTTATGACGCATGCATTTATGTTTCCCCAAAATCGATCGACGGTGCAGTTAAAAGCAGTTTACTAGCATCGAAATTAAAAGTAGCTTCACTTAAGCGAATCACGACTTCTCAACTGAAACTGAGCGCAGTGCTGCTTGGTTCCTGTTTAAACAAGAAATTTGTCGCTGTTCTGGAGTGGCGGAAAGCGCCTCCCCAAACTAGCAAAACGTTCATCGCAAATCGAGTTTCAGCCATTCAGTCAGCAATCCACAGTTCAATGTGGACCCACGTAGACAATCCCGCGGATTGTATTTCCTGCGATTTTCCTGCCGATCAGTCGATCGATAGTAACAAATGGAAGCATAGTCCCAGCTGGTTATTTTTAGCCGAATCAAAGTGGCCAGTACAACAAACTGATTTGGACCTAAACATAGTAGCAGAAAATGATATAAGATCTGTTGCTGTTGCCATGGCGCAAGAAGCAACCCCCAACCCGCTGCATGTAGAAATGTCATCGTACCAACGCCTGCAACAGATCGTCCACTTCTGTTTGCGATTTGCTCGAAATGTACGCGAACCCAGCCAAATAATCCGAGGTCGTCAACCTGTTCGCGCTGGTGATGAATTAGAAGCAGCAAGATTTGTTCTCGTAAAATTGATTCAGGCCGAATCTTTTCCCGAAGAGCTGAAAATAGAAGAAGGTAAAAGTGATCCGTAGCCCCGTATAGAATCCTGACCCAACAGTGTCCAAATTATGTATAGCTGTTGATGGGGTCCAAAATACCGTGGTTAACTTAATTGTCGGCTGTGTGAATGAAGATTGTTTTTCGATAAAAGTACAGAACAGCAGAAGCAGAGCTTTAAGCGTTTTATGCCAGCGCTCATAGTTTCTTTCCAGCAAAAACAATTTTTATGCATACAGAACAATGGCACTGACGAATACAGGAATCCCCCGAATAAGGCGATGGGTGGTGCTCTATCCCAACATGATGTCTCAGCTGCTCATTAACTGCTCATAAAGGTGAATACAATAGAAACGGCTTTATTGCGTGTTTTCCGATCATTCAATCACATCGACGTTTCGGACACGCTAGTATTTAGGCATCTCTCAGCTGCATTCGACAGCGAACAAGGTAATGAAGGTAATGAAAGACTGCCAGCTGTTCACGCGTTGCGGCTCTCTTGCAGGAGTTCATTTTTCGAAGTAGAGATTATCACCAGACTCACCAGAGATTATCCTGGGCCATTGGAGTTGATGGTTATAGAAAGTCAAGGCGAAAAAGATCCGTCGTTGTGTTTGCTTGCGTGGTCGAACTCGTTGACATTGCGTTCACTTTGTCGAAGCAATTTTGATTTCATTTGTTGTCACTGTTGCTCGAATGAAGTTATCGCTCAACCCACCATCGGCGCCCTGCATGGGTGGCATGTGGGAACACATAGTGCAAAATGTGAATGAGTCATGCCTGGAAGCTCTTCCACTGATAAAGATCCAGCAGCATCAACAACAACGAATCAGTAGCAATATTAGCGCTAGCAAGAAAGTCAGCTTGCTACTAAAACTCAAGCACGTGTGAGTGAGTGACAATAGAAGAAGCTATCAATGAAGTGCAGACAGTAGTTCTTTAATTGCAAGTGATATCCAAATACTTCCCATGTGATTCCCGACCCTGAGAGCAAGAACGCTACTCACGGTCGTGTTAGCTATTCCAAAAGAGGCTGTAATCTGTATACAACCTTCTTGTTTAATATTGGAACAGCAGAATTTTACTTCAACGGAATCATTGCTTTTCCTAAAAGTGAACGACCAAATGCTGTACTGTACAGTCTGTACGTAGTATGTGTGGCGCTCTCTGCTGCATTACTCTAGTTGATGACTTCTCAATACTACTTCAACTGATAAACGAACCAAACACCTTCGGTTTAGAAAGTCCAGTTCACTAGCGAGTCAATACAGAGAAAGCTCACAACCAGAATGGTTCATGCAATTTTCTTCATCCTTGCTGCCTTACTGCTCGACGCAGCTCGTTCAGTTGAAGGCACAAATTGAAAACTACCAGCTACATTGCCTTGCTTCGCGGAAACACACTGTATACTGTATTGTGCCACCGCACCGGGTGGCCATCGTCAAAACCGCCAACCGAAAATCGCAACGCAAGGCAACGGAACGCTCTAGCCTAGCGAAACGGAACTTAATTCCGTCCGAGTTTACAGCGCGCTGGCTGGCCAACTGTCGGCACCGAACAAACGCTGGAAAAACACACTTTTCCCGCGGTGTTACAAGCGTTCGTTCGCGCGTAATACCATCCATCCTGGGCGAAACATGGGCCGTGTTCCTACACACAGAGCCCTAAATGGAGTTGAGAGTCGGGAAAAGTGCGCGACTGAAATAAATTTTCATAATGTGTTTCTGCTGGCGATATTTATTGCCAGGATGCTCTGGAATATCACACACAGAGCAGCGGGAGGAACCGTCGGGGTGTTCAGGACCAGCCATGCCAACCGATGGGTGGCGTCGTCGTCGTCGCGCTGCTCCGTCGACCACAGCAACAGCAGCAGCACCAGCAGAAGAGACCGCGTTAATGAAGTTTGCCTGATTGAACGCGAAAATGCTTGCATTTTGTGTGCAATAAAAGCGACATGCGACGAGCCGTGTTGCGGAGGATTAACATAATTCCGATTGGGATTACGTTTTTGGGCACTGTGGTTGGTGGTTGGTAATTTAGGGCTGCATTGTAAATTGGAATTTCAATAACAATACATCTAGGAAAGGTTGTGAGTAAGTCAGTGAGCAAACTTTTTTGTGACCTCGTTTTGCCACGAATTTCAGCGCTTCAGGAAATTCTGTAACGATGTTCAGCAATTTTTCATATTGGAATGTTCTATACCCACTCAATCTGTCTGTATTTGCAATGCATTCGCTTTGGAGCACCCGGCTCCGGGTGCTATTTTTAGCCAGCCTGGTAATATTATATTCAATGGAACATAAACGTACGAATGTCAATGCACTTGGGGGGTATCACTCTAGCTTTTTCTTCCTGGTGTTTAGCTGTAAGCTCGTTGGGGCACAGACAAACGGAGGAAAGTTTGATTTCCTTTTTTTTTGTAACAGTCTAAAAACTGATTTAAATTCATATGACCATTAATATTGTTGGCTACCGCTGCTAGTCTGTGAATTACTTTTTTACTTTGTAAGCAAAGTTGGTGTTGCGTGGAAAGTGAATGTTAACAGACAGGGCAGGACAGAGCAGAGCCGACAGGACGAAAGGTTATGACGTGGCGGGAAAAACACATTTGAAAGTCAAATAAGCTTTTTACTGCCGTTTTTTGCCCACCGCCGATTCTTCGTTTCATTTCGACAGGTTTCCACGCCACTCCGGTGGCGGTGGGCGGTGAGTGAGTGAGTGCTGGATGGGCTGTTTTTCGCGTATCATCCTTACTTCTTGTTTTGCCATTTTCATTCAACATGCTGTCAACTCGTCAGCCAGCCAGAGCCGTTCGGTTAGCAAACGCGTGATGGACGCAATTTCCCAGGAGTGCAATTTTGTTGACATATTTTTTCGGACAGTGCAAAAATCTGGGTCGTTCCTCGCGCGGCTGTTGTTTGTTTTCATCACCATTCCAATAAATAACAATAAATAACGACGTTACAGCGAAAAAGTGATTAGTTTAACGTGTTTCATTTTTTTCTGTTAGTTTACCCTGGAGCTGGACATAAAAAATAATATTTAAAAGGTAAGTTTTTTTTTCGCTAGGAACCTTCTCCGTCCTCTGTCTGACTCGCACAGATGGATCTCCACATGTTTAGCAATCACATTTCTTTTATTGCCATTGATGTTACGCAAGCGGAATTCGTGCGTAAATAAAACAGAAACATTTCGTGAGCCGTAAAGTGTATTCATATGACACAAAAAGGATTCTACACGACGACGACGACGACGACTCACCGAATTGTGAGATTTATATTCTTGTTTTATATGTATGTGTCTGTCGTAAACAAACTCCCGACGGCGCGGTCGGTGATGAAAAGAGTGCTGACTGCGCTGGTATCCCTACCATATGACTGACGAACGTAGACAACTGTATCACTGTGATGAGAACAGACTGATTTTTTTATTTCTAGCATCCTGATTTGAATATAGATATGAATCTGGCTTCTTTATCACTGATTTGCGATATCTGGCATGTAGTTTTTAAATTCTGTAAATATCAGTTTCAAACAGTTTCAGTTTCATATCACTTTCAGTTTCAAACTTCGAATGAGCTTCGAATCACTACTTAATGTGGACAGCAATTTGTCCGAGTTAATTAAAATTGAAATAAAAATAAACTCACATTCCAGATACTTACAATCAAACCTCCAACATGTCGTGCTGGCAATTCTTTAGAATCACGTTAGAACGGTTTTCGGTAATTGATGGACTTTTCACTAGGTTTTCTTTAGCAACACAAATCTATCCATCACCAATGCTACAGTAATACGTACCGTAATTTTTCTTTGGCAGCAAAATGTGAACGGCTCATTGGTAACTTTGCTCTTTTGTTCAGTCTGAAATTGAAATGCTCCATTTTCTTCAACGTAGATGATGGAATGACGGACCACGAAAAATAGGCGGAACCGATTCTTGTCGCTTTGTCTGGCACATGACACACACGAGGTAAGCCGGCGAACAGCATTATACAAACACTAGCAGAGCTACTGCCAACATCCCACTGGCATGTCTGGACGCGACAAAGAAAAAAGCATCAAGGGCAAGCGAAAGTCACGCTCGAGTCGTGCACGTTTGCAGTGCCCGGTCAGTCGTATTAATCGGCTACTGAGGAAAGTAAACTATTGAAGCTGGAGCTGGCTGCCGTGATGGAATAATCAACTGCGGAAGTGCTGCTCACGACAACAACAAGATCAGAATTATCCCACGTCGATTGCAGCTGGCCACCTGGACTGGTATTTCATCGTGACTCATGACTATACACGAACGGCTTCGTCGATCGCATTGCGGTTATCGGTACTCCAATTTACCGAAAAGAAAATTACGTTAAGTGCGCTAGTGCAAGTTTATTGCAAGCTGGAGTTATGATAATCAAACAATCGGTTCTTTTAAGGACCACGCAATAATTGAAGAGTTTATTATATTTTCTTGCCCAGTAAATACCATAATAACACAGGCAACGAGGGAAAAGTTGAATTTTTCGCCGTTGCGGACGACCAAAAAATGGCGGGAATAAGTTTTCTGGTCACGGACGACATTTTCTACCACTTCCAAAACGTCTGCAGCTCGTAAATCAGTGTTCTTCTTTTGTAAGCCGCAGAAAAGTTTTGCGTAAAATTTTCAGTTTTTTGAAAACTAGCGCGTACCGTGTACCGATTACCAGAGGGAAAGCACTATTCAACGTAGAAACAGATCATGAAAGTTGATTTACTGTTTGGTTTAGTGTGACTGAATCGTTTTAATAAAATAGATTCAATCAATTCAGAGAAATAACTCCTAAATCTGTTGGGGATTGAACGTATACAATATTCCCACTTTGATAAACGTTACGTACAACGCATGTAGCATGTATGTATGAAGAATCGAATTATTACATACATGGATGGATCCTACTATCGCTACAAAGAGACTTACGTAGTCCTCCATCACATATGCGGTCGTGTCTTGTGCACAACCCCTCTGATTTCTTAGCATATTCACAGATTGATGAATCCAGCTTAGTCCGTTTTCTGGTGCGCTCCAGGAAAAGAAACCAAAAGGGAAAAAGGATGGGAGAACGAAGCAAAACTTTGGGCTGAAATGTCTTTCTAAGAGTTGGCCCTTCTTTATCGACCGACTTCACAGCCGGCTATTAAAGCACAAGACAGTTAAGGGGCTAGTGCAACAATTCTACTGACTCTATCTAGCAGCACCGCCTTGCCAAGATTCGAATATACGACGACTGGCTTGTTAGACCAGCATCGTACCTCGAAGCCAACTAAGCGGTGGGAGAACGAAGACTACGCGAATGAAAATAGGGGTGAAAAGGGGAAAAACGGAATAAAAAAGGAGAAATACAGGATAGAAAAAGATAAAAACAAATAGAGTAAATTATTGTCTTGTATTAATTGATGCTTTTCGGTGACAAATGTTTGAAGAATTTTTTGCGTGTCAAATGTGTCAAATTTTACTGTGTTGTTTAACAGAACATCGTCTATTCTATTTTCTTTTAATAAATAGAACTGATGATGGTCGAAATAAGTAGGCAGAGTCATTAACTTGAAATACCTATATGTCTTCAAACATTTTTCACCGAAAAGCATCAAATAAAACCAGACAATGATTTTCGTATGGTGATTATAGTAATAGACCAAACCAAAAAAAATAGATTGAATATGGCAGCAGAAAAAGAGGACAAACGGGACAGAAAAAGAAAAAAATGGAGAAAAAAAATAAAAACGAATACAAAAGAAATAAAATGAGAAAGAAAAATCTAACTTCTGGCGCTTTCTGCCGCTTTCCTGTTTCACTACTAGGGCGGTGCAGTTGACAAATGATTCCAGCTTTGAAAACAGTCGAAATGGGACATAAAACAACAGGAATAGAAAAAACGAAACAGGAGGAACAGAAAAAGGGAGTTAACGGCTTAACGCAGCAAAAAGGGGAATACGGAATAGAAAATAAAAGAAACCATAAGCAAAACCTGCTGGTTTAGATCACACTTGACTGATCTAAGTTTGTGTGTCAAAGTGGGATCTCCTCCAATCGTTCTGGAGTTCCGCAAGGCAGCAACCTGGGCCCGCTTCTTTTCTCCATCTTTATTAATGACATTTCGCTTTTGCTACCGCTTGGATGTTAACTGTTTTATGCTGACGATTCGAAAATCTTTTAAATCATCACGTGCCAAAGCGAGTGTGTGGACCTACAGGAATACCTGAATTCTTTTGTTGACTGGTATGCCGCAAACTGCTTAACGTTAAGTATTGACAAATGCAACATAATTTCATTCTGTCGAAAGTGTGTGCCAGTGTGCCGGCCACAGCCTCGTCCGGGTACCATGCGTCAAAGATTTTGGAGTCTTACTAGATAACGAATTGACATTCAGGACCCACTATGACAGCATCATATCTCGGGCTAACCGCCAACTTGGATTCATTTTTATAATCGCTGACGAGTTTCGCGATCCTCTCTGCCTGAATCCGCTTAATTGCACCCTTGTCAGATCAATTCTCGAAACGAATTCCATTGTGTGGTACCCATTACATGCTAATTGGATCAATAGAATCGAAAGGGGGCAGAAAAAGTTCATCCGCTACGCGTTTCGTCATCTGTCCTGGAGAGATCCGTTGAACCTGCCGTCGTATGAAGATCGCTTCTTGGTATCCTGCCGCTGGAATCCGGACGACGACGCATTGTCCAAGTGATTTTTGCCGCGAAGTTATTATATAACCACGTTGATTGCCCGTCGCTATTACCAGACCGTAACGTCACCGAAGTTTCTTGCTTTTGGAACCGCGGAACCGTTTATTTGGAGTTCATGATCGGTTCAATGAAATGTTTTATATGTTTGACTTTAATGTGCCAATCAACGTTTTCCGTGAGCGTTTAGTTAGGCCATTGCAAATCATTTTCAAAGTTTTTGTTTGGAAATTGGCTTGAAAAATCGGAGGACAAAGAAATAATTTATAGGAGATGAGTTAGTTTTTTTAATAAAATCAATTGTCTGTGGGCTCTACAGCCTGAAAACTCGAAAAACGAGTGTACGAGTTGAGTTCAGAGTAGAGTAGAGTAGAGTTGAGAGTAGTTCATCGCTTTCTTATTGCTTTTTCCTTCTTTTCTCTAATTTTTCTTTATTTTACTTTCATTCTTCACCCTTTGGTGCGAGGTGTCTCCGGTTTTGCCTCGTTTTCAATCTTTTTCTCTCCCATTGTCTCCCATTTTTCTATGTCCCGTTTTGCCTTCCATTCTGTCAAGTTTTATTATACGTTTTTCTTTTTTTTCAGGCCAGATCTTATTTTTTTTTCTCTCGCATTTTTCCTCTTTTTCTATGCTTTTATTACTGGCTTGATCGTTCACAGCATCAATTTGTCAAGTAGTGATCAAAAGTTTACCCCATCCATTAAAATTCGAACGCATAACAAAATAGCAGACCTTCAAACATAATACCGTCCATAATACCCGGGGTTACTTGCAACACTTCTGCGTAAAACGGAATGGGTTAAAGACTAGAGAATTTTATAAGCTTTTAACCAAAAAAGCAGGTAAATTGCATGAACCGTATTTGAGATATTTATGGAACCGACTTTGAAAACTTGGTGTCGAGCAAAACGGCGTTGAAGTTTTTATTCGCTGTGTAATCGCTCCAGACATGAGCGGCATAAATAACTGTAACTTTGTTATTTTATGGAAATCATTCAAACGGTTAACCCATGCTGTGTTCGGTCGGCTATTCGGTTTCACGACAAGAGACCATCATTGTGCAATTCCCTTTCGTCTATTGAAAAGACTACCGTTATAAAACATGCAGTTGGTCTAGTCGACGTATATTTACTGATCAATGTTAGTGAAGACAGCAAATCCTTACAAACAACTTCTGTGAAGTTACAGAATTGGGTGTCGACTATGGGACAGAAGCAAAACTCAAATAAAAAGAACGCATCCTTAATTTTAACGAACAACTTTATTCTTAATCAATATTTATCACAATTTTAACCCGTAGGACAGACTCCAATACCATAGTTAAAATCTGGGAAAAGTTTGCTGCACACGGTTTTACCGATTCTTCGAACTCGTTTCTCGTATCGACGCCCAATGAGATCCTCGACGTAACACTCACTACCATCTCTAATCGTGTCTTGTTGAGTTTGGAACAGCAAGCCCGTTTCCGGTGAGATCAAATGCTCCTTCGTACCTACGATCATTGAAAAATATTTTTAAATAAGTCACTTCTGTATGAATTAATCACCTACCGCTCAAGGCCATCCACACGAAATGATTTCCAGCCACATGAACGTCCCGTCCTTTGGCAATGTACCTGCTTCGCAGGTAATTTTCTAGAGGATGCTTACTTTTTTGATTTTTAACATAAGCATTTAAGTTATCGCTGCTGATTCCACCCGATCTACGAAAAAACTCCTCTTCGTCCGGAAACAGGGCTCGAAAGCCGAACGAGTGCAAATCATCTTGATCCAACGTTACAAGCAAATGGTTCAAATCGGAATCAGCGGTTGGCAGTATAAATTCGGCCAAGTCGACTACTGCCGTATAGGCATACTCCATCAGCATCGTGCTTCGATAAATGCAATCGTTAATGGCAGCAGAAGCCCCCTCGCCAGCTAAGTCCTCCTCCAAATTCCAATCATTCATCTCAGCCAGCGACCAATCCCAGTAATAGTACAGCACCCGATTAACGTCCTCGGAGGTGGATCGGTTGTAGAAATAGAATCGGTCCGCACCCAGCAGTTGCCAGTATTCTATGAACCCTACAATCTGATCGGCATCGCTGTAGTTTTGAGGAAGAGGGCCTACACAGACCGCTAGTTTCTTTTTGGGCCCGCTCTGCAGCAGGAACTTCCATCTATTGTAGCTTAAAGGGGGAAGCAAACAGAAGTTGAAAAACCTCTTAACAATTTGGGTAGTCCATCTTAGAAGCCTTTGTGCTACAGTAACATTGGAAATTTTGACAATCACACAGTAGGTCAAAAAAATTTAAGACTAAAAGCAACTTTTCCATCCCGATCATTTCGATTGCATGCAGTTTTGTTAGAATCCAGAATATTATTTCAAAGTGTTAGGTACTTACTGAATACGCACAAAACTGGTCACATTAATCATACTCGGTTCCAACTCGTAGCTCAAGCCAATCGCGTTCGGTAGAGTAATATCGGTGTGTGTAGCGTTGCCGCTTAACACACACGTAACGAGCGTTGTCGCAAACGTCATGTTGCCATGGTCGCGGATAGCATGGATCTGATCCACGCGTGCGCGTTGTACATCTGCGCGTCCCTCGTACCTTAAAATTTATATGCAAAACAAGTAAACTTCACTGATTGCTTTACCCTAACCAAAACCATACTGTACATACCGAAAATTGCAAAACAACTTATCACTTTGAACGCTCAAAGGCAAGATGGTGATTAGGCGAATACTTCCAAAAGGGAGATCACCATTCGGAGCCGGCAAATCTTCTGCAAAGCAATGGTCAAGTCAACGTTGGTTATAATTCCAAACAACGCATGGACTTACCAACCAATTCTAACCTATCATCAAAATAGGCGGAATAAATCAGAAACTTTCCGTCCGGATCTCCGATCGAATGCCATCGGTCCGGTTGATAATTTGGTCTCTGATCTTTCGAGTTCAACTCCAGATGTAGGCTGCGTTGGTAGTCCGGCAGAGTGTGACGAACATAATAGAGCTAAAATTAGATTGAAATTGAATCCAACTATATAAATCGATCAGATGACAATACTTACATGCAATAGTTTGGGGTAGACCAGACAGATGATAATCCCGAAGAACAAAATGCCGCAAATGATGCCACACTTGCAGAGGCTCGATTTTGACAGTGACGCACTGATGGTCAAAGTTGACAATTCCGATTTCGGCTTAAGCGGAGTTTGCTCGGTCATGTTGTCCAACAGCAACAGCACTGCATAGCAAAACAAACTCTAGCGAACGGGGCTTCGGGCGAGTGTACACCAAAAGACGCATTGAGTTGCGTTTTTATTCATTAGTCACTACTACTTGTACGAGAATTTATACGCCAACTGCCACTACTGATATCAAAATGTTGCGCCGACATAACCGAAAACGGAGTGATAGATGTGAACATCGCGATAAGTTTGTATACAATCAGCCAAGGCATGCCCGGTATTGACATGTAATAACATGGATCAGTGAATTCGTCTGTAAACTTAACCTTTAATTTGAATGCCAGCGGTCATTGTAACGAACTAGGTAAATTGTAGATTATTTAACAATAATGGTTTATTCCTTTCAATTTTGAATAAAATAATACATTCTTATTATAACTTTAAACTGAATTTTATTTCTCTTTCTGGGTCTTCGGCTAACATTGGTCCTGAACAACCGGAGTAATTGCAGGATGGCGCATTAGATGTATAATTAAACATGGAAATATCCATGAACTCAATCTTGAAACGAGAATTCAAATTGTACTTGAAATTGGACTTTAAATGAGAGATTAAATTTGTATTAAAATTGAACCTAAAATTGGAAATAAATTAGACTTCAATTAGAACTAATTTGAACTAGAAGTTTTACTTCGAACCGGACATAGAAGCCGAAACTAAAACGAAGTTTTACTTGAAAACTTTTTGCACTCACTTTCGTTCCGTTTTTCTTCTTTTTTTGTCCATTGCTATTTTTGTCCGTGTTTCATTTGTTCCGTTTTCCTTGATTTCCTGTCCCATTCTTTCTAATTTTCAGGTCCGATTTTCCTCATGTTTTTCACTCGTTTTTCGTTTTTTCCTTTGTCGTATTTCAACATTTTTATTCTCTTTTTTTTTTGTTTCCATTTTTCGTCTTTTTCTCCTTTTATCTCCTTTCATTCCCGTTTTTTTCTTCATCAGTTCTGATTTTTTTTTTAGGTTCAATCTTGGCCCGATTAACAACACATAGGTGATAATGTGCGGGCTCTTCTCCCCACCTGCTGGAGTCATTCTGCATTAAGACGGCTTAGCTCTTGGAAGGAGATTCTCTAAATCCCTGGTACGTGTAAGTGATGTTGCTTACCGACCAATTCCCTTTTGGCCCTTCATACAAAAGTTGGGAAGCATGACCAATTGTTGAATATGTACAACTTTTTTTGACATGATAGGCTCATTGCTATGAACGGATGTTCTCCTAAGGCGGTGGTAGTACCATATATTCATCTGCGCTGATTTTTTTTTGGTGCCGCATTGTTTCTTTTGTCACGTTGATGTTGTTTAGGGCTCTCTGTTTTTCCTTTTCTCTTCTGGTTTCTCTTTTTATTTCCCATTCTTCATCTCTTCCTGTACCATTTTCCCGTTTTTTGTCCCATCTTTCTTTTATATGTATGTTTGGCCTCATTGTAGCATTTTTCTTGTTTCCTCTGTCGTTTCCTTCATTTTCGTCGTTTTCTCTTCATTTCTCGTTTCCGTTTTTTCGCCCTTTTCCAGTGAACTTCCCAAGTAACAATTCTAAAGCCACAGAATTTTAGAAAGGTTTTATTGCGGTATTAATCATTACCTCCGGTTTTATTGTAGTATTGCGCAATATCGAAAGGATACGAGTCCAAACACACTTATAGCTAGCTAGAAAACCATAATAAAACTGTTAATAAAGCAAATTTATTCCAATCAAAATTGATCTTATCGCAGTTGCTTATCAAACCGCAATAAATCTGTTAGTTTTATACAGCTACTAGCTGACCCGACAAACTTCGTATTGCCACAAATTAACCTGTGTTGTACATAAATCATGAATCTCGGATGATCTTTGTCACAATCTTGAGTTTTGCAAGTTTCTGAGGAGTTCAACCTTAGATGATTCATTTTGGCAGTTACGTAACTATGAAAGCATCCCTGGTAACCAATAAGCATCACCAATGCTATTCAAATGTAGGCCAATAAGCATTTAAGTCGCCTTAAATGCTACTTAAATGCTATTTTGGTAAAATATACAGCTACTTTACTGATAACCTTTTCATAGTGCTGACAATGCTAATTTACAGCTAATTACCGACACGAAGTATTTGAATACAATTTTGGATGCCAATTTATAACACCTATGCAGTCAAAAAGCTAATATACAACAACGTGCAGTATAAAATGCAAGATACGCTGATTTGCTGCTTATATTAATCCTTATTAGTTACCAGGAATGGGTAGTTTAATATACAAATTTGCAATTTTTCCTCACAGTAAAGTAGAAAACAACTCCCCTGTCCCCTCATTGCATAGCCAGCAAGCGGATAGTAATATTCGCCATGATTGTACAACATTTCGCCGAATAACATTTTGCGAAAAACCTTAAGCGAAATGTACCATTTCACGGAAAACTTTTTTGTGGAAAGTACCATTTCGCGATCCTCTCCTTATTCGCTGTCGCTCATTCCAGGAAACCCAGGTAGACCTAGGAAAACAAATAAACCTAGACAGTAGGGGACAGTTGCCTCCCCCCAGTGGGCGGCGCTTCCGACGGCGGGTCACCGGCAACACTCGCGGCCGTCTCGTCCTGAATGATCTAGTGTTACTATAGATAGCTTTTGTGGTCTTTGTTATTGACTAATGTTTTATGGAAGAGTCTCGAATTTCTCGAGTTCGATTAGTTTTTGAGTTTCGCAAAAAAATCTGTTTTATTCGTATGAGAACCAAATTTGGTTCCATTTGCTTGATTAGTTCTCGAATTATGAGGAAATTTGTATTTCATTTGTGTAGAAGCCCCCCCTCTTAAAAAGGAGATGGGTCATAACTCGCTTTCTAAAGAGGAGAGGGGTCTCAATTCACCATAGAAAAAAATCTTGCCTCCAAAACCACTTACATGTCAAATTTGGTTCCATTTCCTTGATTAGTTCTTGAGTTATGAGGAAATTTGTATTTCATTGATACAGAGGCCCCCCCTCCTAAAGTGAGGAGGGGTTCCAATTCATCATAGAAAAAAATTGTGTCTCTAAAAACACCCACATGCCAAATTTGGTTCCATTTGCTTGATTAGTTCTCGAGTTATGAGGAAATTTGTATTTAATTTGTATAGGAGCCCCCCCTTCTTAAAGTGGGGAGGGGTCCCAATTCATCATAGAAAATATTGTTGCCCTCGAAAACTTTCACATGCCAAATATTGGTCCATTTACTTGATTAGTTCTCGAGTTATGAGGAAATTTGTATTTCATTTGTATAGGATCCCCCCCTCCTAAAGTGGGGAGGGGTCCCAATTCATCATAGAAAATATTTTTGTCTCCAGAAACACCCACATGCCAAATTTGGTACCATTTGCTTGATTAGTTCTCGAGTTGTGAGGAAATTTGTATTTCGTTTGTATAGAAGTCCCCCCTCTTAAAGTGGGAAGGGGTCCTAATTCGCCATAGAAAATATCCTTGCCCTCGAAAACTTTCACATGCCAAATTTGGTTCCATTTGCTTGATAAGTTCTCGAGTTATAAGGAAATTTGTATTTCGTTTGTATAGGAGCCCCCCCTTTTAAAGTGGGGAGGGGTCCTAATTCACCGTAGAAAATATCTTGCCCTCGAAAACTTTCACATGCCAAATTTGGTTCCATTTGCTTGATTAATTCTCGAGTTATGCAGAAATTTGTGTTTCATTTGTATGGAAGCCCCCCCTCTTAGTGAGAGGAGGGGTCTCTAGCCATCATAAGAACCTTCCCTGGCCCCAAAAACCCCTATATGCAAATTTTCACGCTAATTGGTGCAGTAGTTTTCGATTCTATAAGGAACATTCAGGCAGACAGACAGAAATCCATTTTTATAGGTTCTCCGACACGAATGCACTAACGAGTGTAAAGTGTCGTAAATAAAAAACAACAACAACAACAACAATTTTTATAGGTATAGATTTGTATGGGAGGCCCCCCTTTTGGTGGGGGGAGGGATCTCTAACCATCATAAAAACCTTCCCTGGCACCAAATCCATTTTTTTAGGCATAGATTTGTATGGGAGCCCCCCCTCCTAGTGGGGGAGGGGACTTTTGCCATCGAGAGAACCTTCCGTAGCCCCAAAAACTCCTACATGCAAATTCTCACGCCGATCGGTTCAGTAGTTTTCGATTCTAAAAGGAACGTAGGGACAGACAGACAGACAGAAATCCTTTTTTATAGGTATAGATTAACTCGGTAGCACCCTGACCAAACAATTTTTTTGCTGCTATTATAAAGAATACCGCAGTTCAACACCAAAATCATTTTTTTTATGCAAAAGCATTTTTTATCGGTTTTCCAGCCACAGGAAGCAACTAAAATGATTTTGCTTGACATTGAGATTGACAAACTGAATATATTTATTTTGTTAAAACAACCAATTTTCGAAAATTGCAAAATTTTAGTGGCGCGTTGATTTTATCCACCTATCATATCAATATGCACGATGAAATCAAATGCGCACATGCTGCAAACCAACGAAACTGCTAAAAATTTATGAAATATTCTATGGGATATTTTATTATGGGCGCTATACCTAAACCAAATCGATAAGAATAATTTGACAGCAAAACCATAACTTTGCTGCTCACGCATGTATTTTCAAGTTGATAATGCTGGCGAACTTATTTAGCTTTCACCGGAGGCTTTATCAAATTATGGTGATGGCTGTCAAGCAGCGAAAGCTGGTTTTATTGCTGCTTTCAGCAGTGCGTGATACGACTACTTGAGCTTATGACCTGATTCTTAGAGCGGTTATGAAAACCTTCTGAAGAGTGGACCACTTAGTCAGAAGGCAGTTTTATAGCGGTTATCAGTTTATTAGTTTTATGAAATTGCTCATGAAAACCACTATACGAACGTAATAAAACTTCGAATCGTTACTTGGGTGACTTTCCTCTGTTCTGTGTTTCGTCTTTTTGTTTTCATTCTAGCTCGTTTTCAGTCCCGTTTTATTTCTTTGAGAACCCGGATTTCGTCTTTTTTGCTTCTACAGACCTTTTCACTTCCGTTTCTCGTTTTCGTCTGCTCCGTTCTTCCGCTAATTGAGTCCAGCTTTACCTTCTTTATGTTTTCCATTTTAAATTTTTAACCATTTTTTTTGTCCCGTTTTTCTAGCTTTGTTTTTCTGTGCTCGTTTCTCTTCCTACTATTCTGCATTTTCCCGTATTCTCTTTTTCTTTTGCTCCATTTCTAACTCGTGTTGCACTTTTTTGTTCTATTTTTCCTTCATTTCTGTTCAGTTTATCTTTATTTTCTTTCTCATCTCTCGTTTTCGTCATGCTTGTTCGTTTTTCTCATTTCTTCTTTCTTTATTTGTTCGCCTTTTGCTGTAAAGTGTCCTCGTTTTTTGTCTCGATTTCGCTCTACTTGTCTCCCATTTTTCCCCGTTTTTCTCCCCCATCCCCGTTTTTCAATTTATTCTCCATTTTCTTTTTTTGTATGAAAATAAGAAATATATGGAACAGGAAACGAAGAAAAGCGGAAGAATGGAACAGGAATCATGGGATAGAAAAGAAAGTTTACGAACGGATCAAAGGAAAAACGGAAGGGAAGTGTGAGCAACAACAGTACAGAAAACGGGAAAACACGGAACAAAAGATATGTATGAAACGTATAAGAGCTTAGGACAAAAAATGTCAATCCTAGTTTCAAGTGAAACTTCGTGCCTAATTTAATGTCCATGTCCTGTTTGAAACAGTCAACTTCTAGTTCAAATTCAAGTCTAATTTAATGTCCAATATTGGGGATTTTCGGCTGTACCGTCGGTTATCCATCGAAAACGTCTTATGTCAACGGCAGTGAGTCAAATTAAAATAAATTACTTTCAAACGTTTTAGCAGAGCAAACTGCAACTACGAAGGGACGCGAAAAAGTTATGCGGTAGGATTTTTTGTTTTTTCGTTATTCAGATATAACGATGAAGACGCATTCCAGTGTTACGGGACACACTTAGAAATAATTTTTGCTTTGTGAATTGATTCCAATTTTTCCAAATAAAATCAACAAGATAAAATCATAATTCCCAATTTTTACATCGGGTTAGAAGGTAAAATGCCAACAATGACAAAGCAACGCTCTAATCTGTAACATTGACCCTTTTACAAAACGTTAAAATAATCGGAAGTTAATAATAATTGAGATGCGATGTTACATTACAATAATAATAAATGTTTATCAGCACAACAATCCATTGTCTCACAAAGTTTGTCAATATTCCAGCCTTAATGAGGCCAAATAATGATTATGATTACACAGTGGATGCCTTTTTCAGAGCGGGTTCCCATAAAAACCGAAAACCAAAAGTGGCTGTGGCGAAAATTTCTATTCCTTATAATCGGAATTAAGCTCACTGACAGTACACAGATGGATATTCGGTTTGTCTATGAACTTATTCAATAATCTGTTTTAAATTGGCCATCTAGAATCGCTGCTCGGTTGGGAAGCAATCAAGGCCATCGGACCATAATCGTGGAAACTTCAACGGCTTAACATTTGACCTCACGTTTCACCGCTTCTCTTTACAGCCCCAATAATGGCACTGAAAGTTCCATTCCTGATGACAGCCTCGGTCCTGTGGCTTTACTGGTCGAAGGTGCCGGACGTGGCCAACTCGTACTCGTCGGTCACGTGTCACCGGTTTCAGCAGATCGGACGAAACGTTCTGTACGAGTTCGTGACCCACAGCGGGATGGTGGATAAGGTTGGTGGTTACCGTCAGATCGTGCGTGTAGAAAAGCTTCAACTTTTCTTTTCGTGTTGAGCAAAGGCGGTCAGTCGATTGGCGCCATTTTCTCGCTGTTTAACATATTCTGAGAGTCGACGTGAGTCGACTTGCCGAAATTTCTCGTTTATTAAACAAATAAAATTTTATTGAACTTTTCTTACCTCTTTTCATACACAGAAAATCTGGTGCTAACTATTATTGTCAGCTGCGTATTCAAATTTCACCTATTTTTTTTTGTTTTCACACGTATGCTTTCCAAACGGTGGTGCATTGGACCTGACGTCGTCGGTCGGTAATGGCTTTCTATGGCTTCGATGACCTACATTTCCGGCCATCCACTGCACATCACTGCATTGCGCTATCGAAAGTGGTTGAGTGTGGTCTCGTTCGTGGCCACCGACCAGCGCCCGATGGGAGTCGGGAAAACCTACAAAGTAATTTTGGGTAAGTATGCGGTTATGTGAAAACGTCAGCTATATTTGCACTACACTTTTGGGTGGGGAAACTTTTCATAAATGGCTTGCAAAATAGATCAATCCGTCCTGTACTTCAACGTAACCGAACACGTCGCGGGTCATCACATAGCGCTGGAATCGGACCGGAGTTTATTCCAGCCGCGGTTGGAATTTTGGTTCTATGCAAACAATTTAATGTCGAAAATTCCTCCTGCGTCCATCGAATCGCAACCACCAGCATCAACATTGACAGTCCACGCTGTTCCACCGATTTCCTCCGCAGCACTAGCAGCGGTGGTCGACTGGCGCAGAACCACAAATGACATTAGCGGTGAGTGGAAACATCATCGTCCTCATCACCATCAGCAGCAGCATCATGAGCTTGAGCACCAGGCAGACGAGGCAGACTGCCCGGCTAGCAGCAGTCTCGGTTTGAAGTTTTATTTCAAACATAATTCACTTTTATTTCAGGTGATTATGTATAATTTCTGTGGGCATTTAATGGTAGTGTTTATCAGAGGCTAGTTAACAGACGCTACAGTAGCTTTTTATTTGTCCTTGTTTCTATGTTTATATCCAGGGCTATTTAGAGTTAATGAAACTAAACAGTATAATTGTGGTAGTTTGTTTAGTGTACTATAAAAATTCGCATTAAGTTTATTAAAATATCAAAATCACTGGCCTGCCCTTTAAAATTCTCTTTCCAAATTTGAAATTCTCCTCTCAAATACAATTTCTAGTGCAATTCGAATCCAATTTCAAGTCTAGTTTCAATTCGTACTTCAAATTCTCGCCTGATTTTTTAATAGATCCTAACAGCAAATGAGAGGATCTCTTGGAGTCTCCTCTCTTACGCTAATCACGGCTGCATAAAAGCAATTCAATCCAATTTTTCCTAGCGGTTATCTAGTTTATGATGGCAGCTACCATTTCATGCGAAAAACATACCATGTCCATTACCAAGTTTACATCCAATTTTGATTTTTATTCCAACTTCAAGTACAATTTCAAACCCGATTTGCCCGAACCCTAGACCCAAATAAAAAAATCACAGGTGTTGTGCACAAAACACGACCGCATAGGTGACGTAGGACTACGTAAGTCTCTTTGTAGCAATAGTAGGATGTATCCATCTATGTAATAATACGTTTCTTCATGCATACATGCTACATACGTAACGTATATCAAAGTAGTAACATTGTATACGTTCAATCCTCAACCAATTTCGGAATTATTTCCATGAGTTGATTGGATCTATTTTATTAAAACGAATCGAAGTCACACTAAACCAAACAGTCAATAAATTTTCATGATCTGTTTCTACATTGAATAGTGCTTTTCCTCTGGTAATCGGTAGACGGTACGCGCGGGATTTCAAAAAGATAAAAGTTTTGCGCAAAACTTTTCTGCGGCTTACAAAAGAACACTGATAATAAAGCATTTACAAGTTGGAGACGTTTTGTAAGTGTCAGAAAATGTTGCCCGTGAACAGAGAACCGTTATTATGATATAATAAACTCTTCAATCGTTGTGTGGCCCTTAAAAGGACCGATTGTTTGATTGTCATAACTCCAGCTTGCAATAAACTTACACTAACATAAAGCAAAGCAAAGTCGTGGGCTTAAACCGTCATTAGACATTACCCTTCTTTATCGACAGACTTCGCAGCCGGCTGTTTATAGTACAGGAAAATTACGGGGTCAGTGTAACGATCCTACTGACTCTATCAAGCAAGCACCGTCTAGCCGAGATTCGAACATGCGACGACTGGCTTGTTAGACCAGCATCGTACCTCTAAGCTAAGTAATTACTAAACGTAATTTTCTTTTCGGGAAGTTGGAGATAACCGCACCAGGCACGGCTTGTTGCAACGGAACTGAAACTGGAAAGCTTCAGCAGCTATACAATCCACGAAGCAGTTCGTGTATGGCCATGAGTCCAAGTGCCCAGCTGCAAGTGACGTGAGATAATTCTGGTCTTTTTGTTGTCGCGAGCAGCATTTCTTGCCAACTCAAGCACTTGCGCAGCTAATTATTCTATCACGGCAGCCAGCTCCAGCTTCAATAGTTTCCTCTCTTCAGCAACTGATGAATACGACCGACTGGGAACTGCAGACATGCCACGACTCGAGCGTGACTTTTGCTGCCCTTTGCCGCGTCCGGACATGCCGAGGAGATGTTGGCAGTAACGCAGCTAGCGTTTGAATAATGCTGTTCGCCGGCTTACCTCTTGTTATATACCAGAGCAAGCGACAAGAATCGGTCCCACCTATTTTTCATGGTCCATCGTTTCCATCATCTACGTTGAACAAACTGGAGCATTTCAATTTCAATCTGAACAAAAGAGCAAAGTTACCAGTGAGCCGTTCACCTTTTGCTGCCAAAGAAAACTTACGCTACGTATTACTTTAGCATTGGTGATGGATAGATTTGTATTGCTAAAAAAAACTGAGTGAAAAGCCCTGAGTTCCAAGTTTCCTAAGTTTCATCAATTACCGAAAACCGTTCTTTCAAGAACGAACAAATTCTTATTTGAAGAAGCAAAAGATGTCACTAAAACTGCTAATACTAATACTGCTTATATGAAGATATAAAAGATTGTTGTTCTCCGCTTATTAGGCTAGCAGTATTTATTAAAACAAAACATTGGGTTTAGTTTTAATGCGTTTTCTTGCGCATTTGTTGAGCAGTTAATGTTTGTTAATGTTTAATTTAATGTTAATTTGGTTTTAATTGCTATCACTTATTCACGGCAGACAATTTTTTCAATGTAACGATTATTGAAATTAAACTAACTGCGGCACCGCTCGTGTTGCCATTGGTGGTACAGCACAATAAGCAATTTTCAAGGTAAATAGCAATCAAAGAGAAATGGTACGTTTTCATTTACTTCTCTTGTAACTTTGTTATAGTAGAATTAAATGGAATTTTCCATCGACTTTCTCGTTGATTCCTGAATTGTACCAATACTTGTTCGATAATAATTGGAAATTATTCCAACCACAAAGCGACAATTTTTAGTACGACCGAGTCAGAGTTATTTTCAATTTTCTCAATGACGCACATTGAAAATCAATAGTTTTCTATATTTTCCAATTGATTTTCCGATCATTTAGTGTAAACATCTTGGAAATCGATGAAAAATTGACTGAACTATAAGCCGAAGCGTGAAAACGCGTTTCCACTTTGATGACGTCATTTCCAACAAACAATCACGAAGCGAGAATTCTGGTTAAACATAGGTTCATTATTTTCAATTTTTCAATAGTTTAACATCAAGAATCCACACTTTTATTCATTTGGGTCAATTTTTGGAAGATTTTCCGATCGATTGGTGCAAGAATATTGAAGCTAGTAGCGCTCAAAACCTGACCACTTTTCGAGAAAGATTTTTTGGAATGACATCCTATCCCAAACCTTGCCGTAAGACGTAGTCCTACGTCCTTCTGTTATCATGACAACAAAGTGGACGAAAGATGATGAAAAGACAACAAAAATAAAACGATAAAAAAGGGCAAACTGACGACGAAAAGACGTCAAATCAGCAACCAAACAAGGCCTTCGGCGGAAGCTGTCGAAAATAAGCGACAAAATCTGCCAGAAACAGACGTCAGAAACCGACGAAAATACCATGGAATGGTGCCAAAAAACACCATGAAACGACAAACAAAATACGACAATGGGGTGACAGAAAGGGGTAACAAAGAGATAACAAAAATACGGTAAAAAGACGCCGAAATGGTAACGATAATATGACGAAAGATAGCAAATAAACGAAAAAAATACGATGGGAATAGCGAAAGTACGATAAAAAAAAACGACGAAAAGACGCCAAAACTGCGAGAAAAACACGACGAAAAACGCCAATCAGATATTTAGAAAGCAGCAAACAGACAACAAAATATGCAAACAAATACAACGAATTCATGGCGAACATACGACAGAAAGAACAACTGTAAAAAAGAAGAAAAACAATAAAATGATAATAGGTTTGTTACCCTGAAAACAAACAGGACGAAAGATGATGAAAAGATGCCAAAAATAAAACGTCAAAAAAACAACGAAAATACGATGGAAAGATGACAAAAATACCGTGAAAAGACAATAAAAATACGACAGAGAGATGACAAGCAGACGATGAATACGAAGGTAAGGGCAACAGAGGTATTACAAAATCAGATCAGATAGTAAAAAAACAGCGAAAAGTTGACGAAACAGGCGAACAAGCGAAAAGATGATGAAGAAAAGACGAAACACACTAAAAATATGGTGAAAAGATGCCAAAAACTACTATAATGCAAAAATAAATACAAAACAACGAGATGACTATAAGAAGAAACAGAAAACGCAAGGAAGAGACAATAAATAGACTGCAAGACGGTGACAAGAAAGGCCAAATAAGATTACAAATGACGACGCCATCGAACCAGGAATGCTACAAAAGGCATCAAAAAATGACAGCAAGTCGCTTGCAAAGAGACAAAAGAACGATATAATGGTGCTAAAAAGCGTGCTAAAAAAACGAGAGATCAAACTCGCTGTAGAAATGAGCATTCAGGCCAAATTCCTCAAATTCCAACCCCGCAGAAGTCACAAACGATTCGAGTTGTTAAAGTTACTGAAAAAAATTTATATCAAATGACGAAAAATGAAAGATGCAATACGGAAAAACTAATGACGAATGTCTTGAATAATTTATGGAAAATTTCAAATGTGTTTGAAAAGTATTGATTTCATTCAAATACAATTAAGAATAATACCATTGCGATAAAAACTGATCACACGTCTAATCGGAATGAAGCGGGATTCATCCGTGTAAAACTCTAGTGTGTCATTTGTAGCCTTTTCTGGCATTTCTTGTCGCTGTCTTGCAGTATATTTTTCCCTTTTTCGGCGTTTTTCGGCGTCTTTTCACCGTATTTTTGCTGTCTCTCGTATTTTCTTCAACTTCTTTTCGCTTACAGAAGTCCCCCGAATAACGCGGTTTCGAATAAGAACGTTTCCAATAAGGACGGTCTCGAGTGATTCCATTAACGCGGTCGAACGTCCTTATTGGAGTCCACGTAGCATATGGGAATTGACCTTATTGGTTCCAACATGGAATAACTCCTGATCCTGACCGTATAGAAAGTTGGTGTCTTCGACAGAGTTGTTCAGTACATCAACGGGTTTTCATTGGATTATGGTTTTGCGGAATTGTTTCACTACGTTGCGCTAGCGTATATGTAACACTCTTATACAGGCTGCTAACTATCTAGAAGGTTGCGGTCTTCGGGAAGGTTACTCAAATGACTGACACCTTCAAGGGGGTATGGAAAATAGTGCAGAACTCACTCACTACGTGGCGCTAGTGTACGTGTGATATGCTTGGACAGGCTGTATCTTGCGCTGCTGACTATCTAGAAAGTTGCGGTCTTCAGGAAGGTTACTCCCGAAGACCGAAACTTTCTAGATAGTCAGCAGCGCAAGGTACAGTATAAGAATATCACATATACAGTAGCGTCGCGTAGTGAGGCAATTCCGAAATACTACAATCCAAAGAAAAGCCTTCGATCTACTGAACACCTTTGTCGAAGACACCAACTGAATTCTGAATTCTAGACTGTACAAAAGCTAAGCTATGTTTTACGCGTGCAAACAGACCTCCGCCGAAATCCCAAGCAGTTTTGGAATTTTGTAAACTCTAAGCGGAAAAGTTCTATTATTCCATTGAATGTTCGTCTTGATGGCAGTGAAGCTACGTCCGCATTGGATTCGTGCGAAATGTTTGCTCAGTTCTTTTCTTCTGTATTTGCCAACAACACTGCTACCGAGTTAGATGCCGAGGCAGCATCCGAATGTGTACCGCTTGACCTGATTGATTTGGACACTTTTGAAATAACTACGGACATGATAGTATACGCTGCAAAAAAACTGAAAATTTCTTTTTCTGCTGGTCCGGATGGGATTCCTGCAGTAGTTTATACTCGCTGCGCTGAAGTTCTGGCGGAACCTTTATGTCGCATCTTTAACAGATCGTTTGAGCAAAGAAAATTTCCAGCAATTTGGAAGCAATCTCATATGTTTCCGGTTTTCAAAAGTGGTGACCGAAACAATATAAGGAACTATCGCAGCATAACCAGCCTTTCAGTGTCGTGTAAGCTATTCGAAATAGTAGTAAGCTCTGTTGTTCTTTCGCATACGAAAAGGTATATTTCGGTTGACCAACACGGATTCATGCCAGGACGATCCGTTAGCACTAATCTGCTGGATTTCACGTCGACTTGCATCCTGCATCTAGAGCAGAAAGCTCGAATTGATGTAATTTACACCGACCTAAAAGCTGCGTTTGACCGAATAAACCATCGAATAATCTTACGAAAACTTTCTCGACTTGGTGCATCACAACATTTTATAGAATGGCTGAGTTCCTTTTTATGCGATTGAACACTTCGCGTATAGCTCAATTTATGCCTTTCCACCCCATTCTGAAACAAATCGGGTGTCCCACAAGGCAGTATTATGGGGCCATTGCTGTTCTCGCTGTACTTCAACGACGTGGCATTACTTCTTGGTGATGGATGTAAATTGGTGTACGCCGACGATCTGAAATTATTTCTAGCTGTACGTTCAATTGAAGACTGTCGTTATTTGCAAAATCTACTGGATATTTTTGTTAATTGGTGTCACAAGAACTGGCTCACCGTTAGTACTGCAAAATGTCAGATTATGACTTTCCATCGTATTGTCAGCCCAATACTGTTTGAATACAACATTGATGGTCATGTTCTCAAAAGAGTCGAGCATGTTAACGATCTGGGTCTTGTTCTTGATGCAAAGCTTAATTTAAATATAAATCGCTCGTCTATCATCTCGAAGGCTACCCGACAACTAGGTTTTATCTCCAAAATTGGACGGGATTTTAAGGATCCATACTGCCTAAAAGCACTCGGTGTAAGCTTATTGCCCTTGATACACTTGAACGTCGGAGAAAAAACCAGCAAGCCATGTTTATTGCTAAGATGCTGAATGGGGAAATTGATTCGCCGAGTATTCTTTCGTCGTTGGACTTTCGTGCTCCTCAACGTTCGCTCTGCTGGATTACTACAATCTCGACTGCTCCGTACAACATTCGGTTTCAACGGACCTATCGCTGCGTGTATTCGTACGTTCACTTCAGTTGAGCATCTGTTCGAATTCGGTGAACCGTCGCATAAATTTTACCAAAAAATTTATAACTCTAGAATTTTATAGGTTGACCATGAATTTTAGTTCTATTAAATATGTTTTAGTTTATGACAGTTATTTATATGACGAAAATTAGTAAAGTGTGGTGATATTTCTACTGTCGTAACTTATTTGTATGTTCTGTGAAAAAGATGATGGGGTTGTTATGCCCACATGAGGATGGCCTCAATTAGGCTTTTCCCCATCCAGTTCAATCCATTGATACCATTCAGGTCGGATGGATATAAATAAATAATAAATAAATAAATAAAACACTTTGCTTTGATGAATGTTTGTTTACGAGCTGAAACAAAATACTAGAATATGGCAATATGGCCTCACATACAAAAATGATTTTGGCGTGGAACTAAGGTATTCTTCATAATAGCAGCAAAAAAACTGTTTGGTCAGGGTGCTACCGATTTAATAGCTCTATAAAACTAACAGATTTATTGCGGTTTGAAAAGCAACCGCGATAAGATCAATTTTGATTGGAATAAATTTGCTTTATTAACAGTTTTATTATGGTTTTCTAGCTAGCTATAAGTGATTGGACTCATATCCTTTCGGTATTGCGCAATACTACAATAAAACCAGAGGTAATGGTTAATACCGCAATAAAACCTTTATAAAATTCAAGTAAAACCAAGTGGCTTTAGAATTGTTACTTGAGATATTAAGTTAAAAGAAAGAAACAAGGGAAAACGAAGCAAAAAAGTGGAGTCAGGCCGGAAAAAGAGGGAGAATGGAAGAGAAAAAAAAAAGAAAAATCAGACAAAAGAAGGAAAAACGGCAAAGAAAACGAGGAAACGAGAAAAAAAATAAGGATAAACTGGGCAGAAATGGGAAAGAAATGGAACAAAAAGGAAAAAAACGTGATAGAAAAGTAGGAAAAGAAAAAGGTGGAGCCTGGACAGAAAATAGGAAACTGAGAAGAAGACAAATGAGACAAAAATGAGAAAAAATGATGAAAAGAACAAGAAAAATGAGGACAAATGTGGCAAAAAATTTTCAAATGGTGAATAAAATGAAAACGGAAGACAAACGAATAAAACGAAAAACAGAACGCGGCAAAAAAGGAAGAAAAGCAGAGCATAAATAGGAGGTAGAATAGACACAGTCAAAAATATATAGCATAGAAAAGGAGTTGACAGGACAGAAAACAAAAAAACAAGAGTGATTAAGAGGAAAACTTGAAAATGAGGATAAATGGAAGTACAAAGAGCAAAAAAGCTTTTGGGTTATAAATGACTTTTAAGGCTTAACCCATCTTTATCGACACAGACTTCACAGCCAATTAATTAGTGTACAGGACAATTACCGCTTAGTCGAAACGCGAACTTACGATGCTTGGCTTGTTAGACCAGTATCGTACCACGAAGCTAGCCGGGCAGCTAACCGTGGAAAAACAAGAGAAAGGACTGAAAAAGGCGAAAAACGGGACAGCAAAAGAAGAAAAAGTGCAAATCGCGGACAGAAAACAGGAAAAATGAGAGGAACTTGAAAGAACTTGAAAGGAGACGAGAAGACGGACAGAAAAAGTAAAAAACGTGACAGAAAAGGAGAAAAAACAGGAAGGAAAAAAGGGAAAACGAGAAAAGAAACAGAAAACTAAACTGAAACGGAAAAAGAAAAATACACACTTAAATAAAGCGCCGAAGTTGGCAAAATTTTGGACAGCCGAGTATTTGGTAAAAAAATTTATGATTGCAAACGTTAGTAAAGATCCGTAAACAGTCGGTTTGCACCACCTAAGTTTTTACCGAACGCTCGGTAGTCCAAATCTCGACAAATTTTGCCGAGTTTTTCAAGTGTGTGGAAAAAACGAAGAAAATGGGAAAAAGAGGTCAAATGAAATATAATAGGAGAAAAATGGAATAAGATGGAAATGCGAATTGGATGGGAAAATAGGATAAAAAAACAACTAACACGAGTACCGGGAATAAAAAGCTAACGTGACCAAAAGTTATAAAGAAGAAAAACTGATATAAAACAGCGGTAAAAAAATCGTAGCACAATAGGAAATAAACGGGACGTAAAAAGAGAAAAAATGGAAAAGAAGAAAATGGAAGAAAGAAGGCAAAACGAGACAAAACAGAGGAGACTGGACAGAAAAAGAGGAAGAACGGAAGAGAAATGAAAAACAAAGACAAGTAAAGCAAGAATGCTAAAGAAAACAAGGAAAACGAGAAAGAAAATTAGGACATACTGGGCAAAAAAGGAAAAATCTGGATAGAAAAGAAAACGAAAAAATGTGGCAGAAACAGAAATAACAGAAAAAAGCGAAATGCAAAAATATTATAGCGGAAGACAAACAGGATAAAATAAAAAACAGCACGTGACTGCAAAAGACAAAAGCAAAGAGAACATTATAGGAAAATAAAGGGATGGAAGGCGGACAGAGAAGCTAAACAGGGAGCAAAAAAGCTGGGAAAACGAGAGAGAATAAAAGGGAAAACGGGGTAGAAAACAAGAAAAACCAAATCCAAAAGGAAGAATAGCGAGACTACAGGAAAAGAAGAAAATGGACAAACGATACGGGATATATAATGAAAAATATTAAACAAAATGGGAATGAGAACTGGGAATTTAATAAGAAAATGGAACAGAAAAAAAGAAAAATCCATGGTCCAAAGAAAAAGGTAAAACTGGAGACAGAAAGACGAACACCGCGACATAAAAAAAGGAAAACCGAAGATCAAAGGGAAAACATAGAGCCAAAAACAGAATAAAAGTGACAGAAAAGAAGAAAAATGTGGCATGAGGAAAAACGGAACAGATGGAGACGAAAATAGGAAACGAAAAAAACCAAAAGAGAAATAGTGAAAACGGGAAAGAAACAACAGATACAGCTGATGGAGCCAGTGTTGGTGGAGTTTGAAATACGTCGTTGTGGTTTACAGCTTCACCAAGATCTGCGATTCACGATGCCTGGGAGGAGAACTTCGGATCGAAACTGGTCATAATTGACTCCCATTATAGCTTAATTTGATCCACGGACACCCCAGCTTGCACACTTAATCGGTTCGGTAAAATTTTACCGAAATCTAAACAGCAGAACGTTCGGTAAAATTTTTTATTGCACCAAACATTATTAATGATCTGTAAACGTCGATTGGCACCATCGAAATTTTTACCGAACGTTCAGCTGTGTAAAATATTACCGAATTCGGTGCTTTTTGTTAAGTGTGTGGGTAAAGAGAAACGTTGTACAAACTTAATAAGCGTTGCTTCAATCACCCTCCCTTAGCTAGTTTTCCGCTCTTTCCCTTCATGTCCAATCTCGCTCGGAGACACTATCAACACCTTTGTTTCATTGTTTTCGTCTACCTTTTTCTCCGTTCATTGTGCCGTTCATTGTGCCGGACCTTATTTCAAAGGTCAATACAAAAACACGAGGTTAGTCTAGTTAAGTCTTATTTTTTCTCTTGTTTTACGCTCAGTTTTTAAGAATTATAAGAAGAAATGTAACAACAAAGAAAAAGAAAAAGAAGTGAGAGCAAAACCCGGGAAAACCGTACAGAAAAGAAGAAAAACCGGAACAAAAAATTGAACCGGAAAAGAGGAAAAAACAACAGAAAAGCGGGTAAAGTTCAAATTAAATTAAATTAACTTAAATAAATTCAAATTAAATTTTCCTTGAAGTTCAATTTCACATCCAATTCCTGTAAAGCTTCCAAATTCAAATTACCCTAAATTTAAATCCAATTTCAGATTCAATTTTAAGTCCTACTTCCAGTTCAATTTGAAATTAAGCTTCAACGCCAAATTAGTCTACATTCAGATCTAATTAAACGCCCTATGTCAAATCCGATTTTAACTCTAATTTGTAGTCCAGTTCAAGTCTAATTCTAGTCTAATTTCAACTTTGATTTTGAATCCAATTGCACCATAAAGGCCATTATTTTTGTGATAAATCGACATCCTATGATTACTTGATTTTCCAGGCTAAAATATTCTTCTGAAAGGCTTCCTTCCCTTTTGCTTATGTCTGGGCACGCTAGTAATCAAAACCAATATATAAAATCTAAAAAGCATGATCAGATCATCACGAAATAATTCAAACAGACCGGCTTTTATCACATGGGCGTGACGTTGGTTACTTACCTCTATAAAATTGTGTATGTTTTTTAAACATCAAAAAAAAAGCTCGATGGATTAAAATGATTTGATAAGATTTTCGCACAACTTTTTCCTTTGAGTTTCACCAGGAAAAAAATTGTTACGCCCTACACTTCAAAGGATTTTACTTCACCATTTGCTCCATCACCTCTCAACGAACGAGCCAGCGAACGAACGAACGAACGAACGAACCGACCGGGGCGCGTCTACCCGGAATCAAGCCTGATGTCATTCGAAAGATCACACGGGCTTTCCGAGGAACTGACGCTTACTTAGTAGTGTGAGGCTGGCTCGGGGAGAAAAAAAATGTAAAACATTTGCTCAATTTTTCTCTTCGTCTCCAACGGAACAAGTTGCGGAAAAGGTGGAATCGTCAGTGTTGTCGACAGCCAGCGACGGTGTTGCCGTCGTCATCACGGACGGAAAAGCTTTCAAGTGGAATTTAAAATTTAATTTTCAAACACTTTCTCCGCACGTTTTACATATTTTTTCCGCGAGTTTATGGGGCACGGCAGCAAATACCTACGCGGTGCTGCTTTCGTGTTTGCTGTCCGTCCGAAATGGGCTTCGGGCCGGATGCAAATCCCATCGGATTGGTGAGGAAAGATTATTTAAGGTGACATAGAATAAAGTATGTATTTCGGAAAGCTTTTCAAAGATTTCTTTTACTACCGTAAGCTTTTGTATTAGACAGCTAAAAAAAAAAGATTTTCTTTAGTGGCTAAAGTAGGTTGAAACAATTGTTTTTAATCACTTCATTGCTTAGTTTTGAAAATACTTTTCAGAAAACGTTGGGATCATTGCTGCGGCTAACTCTACAACAACAATTTCGACGATCACTTCGGCATCTGGATTTGATTTTGAACGATATGAACGAACATAGATTGGTGTAGAAAAATACTGATAGTAATAAGTTTCGGTTAAATCCATTCAGCCAGTGGGTTTTCGGTCACACTTTGAAGCTTCTGTAAAAACGGTCCCGTCATCATGTTGAACAACTGTTGCAGCCAATCGGATCCACTCTAAGTTAGAACTGTGTATGTTAAAACTAATTTTACTAAGAATATAGTGGAAAATACAAACTTTGAAAAAGTTCTGCAGAGACACCGTAATGAAATCCGAATCCATTAATTCCGGTTTAACCGTTCTAGCCGTCAACGTTCAACAAGTAACACTGAAACTTCTGCTGGAAGTTTCTGCTTTCGCACTAGTATTGCCCTGTCTATCGACCGGCGAAATTTAATAATGCCTTCCATTATTTTAAATATAAATCATTTAAACCTATCCACTGTGACCGCTGACTGTCGATGCAATTAGGGTCACTGAGTTATGCACTGGTCACACAGAATGGAATGAGATCACAACGAATGGTACAGCGGGAAATGAATCGTAAAGATGATTTTATCACCATTTATCGTCGATGATTTTACAAAATTTTTATCCATTGGGACTGAAAAATAACTAATTTATTCTGATGTTATTCTAAACTAGGAAATAAGCTGTCTGGTGGTTCTTTTCTTCCAACTGAAGCAAAGTAAAGATCAGCCGGAACCAAACTGAAAGAGTATTAAGACCAAATTTAAATAAAATAAACGTCGTCTAATTATCAAAAAATGAAAACCGAATTAAGATAATCAACAGTTAAATTAAAATAAATACATAGCGAAGAGTTAAAATTTCAAAAGTCAAAATAAGAAGTACATTTTAGTAAAATTGGAATAAATCTGAACAAATTTAATACATTACTATGATTATTCTGAACAAGAAAACTAAACCAAACGAAAAATCCAAAATAGTCCAAAAAACAACATGTAATAGATCTGAAATTTATTAAAATTGCAGTTGTTGGTTGGTAAATCTGGTAACTGCCTACCCAGCTAGCATTTTCATATGTATATAAAAGCTAAAATGAGTATCACGTACAGATATACAAGCTAATACATCGTATTTGATGCGCCAAATTGGCATATCCGTACTATTTCGGAGGTGATATCCGTGATTAGGAATAATTACAAGCGTTACGGCTATACAAGTATTTATATACGATAATGTCCGATTAAGCGCGACTCGCTTCGTAATGCTATACAATTTTGTGCTGAAAATCGTATGTAAGTCAGTTATTATCATTATATACGGTAGAAAATACGATACGACACGATAGGACCTGGGCCCAGTTTATCAAGCATTACGATTCCGAATTTGTTAACAGATATGTACGATTGTTTTCGCACATTGATATACGAGTTTGTGCTAGCTGGGTAACCCAAGGATCTACTGGCTTCATCCACTTGAGTAGGAGCAATCTTGATTCGAGCAATCTTAGTAGAGATCGGGTAATCTACCCCGGAGGAAACCAAGGTCGTATCCTGACAGGGTCAGAGGTACTCATGCAAATGTTGTGTATTGGTACAAGAAACGCCTTACCAGTCTTGAGCGTTTGACTGCACTCCATGTTAGGAGCGAGAGAACAACAAAGCAGCGGGAAAGGATGGCATTGAAGCGGAACTTATTAAAATTGACACGACCAAGTTGGCTAGCTGTTTACATCAACTGATTGTCAAGATTTGGGATACGAAACGACTACCGGAGGAGTGGAAAGACGGGGTTATCTGCCCTATCTACAAAAAAAAGCGATAAGCTGGATTGTGAGAACTACCGAGTGATTACTATTCTGAATGCCACCTACAAAGTACTCTCTCAAGTCATCTTCCGTGGACTATCGCCAATAACCGATAGATTTCGCTGAAGTTATCAGGCCGGCTTCATGGAGGGTCAGTCTACAACGGACCAAATCTTCACCCTGCGGCAGATCCTCCAGAAGTGCCGCGAATTCCGAGTCTCCACACATTACCTGTTTACTGATTTCAAAGCCGCATATGATAGTGTAAACCGACAAGACCTATGGAAAATTCTGGACGAAGGCGGCTTTCCGGTTAAGCTTACTAGACTTATCAGGGCTACGATGGTTAGGATCCAGTGCTGTGTGAGAATCTCGGGTGGATTGTCGGACCCATTCGAATCTTGCAGGGAACTTCGACAAGAAGACGGTCTCTCCTGCCTGCTATTTATCATTGCGCTTGAAGGTGTTATAAGACGAGCGGCGATCGAAACACGGGGCACGATTTTCAATAGATCCAGTCATATTATTTGCTTTGCCAACAACGTGAATGATGTCGACAGAACATTTGAGTCGGTGGAAGATCAGTACATAGAGTACACAGAGACCCACCAACTATCACCTATCACCAATTGCGACCAGATTTGTGAGAACTAATCACAACGAAGTCGACCGGCATAGATGGTCTACAACGGATCAAATATTTACACTGCGGCAGATCCTCCGGAAGGACCGTGACTACAGAGTTCCCACGCATCAATCGTTCCTTGATTTCAAAGTCGCTCATGAAGGCGGTGGAACATCGTTTCCTCGAGCTACATAACGTGACATAACATATGCATTTGATGTTAGGAGTGGCTTATGACAATGTCTGACCCGATGCGGGCGGCAAAATTAATAGTACAACGCAGAACCAGTGCTCGAAAAAATTGACAGCCCTGCATGAAGGCGAATCTAACACGCATTCAGCGCATGCAGTTTTACCCTGGTAGCGTTCTTTTATCTGTCAGCCCATGGACATGACTACTGAACTGCTGACGGTGTTTGCCTTGTCTATTGTGGAGAATGAAGGCATGTGGAGAACAATACGAACATGAACGTAAGTGATTCGCTCGAATCGTTGGTTTCAGGTTGGCAATGCAGAGTTTATTTCATCTGTACAAGAAACAGCCAAGGATAAGCAGTATATTGCATCAATTCAGGCGTATTGCATAAATTGAATATGAGATTATTTCTAAGTACTGCGTAGAACTAAGCAAGATTAAAAATAAATTAAAGTAAAAAATTTCGAAAGCATCAATTCTCTGACTGAGGCTACGCGTCGGCGTATCAAATAATGCCAAGACAGACATTAAATGACTGCTAACAAGTAATAAAAATCGATTCGGAACATTCGGCATAAACCGAGGCGGCATAATAAGGACTTGGAATGAAAGCGTGGAAGTTCTAGAACTGCAGATCGCTGCATTTCAAGAAGCTAGAACCCTAAAAGTTCGGTATTGCGGCACTGCAGGAGAGTGGCCGCAATGGCGAAAAAGTGTGAAAAATCCGTAATGGCAAGAGCTGTGGTGCTTCCAATGAGTTAGAAATGAGCTGTATAGCGTTGGGCAGAATGCAGAAGCACATACCTAATGGATTAAAGGGTGCTCAACGAAAAACTGCGTCTTTTGATACGTTCTATACTTGGAACATGACCGATCTCAAATATAGATGTAAAATTTCGGGATTTTATGAAGCTTGGAAGTGCTTAAGTTCGACACCCAAACTGACATGTTTTAAAATGACCTCTACCGTCGAGGTACCTAGCACCTTACGCTTCGATTTTACTCTTATATAAATTAAATAAAAATTATCCCTTTACTGACATCCCAGAACCATCATACGATGAAATTTTGTCTTATAGATTATCCCAGCGGAAATATACCGTTCTGATTCAAACTTAGAACAGTCTCAAACTTCGAACACTTCAGAATAAAATGCTCGTTAATATCGCTAATATGATAAAATATTATGCTTATTGTACACCACCGTGTTCATTGGAATGCCCTCTATCCGGTGAGGTATGACATTGAGCTGTAGGATTCCTTGTAAGAAATCAGTAGGCGCTGGAAAAAGTGAGAACTCAGATTTTAACTTGGTTCGCATACTCTTAGCGTTTCGTGCAAAAGTAGCTATTTTTTCGTTTGCATTATTATACCAATTTAACAACGTTTACCTTCCTACTTCGCGATTATTAGATAAGTGCAAGATATGTATGTACTAAATCGTAGTTAAAATACAACATTTCATGCATTATTTCAAAGTTATTAGATAAATTAAAGTGTTCGAAGTTTGAATCACGTTGTGATCAATGATTCAAACTTCGAACAGTCACGAATAATATCAGGTTTTTCCGGGTTTTCCTTCGGAAATACGAATTGTCTACATTGTAAAGCTGTACAAAGTTAACTTGCTTTAGATGTGGTACATGGAATTCGAAAATATTAGCAATTGCCTACAGAAGTATGGATTGAAGTTAACTATTGCATAGAAAATTCAAATCACACTGTTAGGTGGATTTAAAAATACAGTGGTTAGAAAAAAGATAAAATTTCACTTATATAAGTTGAATGACACCAAAAACATTAATATTTATCAAAGTAATACAAGTGTTCGATGTCTGAGACTGAAATATTCGAGCTTTGAATGTCAACCATGAAAGTGTTCGAAGTTTGAATCAAAACCGAACAGCAGTTTTTTAGTGTTTTTCAGTGTAAATTAACATTTTATCCTCATTTTTTGAATTTTTCCATGAAAATAAATAAATTGTCATGCTATTAAACCATATTTGGGGCTAGAGTAAAGATGTTTTCGAATATTTTTCTTTGTAGAAAGTTTCAGCATAGCTTAAGTGTTCGAAGTTTGAAACAGAACGGTATCCAACAACTACGTGAACACTGAACTGAAGAAGATGGTAAGCCGTCACCTTGCGCCTCCTCGAAGATCTATATCAAATGATGAAGACCGGTGGCCATATCTGGAAATGCTTCAAATATATACTGAAGCAGCTAAGAAAGCTAAGAGGTGCGAACTTGAGCACCTGTACCCCAGTTAAGCAGCGACTCAAAGGGTGTCTGCCTCGTAGCGAGCGGCTGAATATGGCAGACCTGTCAACGGCAAGGACCCGGAAATCGAAACTCTCATTTATCACGAAAAACGAAAATGGAAACATGGAACGGATCAACCGGTATAAGATACGGCAAAGAAAACGGAAACGATTGGGAACTTGGTACCTGAAATGTCCGAACTCTGCATGAACCGGCACGAGCTGGCTTGCTTGCTCGAGAGCTACATCGGCTCTTAGTAGAGTTCGCTGCTGTTCAGCAAAGTTCGGTGGCCAAATTCCGGAGAAAGGGAGTACCGTGCAGTAGATTGCAGGCACTTCTTTCTAGTATCACATCTACTGCCGTGACAGTAGAAAGGCAGAACATGGAATCGATTTTGTAATGTTAGAAAAATAAAAGCAAAAGCAGTCGTATATATTGAGAATTATGGCCAAATTAATTAACTACTGCCTTATCAACGTATATGCACCGACAAATGATAAATCCGATGATGGTAAGGACGAGTCCTACGTCAGGCTCGAGAGAACCTATAGAGAGTGCCCAACTCATGACGCAAAAATCACCATCGGAGATGCAAATGCCTAGATCGGGAGGGAAGAATTCTTTCATCCTGTCATTGGAAAACATTCCCTCCATCTGTCGACCAATGGTAACGGTCTGAGGATCATAAATTTCGACACGACTAGAGGAAGGGCCATCTGTAGCACCTACTTTTCATGTCTGAATGTTGGGAAATACGCCAGGTGTGCCGTAGACATCCCGGTAGACCTCGCACCCAATGGATGTGCGCTGACGAAGACGATACACGTTCAGTTGGTATTCGTGGGGATTGGAGAATGGCAGCCCTGGACAGTGATGCCAGGTTTTGCTGAAGAAAAATCCGTAGTTTTACCATCTGTGTTTTAATCACAGAGGAAAGGCTTATACATTATAAAACTTAATCAAATTTTAAATCAAACTTTTGATTTAAATGGAAATTTGGCCGACATTTGTTCTTCATATAAAGTGTTTCTCAGTTTTGCTAAAAAGTAACATTTTTTATCACATAGGTATTCTTGATTGCATTTGAAACAACCTAATACTTTTTTGAATCGAATCAGTTTATAATACATTTCAAATTTCCTCTATATTAATCAAGAACGCACCTACTTGGCTTTCGTCATTCGCCTTTAGGTTTTATTTTTCCAAATTCTTAAATTTTTCGTCGTTTGATTATTTTGTATTTTGTCTTCAATTTTTCGTTTTCTTTGTTTTGCTAAGTGTACTCCGTCAACTTTTCCGTCGTTATTGTCATCTTCTTGTCGTTTTTTGTTTATTTTAATGTGAGCTGTGTGACAGCTTGGGTCATTCGTGGTTTCTGTGGGATTGTAATTTGGACCTAAGTCCTCGGCGTGAGAGATGTGAATGCTAACCACTGCACCGTGTTAATCCCTCGTTTTGTTTGTTTCCTTTTAACGTTTGTTGATCGTTTTCCGTTATTTTTAACAGCTGGTATTCTATCATCGTCTTTTTGTCTCTTTTAAGTGATTTAGTCGACATTTTTTCTTGCTTTTTGTGGCGTTTTTGGTTTGATAGTATCGTCATTAGTGTCTTTTTTGGCATAGCTTGTCACTGTTTTGTTTCGTAAGGCTTTTTTAGGCATTTTTGTCGCTGTTTATTACGGTTTTTGGCGTCTTTTAACCGTATTTTAGTCGTTTTCAACTATTCGCCTACTTGTCTTTGTGTGGCCTCGCCAGGTAGCGCAGGGAGTATATCAATCACACATCTTACCTCGTCGACGGTCCAGCAGGAAAAGAGGTCGGTTCTAAGAAGGAATTTCCTAGCATGCTTCAATCCGTAGGATTGTCAACGCATGCTGTGATCCGCAGATTGTCGTGTCGGAGTTGCTGTTAACCGATAACCGCGTGTATACAGTATGCACCCCTTTGTTGGCGCATATATTGTTCGCAGGTATTTTCCACCTGCCACACATCCCCCTTCCACTCCATTAAAAAGTGAAATTGTCATAGATACATTTAACTAGCCGTTTTCACTGTTATTTCATACTCAAATAACTCAGAATGGGATAATTCACTTCTATTTTATCTGCTTTATAAACAACATATTGCGAGTAACATAATTTATGCTTCGTATTAAAATGTATAGTATACGCACTATTAGGAAACGAAATGTGCTTGCCACCAACATCTCAGCGCGTGCGAAATAACATGACAAACTTCAGGTCCATGACATTCGCACGCTGTCATTCATTGTCTAGAGACGCGGTTGGTGTGGCCGTCAAACTCACACATTTCCCATGCATCATTTATCGGTACCAAATTTTTGATTCTGGTACCCACTATGGAAAACTGCTTACCCGAGAGCCGAGAATGATCTAAGAGACACTCATTTGACTTCCACATGTGAGAGATAGCACGATATCATGCTCTTGTTCACTGCAGTTCGATACGAAGACGTCAATAGGGTGAAAATCATTGATTAGGACGTCTCACAGCCATATGGAAAACGCTTTATCTAGGTTCTCAATGTTGCGTTCAAAGTCTTGTACGCGAGAATATTCGTGGATTCGTAGGATGATGTCCTAATCCTAATCCTAATGCGGATTGAATTTCACTAGCTGTTTCAATCGTTTTCCGAGTCAAGACTACAGTAATCTAAATTAGTTGCAACTGTATTTTAATAACATGCATCAGAATAAGAAAAATTACCCCTCTTTTTCTTGATATCCTTACTTGCACTCAATCATTGCTCTTTTGATGCTAATATTCAGATCGTTCCATATTTCACCTCTCTCCAGTTAGGTTGTCGGGAATATGTATAGCATCGCAAACTAATTCATGTGCCAATCGATTACAAGGTCAAGTTCAGTGAGATTTCAATAATTTTGAAAGAACTTGTTGATCAGCTTTCGAAAATTGAACGTAATGCATCTATACAAACGAGGATCATATGATCCTTTCGACAGGGTTCATTAATTAATACCAACTCGCACATGAATCTAACGGGTTAGTCAAAAACCTTACTGTTCATAATTTGGCGAATAAAGACATCCTATTGGCTTTACACAGAACATGCACACTTTACTGTGCCTTTCCTTCAAACAAGGCTTCACAAAGTCTAGCTCTCAGTCAAGGTGAGTTTTGAGTACACATCTGTGGTTCAATAACTTACGGGTTAGCCAAGTATTGTGTGCAGACCATCCAATTCGGAATTGGTAAGTTTTGCCACTACAGCTACAGGCTAGCTTTTAACTTTGCAACCACTTTTCAGAATCGTAAACTAGAATCTTTTTCTAGTTGCCCGTATTGTGTTACCGGGCTAACCAACGGTATACGGCGATTCCAATGCTGATCATCCACATATCCAAATATCAAACCAATCAACACAAGCTACATACAATCACTACATAGCAATAACTTTATCGGGCTCTCTTGTATTTAGATTACCCGCTGCGTTTCGTCTTCGACTTATCAGTATGCGACAGTTCTACCTGGACCGTCCATAGACGCAATGTCTATAGTAGGGTAATATCAGACAGTACTTGTGTACCAAGTAAACGAATGGTTTCCTTGAAGCAACTTCGTTCTGATGAGATCCAATAAGATCGAAACATGGGTTCGGCTCCCTCTTGTATTTGGTTTTGCAACTGACAACAATTCAATTGTTTTACCGCGACTGCGGCCAATTTGATCAACATTGTTGACAATTTTCTTCACATATCATAATAGCTTTCCGATGCTCCAATGAACGTCTCGTTCATCACTTCTCTTCCTGTTTCCTATAAACAGTACTTTGATGAACGTCTCGTTATATGAAGGTCTTACTATTTTTACTATTATTTGGTGACTCGAGTGTCTCGCCCCATCGAGCTATTGGTAACCAAAACTGCTAGCCAATACTACTCCGATGGGCGTCTCACTCGGTCACAGCCGGAACCAACGGTTCACGAATTGACGTCTCGTAACACCGGACTATGTTCAAGTATCGGCGATACTGCGGTGTACGTCTCGTCAAATCTCATTGCAGTAAACACGTTAACTGCAACTGCACAGAATCAGTGCAACGTGTCGATACCGTTTTTTCACATCACATACACAGCAGGCGTTGCGTGAATAACGCAATAAATCTCAGCGAAAGAAATTTAAGGTGAAGGTCGTCAGAGGCCAGCAGCTTTTTTACTGATTTCAGTACTTGTTTCCACTATCGTTTTGTTTATGCTAAGTTTATGCTGAGTTGCTAATAGTAGATAATAATCTGTTATGAACAATTATGAAACGTAGAATCGCGTATCCATTTTTGCTGTTGAACTAGATCCGACAGTAATTCTATCACATAAAATGTTGTTTACGGTGAATTTTATTATCAGAGAATTTCATAACTATATTTTCGACACTTTACGGCCGTTAATTTAATAGCGAAAATTATTGGCCAATTTCATGCTCAACGTAAATATGGCATCACTCCCGTTTCCTTGGTAACGTATCAACAACGACGGTCGCGGATTCGGAATTGCAATCGAAACGAAGTAAAGTTTTTCATATCAATTCAAGTGAACAGTTTGGGCAAAATCACTATAAAATCTTACAAGATAACTGTTCTGGTGGTAAATTCAAGTTTTCTGTGCTTCAAGTTAAGTTTCGCGAGTGATGTGATGAATGGAACGGCCGAAAAAAATTAAATAAAAATCGACGGCGAAAAAGTGAAAATAGAGTGATGAATTTTAATTGGGCAGAAATCTCAGTATTTAGTGTAAGTTATGCTCCAAAAAGTGTTAGAAACTATAGAATGCAATGTTTATTGCTTCGAGTTGCAAGATCTGATTACGGCTAGCAGGTTTGTTGAAGCAATTTTATTTTTTTGTGATGATTTCCCGAGTCTATGGGAGCATTCTGATACACTTGAAAAGGGAAGGGAAGGGTAATATTTGGTGCCATACTGACTGCCATTAATGGACTCTGACGACCTTGTCCTTAAATTGAAGAAATTAAAATGTGTTTGATAATACTCCCTGCAAATTTTTATTTGTTTTCTTCATATGCATCTTGAAACAAGATGCACAGAGACCTAACAGGATCGCCATTGTGTAGCCTCGCCAGGTAGCGCAGGGAGTATATCAATCACACATCTTACCTCGTCGACGGTCCAGCAGGAAAAGAGGTCGGTTCTAAGAAGGAATTTCCTAGCATGCTTCAATCCGTAGGATTGTCAACGCATGCTGTGATCCGCAGATTGTCGTGTCGGAGTTGCTGTTAACCGATAACCGCGTGTATACAGTATGCACCCCTTTGTTGGCGCATATATTGTTCGCAGGTATTTTCCACCTGCCACACAGTCTTCACTTCTTCGTCGCATCTATTCGCAGACACTTCACTGCCTGTTCGTCGATCGTTCTTTCATCATCTTTTCGCTACCTCGCATTGTCTGTTCGTCATATTATCGTTGCTTTTTCGGAACCATTTAGTCGTCTTTTTGTAATCTCTTTACTGCCCTTTTTTCGTATTCGTCATTTCATTGTCATTTCTCTGTTACATTTTTATCGTCTTTTTATAGTCTTTTTGCCATCTTTCCATCGTATTTTCGTTTTATGACATTTTACCGCCTTTTCTTCATTTTCATTGTCATCTTTCTATCATCTTTCGTCCTGTTTGTTTCCAAGACTAGAAAACTGTTGTAATTTTCTTGTATTTTCGTTATTCTTTCGGCGTCTTTTTGATGACGTATATTCGCCACCTTTTCGTAGTCTTTTTTGCATGTTATATCGACTGTTTGACAGTTTTTAAATATCTCTTTTCCATTTTTCGTCGTGTTTTATTTTGTTGAAGTTTTTTGTCGCCTTTTTATCGCACTTTTGCCATCTTTTCAGCACAGTTCCATTGACTTCTATTCACATTTTCGTCAACATTCCGCTGTCTTCGTTGTCTTTTCTATTTATTTTAGTCAACTTTTCATCGCTTTCTGTGCCCTCTTGAGCAAATAACGGAAAACGACGGAGAAAAAAAAATTACAGAACTGATAAAATGTGAGAAAAACTAAAAATGAAACAATTTAGCCATTTTGCCGCATTCCAACCAGGAAAATATTATCATTATTATAAATTTCTGCCGCCAAAGCGAAAACTGCTAGTTTTTTTTGACAGCATAACAGCAATAAAGCAAATCTTCCATTTTAAAAACACTTCTCGTTAAAAAAGTATTCTATTCGCTCCTTTCTCTCAGAAACAATGAAGTTGTGCTTTTCGGGATATTGTTCATTGCATGTAGCGTACGCGTACTTTTTGTCACTAAATGAAACTTTCAATCTTTTCCGCAAAGTTCATGAAAATCCGTAGATTTGAGCACTTGATTCGTAGGTCAGTAGAAAATTCCTAAATCTGTAGAACTACGGATAAATCCGTAGATGTGGCCTCACTGGGTTCGATTTCGAGTTTGTTAAGATATATTTACGATAATTTTCGTACATTTATATACGAGTTGGTGCTAGCTGGGGAAGTACAGGAGCCCCGGAAGCTGCCGAAAGTCCACCTTGACGTTACACTTGACGGGATGTCTCATCATCCATGATGATTGAGTTGAAAATTTTCCAGGTGCTTGCGCAAAATAAATTCGCGGCGTTGCTTTTCAGCTGACGCCATTTTTCCAATTTTCGAAAAACTGACAACGATAAAAATATAGTGTAACGAATGCACTCTAAACTACTTCTACCCAAATTTTCTACAGCGTTTCTTCCGTGACGCAATTTGATGTGGGACACGCTGTAGTATTTGACGACTTGTTTCTAGTTACTAGTTACTGCGCCTCTAATTGTCGTGCTAGGAAACAAATGACAGTGTTTTGATCTAGAAGGATGGTTTACTTACTGGTAAAAATTCGATAATGGAAAACGAGGGACGTGGAAAAAAATCTGGATACTCACGTTGAAAACTCAACGAGGGTAGGAGAAATAACGGGTGACAACTAAAATGTTGGATTTTTTTTCTCAAGCTGTCAAAAAAAGACAAAGATACATTACATTAACATTTGCAAATTTGAGACCATTTTTAAGAGTTGTAGAATTTGTTGCTTCCCATATATCACCCGCCTAATCTTATATCGTGTACAAGATGCTCAGTTGTAAGATTAGGCGGGTGATATATGGGAAGCAACAAATTCTAAAACTCTTAAAAATGGTCTCAAATTTGCAAATGTTGACCGACTTGGCTGAAATTTTGACCAAAGTCTCAGAAATGATTATAAAACAAGTGTCGTTGAGCTGAGGAATGTGGGTCATTTTTAAGATCACTTTCAGGACCCCTAAAGTGACAAAAATTTCACTTTTTTAGTTAAATTTCATATTTAATTGGAAAAATCTCGTCCAACTTTTGTAGAACCATAGTGAATGTGTTTATATCCTGAAAGCTTATCCTCTAAGCTTTCCAAAAGTGTATAAAAAACTTAAAATTGCTATTGAGTTATTCATGATAGTTTGTGTACACCTAGCCAAAAAACGTTTTTTTGCAATAACTTGTAATTTTGGGGGTGGTAGGAAGATTTCAAATGTGTTTTAATGATGTACGTGGTGTGACTAACAACGTACACTACGTCATTTGAGAAGTATTTTTTCCGTGTAACACCGTGTTATTTCCTCATGGAGAAACTGGAAATTTTATGCAGCCAAATTCTAAATAAAACAGTCTTTATTGGCTAAGATATTAGCAAAGCTTTGCATGTAAAAAAGACTAAGCTTGTGAAAAACAACTTCACCTCAAATTGGCAATGGCAAATTTCAATTGTCAGTCACATTAACACTGAAAGTAGCGATTTTTTTTTTTGCATGCATAATCCTTTGTCTAGTAAACAAATAAAAACAGCTGGCTGTCGAATTTCACACCTGCAAATGATATTCACGACCCAAAATACAATTCCTGCCTATAGGTTATAACTATATGGCCATTAGAGTGTGTACCACAGAGATGTGTGTACGTCGATCGCGTTAACGTCATCCGAATCGTTTTTCGTAAACATACAAGTCGATTTTTCAAATTCTGCTATCGACATATCGCACTTTTATTACCCCTCGTTTGACCGTTATTCACAATCTTATCTCGGCTCTCAAAAGTGTTATCAGTGCCGCGCTCGTCGGTCGTGCCAATGACTAATAAATCGATACCGTTTACCGAGCGAGACATTTCGTTTACATTCATTCATTCATTCATTCGTTGCAGTTGAAACCAGTTCCCGATAACCTGTTGGGCCGACCGGTATCGGTATCGGTCGACGAAGAAAAATGCGTGAAAGTATCAAATATTCCTCGCTTAAGCCAAAATCACAATTTTCGCTACTAGCTAACAGACTTTTGTCAAAATCGTTCTTCCGAAAGTATGGTATCCTCTGCGGTGTTTTGCTGGCTGGACTTACCTATTTGGTTTATCACAGGGCGTCGCGTGTAAGTAATCCACCAGATTGGCATGAAGTTTGATCCTAAAAATTCTAATTGGGTTTTAGCAATACTATATTTATCAAACTCTTCCGGCCTATCAACGGAGTCTACATTTCGAACTGAGTTCGGAAGGATCAAGAGAGCAACAGTACCAATCGGACCGATGGCAACCGATTGGAGATCCGCAACGAAGGTTCCAAATCTATTCCGCCTACTTCGACGATAGACTGGAAATTGTTGGTATGCTATTGCGTTGCTTGGACTTGCAACTTAACTTAACTTTTTTCTCCTTGTAGAAGATTTACCAATTCCAAAGGATACTCTTCCTTTTGGAAGTGTTCGCATAATCACAATTCTCCCGTTGAACGTTGAAGGCAAGAAAGTATTTTGTAACTTCTGGTAAGTTAAACATAGACACCATAAAGCGACAATTAGTGTTTTTGTAACGTTGGCTTGGTGCGTTTTAAGGTATGAGGGGCGTCCAGATGAGATTCACCGCACACAGGCGGATCAGGTACAGGCCATCCACGAGCATTTTGACATGCCATTTGCGGCTACATTCGTTACTTGTATGCTGACTGGCAACATGAAACACACCAAAGTTACTCTTCCGAACCAGGTTGGTTTGAGCTATGAGCTGGAGCCCAGTATGGTCAATGAGACCAGTTTTGTGCCAATACAGTGAGTACTTTAAAGTTTAAGTTAAGCTTAACGTAAACATCGCCACTTGACAGGCCCTTGTTATTTATGTCTCAACAAGGGCATTGAATATTTTTATTTCTGTTATCACTTTTCATCTGCACCCATCGTAGGAGGCGAGCAAATTTAGTGAGCTAGAAATAGTAGAAATTCGTAGGTGATTGGAAACTAGAGACTCATTCAGCAATTTTTTGTTCTCCACATTCCCATTTAAGCTACAACAAATGGAAAATCCTCCCGCAAGGCCACCCCAACTGGAACCTGGCCGTCTGCGTCGGTCCGCTGCATCACAACTACGGCAACGCAGGCCGGCTGGTGGAGTTCATCGAATATTGGCAGCTGCTGGGGGCGGAGCGGTTCTATTTCTACAACAAATCCATCTCGGCGGATGTAAACCGAGTGCTGAACTACTACCAGGACCGCGGTGAAGCCGAGGTGCACGAGTGGAACGTGGACGGGTACCAGTTCGAGCAGGAGCTTCGCTACGAGGGCATTTTTGCTGCCATCAACGACTGTATGTATCGAGCCACGGTGCTGGGGGAGTTTACCTACACGGCGGTTGTCGATTTGGATGAATTTATACTACCGACTGGTGGACAGCAGCAGCAGGGAGGTGGATTGCATAATTTGCTTCGCGAGCAGGATCGGTACGATGCGAACTCGTTCAACTTCCGGGCGGTGTTTTTCTACGGCAAGTACGAGGAAGACTTCTCCCGCAAGCCGGACTGGACCAACAATTCGTACCTGTACACGCAGGTTCGGAACCAGCGGACCAAGTTCCCGCTGGAGCACCACCATCGCAGCAAGTACGTTGCCATCGGGCGTAACGTCATCGAGGGCGGAAATCATTTCGTGTGGAAGGCGCTGAGAGGTAGGTGGATTGTTTTCTTTTTCCATAATTTGCTACACGGAAGTTTTCTTTTCGAACCAATAAGAGTTGTTTTATAAGTACAAAATTTTGGGAAATGATAATTTTTGAAAGCTGGTTTTGACGTAGAACTACGTCTTACCGCAGGGTGTCAATGTAAAATTTGGATTCAACCCAGCGTCACGAAAGAATGAAAAATTTTGAACGCTAATTGCTCTGCCAATTCTGAATGGATTTTCATGGTTTAGACACCGATCGACTCATAAAAGATGTAGCAATTATGTGATTTCTATTGAAACATTCTTTTTCAATCATTTAGTTAAAATTACCGAACAGTTTCAAGGTCAAATTATCTCATACATTTTCTTTGTGATCACCTTGCTCCACAGGCAGGGACGACAGTTAAATACACCATCTATTTACTGTGATTACTTTATGTTTAGAAAAAAAGCAAAAAAACTCCCTCGTCCGAATAGGTCGAAGGTTCTTTACGACGTTCAGACTTATACTAATTTGATATCTGTGCTTGGAAAGTATGCTAGAAAGAGTGATAAAGTCCTCTCGTCCCAACAAGATTTCTTAGGACTGCGACAAACCTAATCCAGTTTGATATCCTGAAAGTAAACAATTTTGTTAAAGCATAAAACCACCCCTTTTTGGCGAGAGTTTTGCTTTTGACGTAGGACTACGTCTAGGGTATTGGTAGGGTGTCATTCCAAAAACATTTAAAAGTACGAGCGTCACGAAAAATTTAGATTTTGCATGATCAGTTTTCAATGCACAATAAGAAAAACACAATATTTAAGTTCACGCTATTGAAAAATTGAAATTTCAGGGTTTTTGTTAGAAAAATGAGGTGTTTTACTAGCAGAGACATCAATTTGATCATTCCCTGTACAGCTGCAGACAATGGAGACCGAGACCGAGACCGAGACCGAGACCGAGACCGAGACCGAGACCGAGACCGAGACCGAGACCGAGACCGAGACCGAGACCGAGACCGAGACCGAGACCGAGACCGAGACCGAGACCGAGACCGAGACCGAGACCGAGACCGAGACCGAGACCGAGACCGAGACCGAGACCGAGACCGAGACCGAGACCGAGACCGAGACCGAGACCGAGACCGAGACCGAGACCGAGACCGAGACCGAGACCGAGACCGAGACCGAGACCGAGACCGAGACCGAGACCGAGACCGAGACCGAGACCGAGACCGAGACCGAGACCGAGACCGAGACCGAGACCGAGACCGAGACCGAGACCGAGACCGAGACCGAGACCGAGACCGAGACCGAGACCGAGACCGAGACCGAGACCGAGACCGAGACCGAGACCGAGACCGAGACCGAGACCGAGACCGAGACCGAGACCGAGACCGAGACCGAGACCGAGACCGAGACCGAGACCGAGACCGAGACCGAGACCGAGACCGAGACCGAGACCGAGACCGAGACCGAGACCGAGACCGAGACCGAGACCGAGACCGAGACCGAGACCGAGACCGAGACCGAGACCGAGACCGAGACCGAGACCGAGACCGAGACCGAGACCGAGACCGAGACCGAGACCGAGACCGAGACCGAGACCGAGACCGAGACCGAGACCGAGACCGAGACCGAGACCGAGAATGGGAGACCGAGAATGGGAGACCGAGAATGGGAGACCGAGAATGGGAGACCGAGAATGGGAGACCGAGAATGGGAGACCGAGAATGGGAGACCGAGAATGGGAGACCGAGAATGGGAGACCGAGAATGGGAGACCGAGAATGGGAGACCGAGAATGGGAGACCGAGAATGGGAGACCGAGAATGGGAGACCGAGAATGGGAGACCGAGAATGGGAGACCGAGAATGGGAGACCGAGAATGGGAGACCGAGAATGGGAGACCGAGAATGGGAGACCGAGAATGGGAGACCGAGAATGGGAGACCGAGAATGGGAGACCGAGAATGGGAGACCGAGAATGGGAGACCGAGAATGGGAGACCGAGAATGGGAGACCGAGAATGGGAGACCGAGAATGGGAGACCGAGAATGGGAGACCGAGAATGGGAGACCGAGAATGGGAGACCGAGAATGCACTATGGGCCAGAAATTAAAATTTCGGGACAAATATATTTGCGATTAAACGGTGTGTCTCAGCTCAATGTGGTCTTCGGCAACTTTTTGAATGAAAAAATGATGCATCTTTTGAAGGGGTCGTCCAATATTTACGTGTTATTTTAGCAACAATTTAAGTAATAACTTTTTGAGTAAATAATTTTTCACCTTTCTGGTTTCAAAATATTAAAGATAAACCAATTTCAAGTATTTTTTCTGAAGATACCAAACTTCTACCTTTCACCCATTTTCAGCAATAGACCTTTGTTTATAAACGACCCCTCAAATCACATTTCTTCTTGTAACATGTTTATTTCAACAGACAGCTCAATGTGATGTTCTAGACAACATTTTGCACATAAAAGAGGAATATTTTTGCTAAAGACTGTTTTGCTTTTTCTGCATTAATTAATAAGATATAACTGATTTTAGGCCAAAAACCGTTTGATGAAAAATGTGTATTTTTTCAAGGGTGGTGTCTTCGGAGAAGTAAAATAATAAAATATAGCGCATCTTCCTGTACTATTAGGGTGACCATGAATTCACCTATTAGGGTGATACAAACTTTTCTTTTCTAAAATAATTTTAAAAAAAAGTTTTTTTTCTCCAAAAGTTGTAAAAAATACTAAAATAAGCAACTTTGCTGAATAAAGTAACTATCTATCTCTTACCGGTTACGAAATATAATGATGTGTTAAAAAAGAGCACTTAAAAATCAATTACTTTCAATAACTTTGTACACGACTATTTTATTTCTTTCAAATGCTTTACAAAGTTATTGAGTATGTTGAAATACATATTTTCTGTGAAGACTGTTTGACGCTAGGAAGCATATTTATTAAGTTATAAAATGTATGAAGAAAAAAATCCGCACTATTCCCAGGTATTCCCAGCCATGGTATTCCCAGGTATTCTCTGAAATGTACATTTGGGCAGATAGCTTTAATAATTCCTAACAAATTGGTATGCAAACTAATTGCAGATACTTGCAGATGGCTAAGATATTCGGATTTTTCATCAGACGGTTTTTAGCCTAAAATCAGTTATATCTTATTAATTAATGCATATAAAGCAAAACAGTTTTCAGCAAAAATATTCCTCTTTTATGTGCAAAATATTTTCTAGAACATCACATTGAGCTGTCTGTTGAAATAAACATGTTACAAGAAGAAATGTGATTTGAGGGGTCGTTTATAAACAAAGGTCTATTGCTGAAAATGGGTAAAAGGTAGAAGTTTCATATCTTAAGAAAAATTACTTGAAATTGGTTTATCTTTAATATTTTGAAACCAAAAAGGTGAAAGAAAGTTTATTCAAAAAGTTATTACTTAAATTGTTGTTAAAGTAACGCTTAAATATTGGACGACCCCTTCAAAATATGCATCAATTTTTATTCAAAAAGTTGCCGAAGACCACATTGAGCTGAGACATGCTGTTTAACCGCAAATATTTTTATCCCGAAATTTTAATTTCTGGCCCATAGTGGAATGGGAGACCGAGAATGGGAGACCGAGAATGGGAGACCGAGAATGGGAGACCGAGAATGGGAGACCGAGAATGGGAGACCGAGAATGGGAGACCGAGAATGGGAGACCGAGAATGGGAGACCGAGAATGGGAGACCGAGAATGGGAGACCGACAATGGGAGACCGAGAATGGGAGACCGACAATGGGAGACCGACAATGGGAGACCGACAATGGGAGACCGACAATGGGAGACCGACAATGGGAGACCGACAATGGGAGACCGACAATGGGAGACCGACAATGGGAGACCGACAATGGGAGACCGACAATGGGAGACCGACAATGGGAGACCGACAATGGGAGACCGACAATGGGAGACCGACAATGGGGGACCGACAATTGGAGACCGACAATGGGAGACCGACAATGGGAGACCGACAATGGGAGACCGACAATGGGAGACCGACAATGGGAGACCGACAATGGGAGACCGACAATGGGAGACCGACAATGGGAGACCGACAATGGGAGACCGACAATGGGAGACCGACAATGGGAGACCGACAATGGGAGACCGACAATGGGAGACCGACAATGGGAGACCGATAATGGGAGACCGACAATGGGAGACCGACAATGGGAGACCGAAACCGAGACCATCTGCATCTCTATATAATGCAAGTAATGCAATGTATTTTTTTTCGTGAAAATGTTAGCAAATTTAAGCAACACAGAAAAAGTTTTTCATTGAATTTTCTACTGGTGCTAGAATATTGCAAAGAAGAGACTGCTTCTGCTTGATCAGATTAAAACTCTAAAACTCTGAACCCTTTGTCCTTTGACGGAATGCAGGGATGACAGAATGGTGACAAGATAAAAAGGCAGGAAGCGGAAAGGGGAAGACAGGAAAATGAGAAAATGGGAATACGGAAAGATCGGACGAACCGAATATGGAAACACCGGAAGACAGAAAGAAAGATGAAAAGATTTTCATCGCAAAACGAGAAAACTGGAAGACAGAATAACGGGATGGCGTATAAAAGAGATGACGAGATGACGAGATGGCGAATCGATAGAATGACGGGATGACGTGACGCCGGGAAGAACAGAAGACGGGAATACGGGAAGACTGAAAGAAGGGAAGACGAAAAAGCAGAGTGTTGCGACGCCATGAAGGCAGGAATATGAGAAAACAGGAAGATTAGAAGATGGAAAATCGGAGAATCGGAGAAGACGGAGTGAAAGAAACAGAATGAAAGACAAGCAAACAGGAAAGCGAGAAGACATGAAGACGGGATGATGGAAAGAGAAGGCGGAGAAATGAAAAGATGAGAAGATGGAAAAACAACAAGACCGGAAAAATGGAGAATTGAAAGTTGGAAATGGAAGCCGGAAGATGAAAGTCCGAACGATAAGAAGACCGGAAAGCGGGAATACGGGAAAGTCCCAAGGGTTAACGTGATAATAAGAAGCAGGAGAAGGGCGAGAATTACCATCTGGGTTAAAACCACATAAAAAGACTGAAAGATAAGAAGACAATACGGGACGCGAGAAGATGTGACGTGAAAAATTGGGTAGCCGGGAAAATGAGAAGTAAAAATAACCTAAGAATATCGAATACAGAAAGACGACGGGATGACGAGGAAACGGAAGACGAGGAAACGGGAGAGCAATAGACGGGAGGACTGGAAGACAAGAAGAACAGAATGCAGAAAAACTGGAAGACGGGAGCTCCCTAGACCAGACCCTAAGGCGAAAATACAGAAGAACAAGAAATTGGGAAGAACAGGAGACGGGAAGGTGGAAAGATATATAGACTCGGAAAAACAGGCACGTATAGTTCTTACGAAATAAAAAATAATTTTTCCACTGAGCGTTTTCGGGCATAATCCTACCTATCGACAGAGTAGTGTTCGTTTGCATAAAGAGAGTCAGACTCTGCCTGCCGTATTTATGTATGTACATCAATTCCCATGCATTAAAATGGGAGGTCTTTCTCACATTTCCAAGGAGCTTTGTGCTCCACCAATCAATTTTTTGTTGGTACCAGAAGATTAAATGTATTGCTAGATAGGAAGACCGGAATATCTAAAATCAAGAAGACTGGTAGACATAATGACGTGACGAAGTGATAACGCGATAATGGGATGATGGGACGGGAAATCGGGAAGATGATAGGTTGCAAAAGTTTGAACATATGTAGACGAGATAATGGCAAGACAAAAAGGCTTAAAGCATGAAGACGAGAAGATGAGAGCATGGAAAGACGGGAAAAAATAAAAGAACGATGCAGAAGATGAAAAGACGGGAAGAAATGAGATAGCTGGATGACGAAATGACGAGATAACATGACCACGGGATTGCAGAAAGCTAGGAAAGTGGGACGCCGAGAAGAATGATGAAAAACGGAAAGAATGGGAGACAAAAAGGCAGGCAGAAAAGGGTCGATAAGAAAGAACCAAGGCGGGAAGAAGGAAAGAGAGAGTTCGGGAAGGTGAAGACGGGACGACGTGATGATGAAAAGATGGGTAGACGGGTAGCCTGGAAGACGAGTAAACAGAAAAAATGAAAGACGGGAAAGCATGATTGGCGGACGATATGGTGAGTTGAGAGAAGTATGTCGTTATATTATAATGTCATCGCTTCATCATGTTATCGTGCGCTTTGAAGTTTGGTATCTAGTTTTTGGTCATTCCCTACTAGCACGGTTGTTACAAAGTAGTTGTGATAACCGAATTATGACTAATTTCAGTCGTAATCCGGTTGCTTCAACTAAATGAACCTAAAGTGTGCTACTTGGGTTGGATTTTGACGTCTGATCTGTCACTTGACGTCTGACATCTGACGTCTGGGAAGGAAAGATGAAAAAACGGAAAGGCTGGAAGATTTGGAGGAAAACAAGAAGATGGGAGACAAACAGACGAAAAGATGGCCAAACGAGAAGATATATAGCTTTGAGAAGACGAGAAGGAAGGCGAGAAGCCAAAAGATAGTAAAACGAAAAGATCGGTTGATGGAAGATGGAAAATGGAAGACGAAAGGCGAAAAATCGAAGATTGTAAGATGGGAATATGGAAAGACGGAAAAACAGTAAGATGGGAAGACAAGAATATGGCAAGATATGATAACGGGAAGACGAGAACATGGTAAGACGAGGACCAGGAAAAGTGTAAGATGGGAAGACAGGAAGACATGAAATTGGAAAATGGGGTAAAACAGGAAGCCGAAAAGATACTACGCAAGTAACACAATTGGTTTTAAATAAGAATTGATAACAGATTTAAAACAAAGCTAATTGCTGTCCTTTCGTTTTCGCATACTCATTTAAAACCAATTTCCGACTGAAAAAGCGCAAGAAACGAGCTAAAATGTAACATGTTTGTGAAATATTTCAAAGTGACGCCTATGCGTTGCATGGCTTTTGTACTACCGACAGAAAAGCGCAAAGAACTGTGGAAGGGATTTTTTCTGACATTTCCCTAAAGTTATGTATTTACAAGCAAAATAATGTCAGACATTTTTCGCAAGATAAAATGGCTAAACTATATTTCGGAAAGTCATCAATCACTCAAAACAACATTGTAGCCTTCACATAATCCAAACTAAAGTGCGATTTTAAATTTATAGTGAACTTTGCCACTCTACTTTCGAAAAATTGATGCGCTCAAGATTTACTTTTATAAGTAAAAGTTGAGTGGAATCGAAATAAATATCATTTTATGACAAACTCACAAAACATGCTAATCTCTTCGAAAACTTGTGGGATATTTCATATTAATCATGTTATATGTCCCTTTTATACATAAAATCATTCTATGACACAAAAATATTGATCTATTTCATTATATTTTGGCGCAGTCATCGGCCATGTTTATACAAGATTGGGTACAAATGAGCACACCGATAACCGAAAAATTCGAAACCGATGAAAAGTTGTACTGTATGAATTTTTTTTGTGTTAACTTACAACTGATTCACAGTTAATTTTTATTTGTGAAAGAACTTAAATTGCGCTCAAAACATACTCGGAAAAGTTATAAATTGGAGCATTTATGCTCAATAAAATATTGCAATCTTGCGAAAATGTGTCAAAGTTATTGATCTGCGCTGTACTCATCGTCATCACTTCGCACGCTGTTCAATGCCGGCAATTCGCAACTACGAAGTTGCTGATCGATTGCGTTTGATTTTTGTGTGACACAAAAAGAGAAGGAAGTATTTTTGCTTTTGTTTTCACGTAAGTTTTGACAATTCGGCATGGGTTTTCGTGTGAGTGCGAGAGGCTTAAAAATCTCTTTTACTTTCGTAGTCGCGAATACTCAGTTGTAAATGATCGATAAAAGCTTGTACAACTTTACGAAATACAACTTTAACCTGTCATTCTGGCTGAAAACATCGGCGTTTGGAATAAAACATTTTTATAACATCTTGTTTTCCATTAAACTTAATTATGATTTAAATGCAACTGCTTCCTGAATATTTTTCTAAAAAACATGTTGCAAGTGTTACTTGGGCAATGATGAGATATGAAGATAACGGAATGGTGGGAACACGCAAGCACTGGTAAACAAGAAAACGGGGAGATTAACAGACAAGTAGACGGTAAAACGGGGATGGATGCCATTATGTCACCTTGTCGGGTCATTTAATTTCTGGTGATGGCAAAAACGGGAAGACAGAAAGACAGGAATATGAAAAGGTGGGGACAGGAACACTGGAAGACGAGAAAAAAAAGAATGAAAAACGAGTAATCTGGAAGGCGGGATAATACGATAACAGATTGACGGAATAGTGCATTGGAATCTTTTCGTCATGTTATCATATCATTTAACATTTGATGTTTGTCTGGAGATGATCATCCGGTATCAATCAGTTGACGCCTGGGATTTGACATCCGGAACGCGAAAACAACAGGATGAAAAGACGGGAGGCTGGGACGACGGGATACCCGGAAAACGGAAGATTGAAAGACGGAAAGATCAGATGATAGAGTCACGTGATGACGGAAACATGAGAAGTTGGAAAGACGGCAATTCGTGAAAGTGTCCAATAAACATTTTTGTTTAAGAATAGCTTATTCAACTATTGTACAGCTAATTCTCGTTGAACAAGTGCTTGATAAGCTATTATACAACAAAAATGTGACTTGGGTGGGGAAGCAGAAGGACGGGATGAAGGAATGACGGAAAAACGGGAAGACTGGAAAACGAGAAAACTGAAAGAATAAAAGCCGGGAATGCGGCTAGATGGGATGGATAAGATGGGATGGATGCAAAAGAAATAATTTGCTTTTAGCTGCTTTTCCAGTCTTTTATGAAAATTAGATCCGGGATTTCTATTCTCTCCTACGTTTTAACTATTAATTTCAGTATTTTTCTAAATTAAAAAGGCTGCAGCATAACAGTTGTTAGTATAAAAATGTATACATGATGTCACTATATTATAATATCTGCATACTAATATGACATCGTGCGATTTGGCATCTGGAGTTTGGCGACTGGTATCTGTCATTTGACATCTGGCATCTGAAGATGAGGACACGGGAAGACGAGAAAACGACGAGAAGGGAAGTGAGGATGGGAAGTGGGAATGACAGAAATACTAGAGGACGGGAAAATTAGAAGATGAGAAGACCAAAAGACAGCAAGATCGAAAAACGGAAAGCCATTAAGCTTAATGAAGACGAGAAGACAAAAAATAAGAAGACGGGAAGACGAGAAGATGGCTAAATGGAAAGATCGGATGATGGAGGAAATATTGGAAGACAAGAAGACGGAAAGACTAGATGGGAAGTTCGGAATAGATAAAATGGAAAAAGGAAGGCTGGAAGACGGAAGGACGGAACGACCGGAATGTAGAGTGACGGGATGATGGGAACACGAGAAGATAGAAAGACGGAAAGTCGGGACGGTGGCAAGACAGAAAACGGGATGATGTTAAAACAGTAAGACGGGATAATGGAAAAACGAGAACATAGAGAGTATGAAAATGGTTTACATTGAAATATTTTATTCGTAAAAATAAAACATATTTATTTGATTCAATTTTGTCGTTTTGAATTCATTCCAGGAACGAAGGAGTATCGCATCCCACCGGAGACGGGTTTACTGTTCCACTACCGTGATAATTTTATCGGTTATGGTGATGAATTCTACATTGAGGACAACACCGCACGACAGTACGAGAACCGAATATGGGGGGCGGTCGATTCCGTGTGCAGTAAACTTTTCCCGGAAAACTACGGACGCTGTCCGATGGGCGGTGAAGAAAATGATTAAAAAGTAAGCACAAAAAAGCTGGTTACTGGTCTCATCTTATTCTTTTATTCTAAGGTTCGTATAGCTATTTTATTGCTTACGCCAAATCTGTCGTAGACGTAGACTTAAATGTTAAGAGTAACAAAATAATTGCTTGTATTATATTAAAAGCAAGAATACACTTTTTGGTTTTTCTGTTACGCCCCTGTCGTAGCATTTTGGTTTTCCTTTGTCTTCAATATCATCTTCTCCTTAATTTATTCGAATTTTATTTTGTTCAATTTATTGTTGTAACCTCGATTTAATTTGCATCCAAGTCCATTGTTCATTTTGCCGGGATTAAAGTTTCATTTGTCAGGACTGTCCGCCGCTGCCACTGCCGCCGCCGCCGCCGCCGCTCACTGTTTAATGATGTTTTTCGGTGGCTTTGCTGTCGACGTTGCCTGTGTTGTCGTGGGAGGAATCGGAATTAGCACCGCGGCCACCCTCGCTGAATTGCTGGTCGTTGGTAGCGGGAGCGTCAGCGGAGGCAGCAGCTTTCAGTTCACTAGCGATGGCACCACTCAGTTGTTCCGGTACGGAATTGCCGCTGTCCCGATCCAGCAGGTAGCTGGTGGCGCCTAGACCCGTCGGGGGCCGGGGACGTGGACTATAGGCAGCGCTAGAAGGGGCGAGAGAAGCAAAGTTCTGCATTTTAATGGTTAGGAACACTTTGGTCGCGGCACCTTCGGCGCGAGACGGGGTTAGGGAAAGCTTAAAAAGCAAAGTTAATGTTTTCTGTTTTTCTTTTGTTTCGGTGAATGGCAACTCAAAGGACAAACAAAAATGTGGCAATCAAACCGGTTGAGGAGACTAGGCAAATAACTATGGGAAAAGTTCTTTTCAGTTGCATCAGTAACAATTTACTAACATATTTTCAGTTCATGCAATTGCAGCCTGTAGAATTGAGAATCGTAAATTTCCTCGCTCCAATTAGATTTCAGCTTATTCAACCGTGCTAAGAAAATGAAAACCGATATTCGGTTGAAAATAAATTTTTCGCTTCGAAAAGCTTCCCGAAACAAACGCAGCCAAATTAATTAAGTACGTTGTATTAAGGTCTGCTTTCGCTTCAGTTCCCCGAGCCACGTGCAACCAGATAGGTTTTCATCGTGTCGGGCGCAGATGTTGTTTTGTTTCGCAAATTGACTTCGATCCGTTCCACCGAGATTCTTCTGCCGCTGCATGTGTGTACTATCTAGTGTGTACGCTAGTGCGTGGCCAGACGTAGAACAAAAGGTGAGGTACCCGACCTTTACGGAAAAATGGTTTGGTCTGGAAAAACGGAGTAATCGTAGGAGCGCGAATCTATTGTTACTTATCACAAAAATACCGGTCGATTAGGTTGAAAACTTCGGACTTTCGGGTGCAACTGGATTTAAAATCAAAGTTGAAACTGGACTCTTGAAACTATATTTAGACCTGGACTAGAAATTAGAGTTGAAAGTTGACTTGAAATCGGGCACCGAGTCTAGGGCTTTTGATTAACGTTGAATTTGGGCTTGAAGTTTTGCTTCAAATTGAACCGGCAAAAAATGGATTTGAAATTAAATATAACTTTGAAGTAATTTGGACTGGAAATTTTACTTGGAATTAGACATGAAATCGGACTTAAAACAGTATTGGAAGTTTATATTTGAAATTGAACGTTCATTATGTTCCGGTTCATGTTTTTTTTTTATTTTTTGATCGTCGTTTTTCCGTATACCGTTTTCCATTTGCATGTCGTTTGTTTTTTCATTCGTTCGTCTGTTCTGTTCTTTCTTTTATTATGTCCAGTTTTTCCTTCTTTTCTGTTACGGTCTGTTTTTCCTTTCCGTTTTCATTTTTTCTCATCATTTTCTATTCTTTTCTGTCCCGTTTTTCCACTTTATATTTTAGTTTATCCATTCTTCTTTAACAGGATAAAAAAGAACGAAAGAAAAGTCCCATTACTGCGAAAGAAAACAATGAAAAGAATGAAAACTAGTGTGAAAAATAAATTCAAAAGATAAAACGTGTCAAAAGGGGAGCGAAAACGAGACTTAAAAAGAGAAAAAAGTTGAAAAGAACAAAACGAAAGTGTAAAAGTGGAAGAACAAGGCAAAAAACGAGAAGATTGGACAGATAAGATTAAGAACGGAAGAGAAAAGATGAAAAATTAAAAAACAGGAAAGAAAATGATGTTAAACTGAAAAGAAAAGAGAAAAACAGCACAATGAATGTAAATTTCAACATTGTTAAACTTTTAGTTCTGTTTTTTTGTGTACCGTTTTCGTGGTTTTTGCTTCCGTCTTTCTTGTTTTTCTCTCGTTTTCCTTTATTTCTGTCCCGTGTTTTCTGCATCTACATTGTTTCACTTTTCTTAGTCTCAATTTGTCTTACTTTCAGTTCTGTTTTCCCTCTTGTTTTTCACTCATGGTTTGCATTTTCAATCCGGTTTTACGTCTTTTCATTTCCCTTTTTTTGTTTCCATTTTTCGTCTTCGCTTCTTCTTCTTCTTCTTCTTCTTCTTCCTTCTGCTCGTTTGTCGCCTTAGTCTCTTCCATTTTTCCTCTTTAAGATGCCTCGTTTTTCTTCCTTTCTGTCATTGGCTCGGTTTTTTCCCTTTGCGCTCCGGGTATCTTTTTTCATTTCCCGTTTTCATCATTTTTCTTCTATTTTACCGTTTTCTTTGGTACGTTTTTCCTTATTTTTTGTTTTTCTCCTTTTTCTCATCCAATACCTATTTCCCAGTCCCTTTTTAACCCATCTTTTTTTCTTATTTATCCCATTTAACTTTTTCCCCCGTTTTTTCTCATTTGTTTTATCGCTTTTCCCTGATGGTTGCTCTTATTTTCTGTTCCGTTTTCCCTTTCTCGAAAACTCTCCTCCCTCGTTTATCTTTTTTCTATCCGTTGATTCGATTCTTTTTCGGTTCCGTTTTCGCCCTTTTCAGTCCAGATTGTCCTCATATTGTCCTCTTATTTTTCTCTTTTTTTAATTTTCTCTTTTTTAGACTAGTTTTTTCTATTCTGCGACCCTTTTCATTTTTTTTTGTTTTTGTCGGTTTCGTTCTTTCTGTTATCCCGTTTGTGTTCGGTGTCATTATTCCTCACCATTTTCTTTTTTTTCTGTTCGCATTTCTCAATTTTACTGCTCCCGTATTTTCTCCGTTTCTTGTATTTTTTCCGTTTTTGTACTGGTTTTTCTGCTTTTATGTCCTCATTTCCCTTCTTGTCTTCCTCGTTTTCTTTATGGTTCTACTTTTATTTCCTTTACTGTGTTTTTTGTTTCATTGTTTCGCATTTTCTAATTTCATGTCCCCATTTTTTCTTGTTTTTCATCTTGTTTTTCATTCCATTTTTGTGTTTTTTGTGTCACTCGCTACCTTTTTACCTTAGCTCTTCAGATTTCCTTTTTCATCTCCTTTTCATCTTTTCTTTTTCTTCGTGTTTAATCATTTTTCTCCAAATCTGCCTTTTTCTTTGGTACGTTTTTTTGTTGTTTTTTTCTTCTTTTTCCCATGCTATTTCCATTCCCATTTTCACCCGCCTTTCTCCTTTTTCATCCCATTTGACAGGATAAAAAAGAACGAAAGTAAGTCCCATTACTAGAGAAAATGGATGGAAAAAGAGGAAAAATGCGAGAGAAAAGAATGAAAACTAGCGCAGAAAAAAATACAAGAGATAAAACGTGTCAGAATGGGAGCGGAAACGAGACATAAAAAGAGGAAAAACAAGGCCAAAAACGAGAAGATTGGACAGAAAGAGATGAAGAACGGAAGAGAAAAGATGAAAAATAAAAAAAAACAGGAAAGAAAATGATGATAAACTGAATAGAAAAGAGAAAATTCAACATTGTTCAACTTTTTGTTCTGTTTTTTTCTTTCTTTTGTGTACCGTTTTCGTGGTTTTTGCTTCCGTTTTTCTTGTTTTTCTCTCGTTTTCCTTTATTTTTGTCCCGTGTTTTCTGTTACATTGTTTCATTTTTCTTAGTCTCAATTTGTCTTACTTCTAGTCCTGTTTTCCCCCTCTTGTTTTTCGCTCATGTTTTGCATTTTCAATCCCGTTTTTCGTCTTTTTTCCCTTTGTTTTGTTTCCATTTTTCGTCTTCTGCTTCTTCTTCTTCTTCCTTCAGCTCGTTTGTCGTCTTCGTCTCTTCCGTTTTTCCTCTTTGAGATGCCTCGTTTTTCTTTTTTTTCTGTCATTGGCACCTTTTTTCCCTTTGCGCTCCGGGTATCTTTTTTCATTTCCCGTTTTTTACCATTTTTCTTCTATTTTACCATTTTCTTTGGTTCGTTTTTCTCTGTTTTTTGTTTTTCTCCTTTGTCCCATCCAATACCTATTTCCCATTCTTCCCATTAAAAACCATCTGTTTTCTTTTTTGACTTATCCCTCCGTTTTTCTCATTTGTTTTATCACTTTTTCCTTGATGGTTGCTCTTATTTTTTGTTCCGTTTTCCCTTTCTTGACTCGTTTTCTCCCCTCCCTCCTTTTTCTTTTTTCTACCCCTTGTTTCCTTCTTTTTCGGTTCCGTTTTCACCCTTTTCAGTCCAAATTGTCCTCTTGTTGCTCTCTTATCTTTCTCTTTTCGGTTTTTTTGTTTTGTTTTGTTCCTTTTTTCGTATTTCAGCTACCTTTTACTTCTTTTCTAGTCTCGTTTTCTTCTATTCTATTCAATTTTTTGTCGGTTTCTTTTGTTTTTGTCGGTTCCGTTCTGTCTCGTTTGCCTTCGGTGTCATTTTTCCTCTTCATTTCCTACTTTTTCTGTTCGGGTTTCTCAATTTTACTGCTCTTGTAATTTCTCATTTTCTATCTCGCATTTTTCCCATTTTTGTACTGGTTTTTCTGCTTTTATGTCCTTATTTCTTTTCTCATTTCCCTCGTTTTCTTTATAGTTTTACTTTTATTTCCTTTACTGTGTTTTCTGTTTCATTGTTTCGCATTTTCTAATTTCCTGTCCCCATTTTTTCTTGTTTTTCATCTTGTTTTTAGGTCCTTTTTTGTGTTTTTTTTCTACTTTGTCACGCGCTACCTTTTTACCGTAGCTCTTCGGATTTCCTTTTTCATCTCCTTTTCATCTTTTCTTTTTCTTCGTGTTTTGTCATTTTTCTCTAATTCTGCCTTTTTCTTTGGTACGTTTTTTTGTTTTTTCTTCTTTTTCCCATAGTATTCCCATTTTTCATTTCCGTTTTCACACATCTTTCTCCTTTTTCATCCCACTTGACAGTTTTTCTCGTTTCTTTTCGATTCTTTTTTCTCTTCTCACTCTAATTTTCCCTTTTGGGATCTCTTGTTTTCCATTCCGTGTTCTCTTTTTTGTCACGTTTTCCCTCTTCTTGTTTCCCGTTTTCCCACCCTTTCAGTTAGGTTTTTTTTGCTTTTTCTGTCCCATCTTTTATCTATTTGCCTCGTCTTTCCTCCCCTTCTCTTGTTTTTCCTCGTTTCTACCCACCTTTTCCTTCCCCAACGGTCCCGTTTTCACCTATTTAAGTCCTGATTGTCCTCTTGCGTTTTCCCTTTTCGGTTTCTTTTTCGTTATTAGTTTTTTTCTTCCGTTATTTTTCCTTGAGTCTTGGTTTTATCTGTTCTGCTAACCCCGTTTTTGTTATTTCTTTTATTTTCGTCGGTTCCGTTCTTCCTCTTATCCTGTTTTCATACTTTCCATTTTCTGTTCTCGTTTCCCAGTTTTTCTGCTCAAACATTTTCTTCTTATCAATAACGGGTTTTCCCTTTTCTATTCTGTTTTTTTTTTCAATTCTTCTGTCCAGTTTATCTTCATTTTCTTTCTCGTTTACCACATTTTCTTTATAGTTTTTTCTGCTTTTCTCCCATGAGTAATTCTCGCTGAAACTGACACGAGGTCTTCAAATATTGGAACTTTAACGCTTAATTGGTTGAAAATGGTTAAAAAATAAGAATTACGCTTTTGATACCTCGAAATAGTCGACCCCTCGTACGCCAAGGGGTCTAACAGGTTCAAAAAAAGTTGAATTTTGAGCAAACCTTGAGATATATATCATGTAATATTTCATAAATTTGTCATGAAACAACTAACAAATAGCCCGGTTCTGTAAAGAAAAAGAACAGGGCTTTCAAATGGAGTACAATTTTTGTTGTCGGCCATCATGGATTTGGTCGTTGGCCCTACGATATTCCAGCCGGATCTAGCTTCGTGCCACTATTTGAAGGATGTCCTGCAGTGGTACGGAGCCAACGGGGTTACTTTGGTACCCTCAACGCACCGGAACTGAGGCCCATCGAAAAATGCTGGACAATTATAAAGCAGGCACTACGGAAGCATCCCAACGAGATCAAATATGAGGAAGACATGAAGAAAAAATTAGGTTTCCATACGGAAGAAGCTGCAGTTAGATGTTATACAGAACCTTATGAGTGGAGTCAAGTTGTGGAGAAGAGTGGAGTTGAAGTTCAATGATAAATATGCCAAAAGCTTACTAATGGGTTATATATTATTGTCTGAACGTATGAAAAGGATCAGTAGTGGTAAATACCCGGTAGTGGTAAACTACCCTGGACTTGCCGTTTCGATGTCCGGCAACAGATGGCCTGCTACTAACGCACCGATCGAGTATAGGGTAAGAACCCCACAATTCGCCCCCACCCCAGAATTCGCCCTCCCATTGGTATTCCCGTGATTTAACTCAATATATAGTTGAAATATAAGTTGTTAGTTTAATTTATATTCATTTTAACTCAGTTTTCAGTTATTTGAATAGAATTCGTTGTGTTGTTTTATGTATTTTAATGATTTAATGTGGTTTGAAAAATAGGTAATGTATTTAAGACGTGATTTTTCCATTTTCAAGAACGAGCACGAAAAATAAAATTGAGGAAAAGTAATGGAAAATCGTATCTCTTTGCACTTTTTTCGCATCAATTTGGTTATATCTGTTTCAAATTTCATAATTGTGCTTTTATTTTGATATTTTATCGCAATTCTGCTGAAAATAGAACATAAATGCACTGGGCGAAAACTGGGTATTGTAAATCATATGAGTTTCAAAATTCGCCCGGGTCGAATCTGTATATACTTAGCCGAACTTACTGCGTGAACCAGTTTTCGCCCTCATCTATCAAATATATGCAAATATGCCACACATAAGCAAATGCAAGTCACAATCGATTAGTTTGTTCGCTGATTTATGTTTATCAAAATGGTGAGTAAAAGTATAGAATAAATAATATTTTGATGCAGAAAGCACATCATATCTTCATTTGAATTCATCTAACAAAAGAATTACCTGCTAAACATGGGCTAATGGGGTTTCTACCAAACGAACTGTTGAATTAGCAATAATCGACATCGAAATTGATAATAAGATTAAAACCGCACGAATTAATAAGACGCGCATAATATTCTCAAAAATCACAATTTTTCTTGTCATGAGAATAAATCTGACTATTGGAAAATCACACGAAAAATCCGTCTACTATTTTAAAGCATCTAAGCGCAATAAAATTGTTGTCATGAATAAAACTTTGAAAAGTATTTAATGTGCAATGCAGATAACAAAGAAATAATCGTGTTGATAAAATAGAATATTTCGATAATATGAAAATTCTAATAGCTTAGCATTACAAACCCGGTCTAACCAAAAATGCTAGTTAAGAATTCCAAGTTATGTCAAAAAATATACTAGTTGAGTAGGTAAGATGGGTATGCTTACCAGTTACCAGGAATATTTAATACTGTAAACCGACATACCCATTTACAGACAGTGATTTACTAAACAATTTTTTTTCTTCATCTTTTTATTGACTATATTAAGCAGTTAAGCTTAGTTATTTCTTGGGGAAGAGGTTAGGTTGTGGACTCGAGTCTCACCTTCGATTAGTCAATATATATAGCCGAATATCAAGATTTTCCAGTTCAACTAATTTTTTATTGTTCACAGTAAACATTTACTCTTTCCCAAAAAATTACTAAACAATGATATAAGTAATCATTAAGTTTATTTAAACTATTAAAATAAACATTGTACCATTCTGTAGGCACTGAATTGTATTTATTCGCCCACATATCAATAGTGAAAATGAATTCAACAAAGGACCAGAAAAAGCACTATTCATTTTAAATATCTTTGACGAGTGTCAAAAGCCTAATTTTACTGCAATGAAAATAAACATTTAGTAAAAACCCACCTTATCTGTGTTTTTTAGTTTTACTGAATCAGGTATCAGGAGGTGATGATGATCAGTTTATTTCAATTTAGATTAACATTTAACGAATTCCTGATACAAATTGATTGCCATATTAAGCACTGGATAGACATAATCTTAAAGTTAAATAATAGTAACAACAATTCTAACAAAATAATTGAGGTTATTTGGGAAATTTGCAACAAATAACAAGTGGGCGAAATCTGGGTCACATGTGGGACGAATTTTGGATCGCTATGGGCGAAATGTGGTACTAGAGGTTCCTGCACAAAATTGACTTTTTTGCTATCAAATTTCAATTTTCGCGATTCCTAATAGCCACAATAGATAGAATATTAATATATAGTCCTACTTGTCTGAGTTTAGGGCTGATTTTATAATAATATGACGATTTATTCATTTTACAGCATAAAAACCTGATAAAAGGGGCGAATTCTGGGGTCGTTACCCTATAACAATTCAACTCCTTGGTGGTATAAACAAAGAGCAGTCATACAAAAAAATATTAGCGTCGTCGAGACGAGTGAGTGGTGCGTAGAGTAGGAAGAATAAAACCCAATTCGATACTAGACTACCTAATATAAGAGTGCGGCTGTAGTTTAATTAGTAGAACATTCGGGTACCAACCGAAAAAGTGTGGGTACGAACTTCACTTGCAAATGAACGTCCTATTATTATATCTTTGGCCCTCATATCGAAATTTTCTAGTTCATCCAGTTTATTAATCGTCGCGCCAGACATTTTCAAAATTCGGAATGAAACAGAATTTGATATTGTACTAAAAATTAAAGTTGAAATTGGACATGGCAATGGACATGAAATTAGGATTAAAATTGAACTTAAATTAAAAACGGCGGACTTCTGGATTATAGAAATTATTTTGCTTTATATTAAATTTTACAGAGAAGCTGGGAAACGTACCGCAGTATGCCCCAGCCTGGCTACGCCAGCCTCTACTATACATGCAATGCGAAAACACTAATGTCACGCAAAGTCTTTAAAACTGCGGCCGGAATTTAGTGAAAACAATTAAAAGTTTTTCTCTCTCTCTGTTTCGTTCATTTGCCTGCCTGTCGGTGATTGCTTTGGCGCAGTCAGTCAGCATCAGACAGAGCACCGTTCTACTGCAATCTGACGCTGGAAAACAGAGACAAGAGTTTTTCCCAATGCCAGCGTCAAAGGATATGGAAGCACGGCCACTGCCGTCAGCAGCTGCTGTGTATAGTTTTCGGTTGAAAAAGTACCCGGGATTACTGTGCTGTACTGCCGTGCTACCTATACCGAGCGAGAGCAGCTGGAAACGGTTCTTCCGCTTTGCTAGTTTGAATTGATGCTACACATTGAACGCGGGAAAGGAAGCTTGAAGAGGAAAAAGGATGCTGATGGGATAGATCATTGGAACGGAAAATGAATGCGGAAAATCAATCTTCAAATTCCGCAGCGCTACAAATTGCTGGTGGCAGAAAGCGATTTGTTTGGATTCAGGTCGGATTAAGACATTGCTGCATCGCCGTTCTCTTTCTCCGGATGGGTTAAGTGAGAAATGGGTATTGAAGTGCAGTTTGACACGGGCCGCACCATTCCGGAGAATTCTGTGACTGCAACTGCAAAAGTTGGCAGAGAAAATATAACTTTCTTTCGTGGCTTGTTGGTGGTAGACGGTGTGGAGACGCATGGTGATTTGAGAAATCTGTTTCATCTAGCTATAAGTTCAGTGGCAAAAACTAAATAACAATTTAGTTGAGAGAAAGTTTGCTGAAACACAACTCTGACATTAAGATCAGCTGGTGGTCGGTAGTAGGTTGAATAACGAGGGGAAAACTTACAAACAAGTTCGAAAGATAACGATGTCATCGGAGTAAAATTCGTCGAACGTATCAAATGCAAATTCAAACAGAATGGGGATGAGGATTCAGTCAAATCAAAACTTTTGCCCTAATTGCTTTGAATGTTTCAATATGTTGAACTTTTGGTACGAGAAATTTCCTTACGGTTGAGGTGAAATGGAAAGATTCAAAATGAAGTGAAAAATCCCAACTGCCAATATCAAATTTTTCATTTACAGAAAATGCTAACTGAGGAATTCTCTGTGCACTGAAGCGGCTCCATTCAGTCAGTCAAGCAGGTGCAATGCAATGCCCCAATACAAAATCGATGACATCCTCCAGCAGCAGCAGCAGCAGAGCAAAAACGGAATGATTCATCTTGTCATGTCGGATCTCCGAACCATCCAGATCCAGAGGCAGCCCCAGCTCAGTCAGTCAAAAAGCAATGGCTCAGGAATTGGAAGGAATGTCACCACCCACAGAGCTAAAGCAAACCTGCACATCACTCGACATGCATACAAATGAGCAGACTTCTTTTAGCTGCTGGTTTTTTTTTTTTTTTGACGACAGTTGGAGTAAAATATGCCTTCTGCGTCGGATCAAGTTTGAATCATCAAACCGGGGAAAACAAATAAATTTCTGCTAGGTAGGAAAAAAACCAATCTCAGCAAAACCCAATTCAAGTAAAAATAATACTTTCGGTTGGTGCAAACGGACAGCTCGACAAATATTTACAATTCGCGGTACGTAGTACGTACGTACTACTTCCCTGACTTTCGTCGCCGACGCCAACGGGTTGGTTCCTGGTTTAGTCCTGGTGGAGATTCTTTTCACCCAGTGAGGAATGCGATGCAGCGACTACGACGAAGGGCAACACATTCGAGCGCTTCCGGAATTTGCTCTTTGCTACAATTTTTGCCCAGCAGTTCAGCTGTATAGTGTTGGTTTGGCATTATTTGTCATTGGTATGGCAAGAGCGAGCAGGCGACTGTGTGAAACGACTGATCTGTGGTGCATCGGGTAGTGTATGTAGAGTTTAGTGGGAAATGTGAGTCGTTTCGGTGGGAAAGATGGTCAAAATCGGAGGTTTCAACTTTTTTCATTCAAGTTCTCATCAGTACAAATGGCGTGCGCGACAATTCGTCAAAATGTACAGCTCAAGAAGATTGTAAATAGTTTCGACAAAGTTTCAATTGATTCAACCAAATCAAAAAGTGACTATCCTTCATTATTTACCTCCAAAAGTGAGAGTACGCTTAACCGGTAAAATTCATGGTGTATGGAATTTAAATCATGGCACATTTTTTCCGATCTTGTCCGAAAATTGTTGTGATCTATTCATACTTCTTGACATTTTCCCTCATGATATTGTCAACATAAGACATTAATGCTCCCGAAAGCACTCAACTGCTTTTTCGTCCAACATAGTTGAGAAATGTTCAGCTAAAATGTTCTTTCGACTCAAAAATGGCTTATTCCAAATCCTTAGTTGCGATCAATATTAGAATATCATCTACAAAAAAAATTTGTCGTTAAAACGTTGGGCTCGTCGCATGTCATTTATGTACATAATAAACTAATGAGGTTCTAAAACACTATCCTGGGGTACGGCATAATTGCTGCCACATGAAGAATATCGAAATCAACAGTAGTAGTCTCTTCAATTGTTCGTAAATAGTAAAGGCCTAGACTATGTTTCGAAAGTGCAATTTAAATCCAAAAAAATGGCAATCATTCTGTCTTCATGCTCTAACAAGTCTTTCCATTTTGCCAAAAACAGGCTTAATACGCGTTCACAAAAAAAATCCTGCTCGATAGTTCAAGTTTTCCGGTGACAACTTATAATTTGGAACTCGGAGCAACTTAAATAATCCAACAGTTAGCCTCTAACAATATGTTCTAGTACCTACTCTAAGGCGTGCTCTCAAACTCTCTGGATGGAAGTAAAATAAATTATTAAATTCACTAACGACAGAATCGTTTGAAGATACTTTTGGCTTTATTAATGGTTGCGATTATAGCAAATCTGCTGAGAACTCCAAGAATACATCAGGATTTGCATATAGAAAAAATTGCAAGCGAGTATAATACTGATAATACTGACAGTAAAATGCATTTCAGTATAATAAATCAGAAGGTAACATAACATAAAGATTGTACAAAAATAGCACGAACAGAACATTATTATAACTTAAAACTGAGACGCCTGCAAAAAATAAACGGTACGCTAATTGTGACAAAAGTCGCATTTAAACGGTTCAAAAAGAAAGAAAATCAATTGAAAAACTGCCAATAAATAACATAGAATAATCACAACCCAACAAACATTTTATTTGAACAATAGATTATTCAACCGTTATATAGCCAATGTTCAGGAATCAAGCGCTTAATAAGCAATTATACAACGAAAATGTTTGTTGGGAAGAATGAGTAGAAAAGTCATAAGAATGGGCACACGATTAGCAATTAGATGAAAATAATACAAAAATATGATGAATGCTAAATGTTTCACTACTAAGTGCGCCATTTTAAATCTCTTTTTTTTTTTGAAAAAAAAAAGAACATCGTTTACCGTGCCGCTTAGTAGGTTTCGAGGTACGATGCTGGTCTAACAAGCCGGTCGTGAGGTCTGTCGATAAAGGGTCAAGTCTTAGAAAGACGTTTAAGTCCAAGGCCAAGGTTTTTTTTACCGTGCCACATGAAAGTGCATGAAAGTGATACAAATATTTAAAAAAAACACAAAACTGATTTTTTTTATAACGGTAGTCTTTCCAATACACTCAAGTCTCTTTTTACACGGTTTTTTTTTACGATTTTTGAATTAACACGGTTTTTTTTATGATATTTTTTGAATTAACGCGGTTTTTTTTTAAACGGTTTTTTGAATTAACACGGTTTTTTTTAAACGATTTTTTGAATTAACACGGTTTTTTGAATCAGCGCGATATTTATGTTTTCTGAATTTACACAGTATTTTTTCGATGGTTTTTAAATTATAATGTTTGTATATCGTTCGGAAATTTTCTAAGAAAAGCCAGTATATGAAGTACCAAGACCTGCTACGTCTAATACGTACATTCCCAGAAAAGAATAGCGCAGAACAACGTAGGTCAGAGGGAATGGATATTACGAACCCCCTAAAACACACTCACATAATTAATAATAAAAAATAGTGTTCAATCAACAAAAAACTATCAATTTTAATCAACAAAAAACAGTAACAATGTCCAAAATTCTAACCGTAATAACCAGATCCTGTTAATTACAATTTTTCGCAACGGTGGCAGCGATCGGGCTCCTAGAGCGACGATGACGAACAGCAATAGCCACAGCAGACAACTAGTCCTTTAGTTCCAGTCGCATACACAAAATACTGACACGAAATCAAGCGAGGTACGCTGGCACCATGTTGTTGGTGTGGTGTTACGATCACAGCACATTCGTAAAGCATTTTGCCCAAGACCATGTGACGGTAATCATCGCACTCAAGCTGCAGCGATTCTAAAGAAGGGAATGTATCCTTGCTGAATTATAACGTCTTGGGTATGTACTTTTTATGGCTCTTTGGTTAGCGGCATCGACGGCATCGACAGGAGTCCCAAACAACCGAGTTCGATTATCAATCGAGCAGAAGTGATTTTTCGGGTTGGAGTTTTTCACTTGTTTTTTTACAGATATAGAGTAGAAATTTTAATTAATTTTGGTTATTTGCTACCAATAATTGAATTATGCATTATGCAACTGTGACAAATAACACAGTTTTGTGTTCCTACTACCACTTTTTTGATAGTAGGAACACAAAACTTCGCATCTAATTACACGTAAATTCATTTAAGACTGTACGAAACTATTTCGTGGTAGAAAACAACGAAAGGAATTCGTACATTTTAACTTTTATGTACTGATACAAGATTTTACATTTTTACGACGATTTTGGAATTAACACGGTTTTTTTTACAACAATTTTTGAATTAACATGGTTTTTTTTACAACAATTTCCGATTTAACACGGTTTTTTTACAACAATTTTTGAATTAACGCGGTTTTTTTTTAAACGGTTTTTTTTTTACACGGCACGTATCCCCCGTGTAAAAAAAGACTTGAGTGTAGATGCAAGAAATAATAGAAGAAGTAATGAAATCAAAGCTGGTCACAGTATCCAACAAAGTGGTTTTTTCGTTACATTGCATTTTTGATGAATAGCAGCTTATTTAACCACTAGATGTAACCCCCGCGCGTTGCCTCGCGTCTAATTGTGAACGAATCGGTGGTACGCTATGTAACGCTAACACTATGTAACTCTATGAGGTGCAACTACGTTACTTTTGCTCGTCTTGAATGTAATCTGGTATGATTGGTTTGAGTCTTTGCTTAATGGGAGCGATTATTACCACCAAAATACATATCGCACCCCTCGTTTTGGCGACAGGCATAAGCCTTATAATTATAATTATAATTATGATTATATAGCCAATCACCGGGTGACAAGCGTCGGTCACCATCAAACGAAAATGTGACCAATTATAAACAAATGCTAAAAATTTTTAAGGTGGCTCACAGAGAAGCGTATCAAGTGTACATCGAAGATATTCAAATCTGTTTGAAAAGTAACCCAAAGTCGTTTTAGAAATTTGTGAATAATAGAAGAAAAAGTACCGGAATCCCGGGTCGCGTTAATTATAAGGGTGTCACAGCTACCAATGCTCAATCGTCAACCGAACTTTTTGCGGCTTACTTCAAAAGTGTGTTCACTGCAACAACTGGTAGTATCAGAGAACTTCCTATTACTAATGAAGAGACACCGTACCAACTGTCCCATACTTGTGTGGAAAATGGTATTTGTGCACTCAATGCCAACAAATCCGCTGGTCCTGATATGCTGACAAATAGAATTCTCAAGCAATTCCGGCAAGAATTTGTATTTCCGCTCACTAGCTTATTCAACGCGTCGCTAGCCGCCGGTCATTTCCCAGGAATCTGGAAGATTTCGCACATCACTCTGATACATAAAAAAGGTGCCAGAAGCGATGTAGAAAATTATCGTGGGGTTGCTATACAATCGGCTATCCCGAAACTTTTCGAATCATTAGTTTATTGTCACCTTTATGACAATGTAGTCGGACGTATTTCTTCTGTGCAACACGGATTTTTGAAGAAGAAATCAGTTTTAACAAACCTGTGTGAATTCACCTCAATGGTTACGGACTTCATACCGAAAGGTTTTCAAGTGGTCGATATGAGCAAAGCGTTTGATACCGTTAGCATTAATAGCATCTTGGAGGCAATTGAAGAGTTTGGCGTTCGAGGTCCATTGTACAGCTGGATGATATCATATCTGATGGATAGAGTACAATTTGTTAAAATTCGCGGCAACAAAACTTACATATTTACCGTACATTCTGGAGTACCACAAGGCAGTCACTTGGGACCGTTGCTGTTCGCGATTCTAATGAACAAATTGCCTGATGCTATCACCCACGCAAGAATTCTAATTTATGCAGACGATATAAAAATCTTATTTCCTATCAAGTCCACGGAAGATTGCCTGAAATTGTAGCTCGACCTAGGCCATGTTGGAAGGTACTGCAAAAACCGTGGATTAAAAGTAAATGCAGACAAGTGCTCAGTAATGACATTCACCAGGAAAGTTAACCCCGTGATCTTCGATTACGGGTACCGAAATAGAGTAGTGCCGCGCACAGAATATCTTCATGACCTGGATGTAACTTTCGATCGCTCGCTCTCCTTCAATAGTCTACAAAGGTCTTGTTAGAAGCAAATTGGACTATGCTAGTGTAATATGGCACCCCTAATACGTAACTCACATTCAGCGAATAGAAGGAATCCAGAAGAGATTCGTAAGGTTTGCTCTCAGAAATCTCGGATGGAACGGAGAAGAGCTACTACCTTATCAAGCCCTGTGCTGCCTAGTAGACCTTGACTCGGTCCTCGCGAAGCATAAGATAGCCGACATCGTGTTCTTCGCGAATATTCTTGCAGAACGAACTGTCAGCCAACCTCTTGCCAGCCGACTAATATTGAACGATAGTCCAGTCTCCCCACGGCGAAGGAAAACCTTCGAGCCACCGTTGCGAACCAGGAATGAACCGTTGTGCCACCGTTGTGAACACACAGAATGAGCCTACGTCCCGCTTCATGAATGCCTACAATACACTGCAGGAAATTGTCACCATGGATATGAGCCCAGATACAATTAGACATAAGCTCAGATTATATTTTAGAGAGTATTAGTGTCATTATTGTTTATATGTACTATTCATTTTAAGAAGTGTGTTTTATGTTTATGTTTTGTAACTATGTTGAGATTGGGTAACGGGCTCAAAGCCTATATTCAAATACATACATTACAATACAAGCGCTTCATGAGCTGCTATTCAACAAAAATGTTTACTGGGAACGCTTACTAAATTCGTAGATCGTTTCTCTTTACCTAAGCTGGGTGATTCGCGAATTGAATCAAGCTGTAACAGAAGATCATTATAACCAGACTCAGTAATTGGCTCCAATTTCTCGTCTTCATTGTTACCGTGTTTTCGTGTTTTGTCTTCCCGTCTACCCGTCATCGAGTCACCCCATCTTTTGGCATTTCCATTTTCATGCTTTCCGCTTTACATTTTCCATCTGCCTTCCTCCATTCTCCATTTTCCTTCTTCCATCATCTGTCTTCCATCTTCCATCTTACATTCTCCGTCTTCCATCTCCCATCTTGTATTTTCTATTTTCTATCTTCTATCTTTCGGTTTTGCCACCTTCCACCCAGCTAGCATTTTCGAATAAAAGTTAAAAATCAGTGTTCGGTACAGATATGCATGTTAATAAATTGTATTTGATGCTCAAAATTGACATATCCGTATTATTTTGGAGGCGATATTCGTGATGAGGAATAAAGTACGCGTTCGTATATATAAGTTATTAGTTATAATACCGATTAAGTCCGACTCGCTTCGTACTGCTATACAATTCTGCGCTGAATATCGTATATATGTAAGTTATTATGATTACATACAATTGAAAATCAACTTGGGCGCACTTTATTAAGCTTTAGTTACGATTCCGAATATGTTAAGAGTGATTTTCGATAATTTTCGCCAGTCGCCAACTTCCAGAGGCCTAACACCAAACACCAGATGTCAAATGACACAACGGCTTGATGAAAAGATGACGTTACAAAAAGATGACATCATAATATGTATTTTATACACATTTTGTACTTTCTTTGACGTTTCGACTATATGTTGTAGTCTTTATCAAGGATTTCTACGATACATTGGGTGTTAAATTTGTTACAAATTTTGTTAATTTTTAATTTTATACGTACAATACTGTCTGTCCTTTGTCAATTGTCTTTGTTTAGTTGAAGTAACATGTCCTAAATTATCTTTGTTGCACATCTGTTTTTCTGTCTGTTAAGTTAAATTGTCACGTTTTTCTTTGCACTGTCGGTCTAACGTCCACTTATTGTACCTGGTATTTTATATTTGAATATCTGGCTATAGTGCTATGGTAAAGGGGTGTTGGTGGGTTTAAGACCACCGTCACAACAACACAACGTCATCTACAGTATAAAATGTCACGATTGCGAGTCGGTTTACATTGGTATGACTACTAACCATCTGAAAACAAGACTCTCCGGGCATCAAACGACCGTCAATCAGCTGGAAATTATCGATCACAGTTACAAAAAATATGCACTACCTATACTTGAAATGTGCCATATCTCAAATTCTCGCAACTCCATCAACAAGCGTGCCGACGTAGAAGGCCTAAACCATACACACTCAGGATTATTAGCTTCTCATAAACCTCGTCCTCTTGTCTTCCTGTTTTCCCGCCATCCATTCTTCCAGTCTTCCCGAATTCCTGTCTTCACGTCGTTCCGCCTTCCCGGCTGTCTGCCTTCCGGCGGATTTCTCTTCCTCCCGTGTTCTCGTCCTCCCGTTTAGCTATCGTCAAATCTTTTACGTCATCTCGTCTTCCCTTATTCCTGTTTTTTGGTCTTCTCGTATTTCTCTCTTTCATCTTTCTGTCTTCCGTTTTTCATTTGCCATCTTCCTTAATCCGGTCCGCCCTAAAGTGACAAATCGAGCGAGAATAAAACGACGCCAACTCTCGCGCGAGCGATTATGAGAATCATAACACACAACGCGTACACTGCTGATGCAGGCGTTCGAAAAACCGCAGCCGTTGCTGTGTGCAGTCATTCTGCTACCTACCCACTCGCGAACCCACACCCTCGTAGCGTCTTTCTGCATAGCCCGCTCACGGGACAAACAACTCGTGAGCAGCCACTATTATACATATGGAATACTTTTTCTATTCGTGTTAATCTTACGCCCTCGTTTATACAGCCGGGAGTAAGTGCTAGCTCTCACGTATGATCGGTATCAGCTGCTTGGGCTGTAATGACGAGCGAGAGCGACGACCGTGGCTGTTAACTAAATACACACTCGCAAAAACTCGTCACAGTGCATAAATATAGGGTGATTTATTTATTTTGCACAGGCCTTACACGTACTCTATTTTGGACCTTTCCATTTGATTTTGCCACAAACGAGAGATAGAGTCCAAAATAGAGTCCGCGTAACGTTTGTCCAAAATAGATAAATTACTCTATAAAAGCGAGAGCCCGAAAGCAATGCTTTTGCCGCCATGTTCGTCAGAACAAGTACGCGTGTCTGAGAAAATTAGACCACACGAGTATGGGCTTCGCAACGCTGGTCTTCCTATCTTCTCGTTATTCTGTCTTCTAGTCTTCTACCTATATATCCGTCTTTCATTTTTCGTCTTCCATCTTCATCTTTCGCATGCTCGTCTTCTCGTCTTCTTTTTTATTCGCCCGTCTTAGACGCTAGATGTCAGGTGTCAATAACGAGATGTGAGTCGCTGAACTCGCCATACGTCAAGTGATATGATGGTCGAAAAGATGACATAATGAAATCCATCGTCTTCTCGCCAAGTCATCCAGTTTTCCCTGTTGCTCGTGCCCCGGGTTCTCGTCTTCATGTCTTCCCATCTTCAATTCTTTCCAATTTATCATCATCTTTATCATCTCATCTTCCTGTCTTTCTGTTTTTCGTATTCTTCTTTTTCCATATTTCCGTCTTTCATCTTCGATCTACCGTCTTCCATTTACCATCTTAGATCTTCCGGTCTTTCCGTTTTGCCATCTTCTCACCTTTCCATCTTTCCATATTCTCGTTTTTTCGTCTACTCGTCTTTCGTCTTCCCGTCTTTTCGTCTTCCAAGGCGTCAGCTGCTAGGTGTCAAATGCCAAACAGTCGCCAATCTCCAGGGACCTGATATCAGATGCCAAATAACACAATGACATGATTTGATGGTGATTTTACCTCATACCGATATTTAAATCGGGGAAACGATCAAAAATTAAGAATTACTGTGGGTTTACAATGATCAATTCCTAAACTTTTTGAAGCTATTCTGAATCAGAAAATATTTGATGAACAATCGCATAATTTGCAATCAACTCAAGTTCTACAGGGGACGATCCGAAATTTGACTGTATTTATTGATTCATGCCGATAATATGAAACTATACATGGAAATTGCAACTCTATTAGACCTTAAAGAATTTATTTTTAGCAGCTCAAACATAGCAGCTTGTCAATAATTTTTGGGTCAAATTCGGAAGCTTTCCCGACTTCTTTTTCTAATTTCATAATCCAAACAAGTCGTGGAGTCCCAAAGTAATTCCAACATTCTTCGGAGACTGCAGGCAGTACGGTTATTTGAGATAACTTGACCAAACTTTTGAAATTGGTTTGAAATATGCAGATTTACATAAACACAAAAACAAATCGTCGATTTCAGCAAATGTATGGAGAATTGAGAAAGTGCTACAAAACTTAATATTAGCCTACAGAACAGTAAACGTCTTGGTGGTGTGATCGGGTAAGACGCTCGACCGACCGACCGACCGACAGAGGCTTTACTTAGTATATGTCATACCGAATACCGAAAAAAATATCGGCAGTCGATGTAAAAGTGATTGGTGATCAACTCATGTCTCTCAGAGGCTTTTGATCACTTTCAAGCCCCGAGCTCCAGGCTTGGATCGAGGAAGAAGCAAATACATATGCTGTGGAGCTTTCGCAAAGATCTGTCCAAGATGCCGGACATGATCTCCGGTAGACCTGACAGTACCTATAACTCTATTCCGAGGCCCCAAATGGGCGCTAATGGTTCTGCTGAAAAAAATTGATACCTACAAGAGACCATCATGCGTCCTTATCAAAATCAAAGACTAACACTAACAGCTTTATTTGACAAATTGGTCTGCTGGTTTCAAATTTATGCATTACTAAAACGTGTAGTTCCGGTGTTCCACAGGGAAGTAATTTACGATCACTGCTGTTCATCATTATTCATATACTTCAATAACGTTCGTTTTGTTATTCCACCGCGATGCAAACTGTTGTATTCAGATTATTGTACAATTTGTAGAGGACTGCAAGCAGCTGCAACATACCGTGAATCAAAATTAATTAATCTGGCTCTTATTCTGGAAGGCTGTATTCTAAAGGTAGGTTCTCGAATGCTTGAAAGTACCCCAAAACTCTTTTCGTAAACTACCAATTCATGAAAATGGTAATCACTTATTATCATTAAAATCTCCTTCATGGCCACCGGTTTTAGCTACTGAGATTATGGCACGGAAAGTGGTCTATAGTTGATGCTATTGTTGAAACTCCACCGTCTAAGAGCAGCCGATGAGGCGATCTTCCCAGCGTGGGTCGTCAACTTTCCCGTTTTTGAACACCACCAGTTTGAAGACAGCAACGGTAATTAGCTACATAGCTATTCTTGTATGCCTGGCCCCCAAGGCGGTCCATATCGATTTGGTGACTAACCTAACTGCAGAGGTCTTCATTTCTGCCCTGAAACGGTTCATCGCACAATGTTCCAAAACCGTCAACACTGAGTGTGACAAAGCGAAGAACTTTCTTTTAACTTTCCGAGTGCTAGACGAACTTCTAACACAATTTAAATCCACCTGACATGCGTCAGGTCGTCGTTTTGTATTGCATAGAAGCAGCTCAATTTCGGTGGACCTTGGGAGGCCGCCGTGAAGTCCTTTTAAAACAACTCAACTCAATATCAGTAACGATTGCGGACCAAACGCAACACTCATAACCGTTACAAAAGTTAATAAAGCTAAAACTTTAAGTAAACTTTCGGTAAGATTTTCAGGCGGATCAGATTGAGAGCTACCTAAACTCTAGGCCACCCATCCACATCCAACTGTCCACTAATCCTGAAGATCTTGAGGTTCTCACTCCTTCCTTTGATAGTTGTTGTAAATCCGTTATTTGTATCTATACCATAGAGCCGAGTTAATCGTTGCCAACCAAAGCAGAAACTTGTATGCCGGACATGGGAACACGCTGAAGTACGAATTACCTCTCCGGTTTACCCGATGGACACAGTCATTCCAATGACCACCAACGTGGTGGTAGCGTTTCCCTTCAACATTTCATAAATCACCCCTCGTAAGCCCTATATTTCTTCAAGTAATTCAGACGTTTGACTAACAATTTTTACGGACACTGGTTTAGTCTTAAGTACATCAAATAATCAGTGTAACCTCAGTAAGCTTTTCGTATCGATAAGCATGTCAAAATATTAAATTCATTTGGAAATAGTATTTCAACACAGCACAAAATTTGTTTCTGGAATTTTGCTCCCGGTAGACCGCAAATACATTTTGTGACCGTCACTCCCGATGAAGCCCACCACAGTGCATGAAATGAAAACCCAACGGAATCACTAGTCAGTCTGTCCGTATATACAAGGTGCACACATCCTCTTTCCCGCAAACAGCAACAGCCAAGTGCAAAAGTAAAGAAGGCATCGGTGGTGTAACAAAACAAATTTACATTTTATCTCGAGTGATAGGAAGCTCTTACGGAATTTGGCTATTGCTTGACGTTGCGGTATTGCTAGGTTTTGAAGCAGTTAGCTACCTACTGGTAGCTCCTATGTATAGGTTTAGGTATGTGTGCATGCAAATCCTATGGCCCAAACACGTTGATGCTGCTGGATGCTCCTGGAAGTGGGTGGGAAATCTAAATTCATTCTGTGGTTTCCGTCTCCTCCGTATGACGTTCGTTGCTCTGCCTGTGCCTGGTCGGATGGTCGGTCGCTCGATGCCAAAACGACGACACACTGTAAGTTTTTATCTTCACCTTGCATTTGCCGTCATTTTCTCTATTTCATTCAGAGTATATTCAAAGTGTAAGAGAAGGAAATTGGAACGAGAAGGCGACTGGCAGGGAACTTCCGAATCAGCTAATGCTGATGTCGGCCGGAATAGAGGAATGCATTTTTCAATGTCTCTATGGACTCTTGCGGTTACCTACACACCCGGCCGGCGTTGAGAGTTTGCAGCATCATCATACCACAGCACAGGGATCTGTTTGAGCTGAGCTACAATTGCATCTTTCGCCTGTGGCTAAAGAAGTCGTACAAACAAGACGGACTATCTACATGAAACACGTGTTTCTTCTGCTTCTGCCATGTCACTTTGCCGGAATTGAATTTATTAGTGAGTGTTCTGCTGCTGTGTGCCAGAACAGGCGGACTCCGGGACTCCAGAAGGACAATGATGTGCAATATTGCGACCGGGTCCACAGTAGAAACGGTGTTAGCTTTCCAGCCGCTCAAACAGATTTACATCTTTCATGGCAGGTTTTTCATAAAAAAAAAGATAATCTTTCGGACAGACCAACTGGAAAGTTTTCAAGGAAATTGTATCTACACACTGCCTCCGAAGGAGGCTGGTGATGGTTGTTTTGTTGCAGTGTTTGTCTCGTGCCAGTTGGGTTAAGTCACATTCAGAAACATTAGTATGAGCTTGTTTCTGCACTGACCTTTGGATTATTATAACAGTCGGATGAAAGCCGTAAAGATGCTGGCACAAATTCTTTTGACTGCCGTGTGGAATTTTGAATGAAGTAAACATAACGTTGATATTGAAAGGCACATTCAAAAACCAACTGGAATAACTGTTGGTAGGATTACTGTCAAACTGTCAAATCACTGCTACCACATCAGACATTTTGCGTTTCTATTTTGCTTCATACCTTATTAATTTAAATTTCTTTGAACTTTAATTCTTTCAAATTTTATAGAATAGGGTGCTGGATGGGTACGTCTACGGCGGGACTTCGTCTACTTTCCAGACTTATAGACAAGAAACCAGCATTATAACCAATTTTGATGCGAATTACAATCCTGGTATTGATATTTATGGATTTTCTTTTCGCTATCGAGGAAAAGAATATGTTAGAAAATTACTATTTATTTGTTTGTTAAATTGTTTGTTTGTATTTGTTAAAAAAATAGAAGTCCTCTTGGTTTTTCTACCAGTTTTGAGTATGACGAAGCGAATCTGTTGATCGCTCGGAGCAACTACTTGAAATTTTCAGCTGTTAATCAAATTATTTCCATTTTTTTTTATAATAGTTGGGTAGCTCTTGCACACGACTCAAAGAATACATGCATAGATTTTTTTAAATAATTGCTGTCCGTCCATAATAAACGAAAGAAATCTGGTTTATGACGAAGAGAATTTTCGTATGACGAACTACCGCTGGAGCATGAAAAATTGTTCCACTGAGAAATGTAAGTTCCGAAATATTTTTTCGGGCTAAATGGGTATACATTTGCAGGCAAGATGTGTCAGATTTATTTGGTGTAAAAAACTTACGTAAAACTTGTAAAGTACTTACGGATTAATTCTTATAAAAACTCGCCATAAAGTATGGATCGTGTTTACGTATAACGAACAGGGTCCGTAACCCTACTTCAGATTTCTCAGGACTTTTTCAGATTTTTCTAAATTCTCTATAATTCTTTAGGATTCATCAAGTTTCTCAAAATAACGGGTGGCAACTAAAATTTTGGAATTTTTTCGCGGCCCTTATGCTCAACAACAGACGAGCTCAGAGAGAAATGAGAGTTGGTATGTGTTAGCTCTGTCTCTCCTCTTTTTGTTAATATTTTTTGTTTGGTTTATGCTCGCCCAGTTTTGCTAAAAATGACATCGAAACAAGAAGCATTTCGAGAGCGCGTTGTACACTTCTACGAACTGCCACAGAAATCTCGGCAAAAAGTATACGGTACAACATTTAAAAAGCAAATATGTTGCGGCATCGACTGTTTACCATATCCTAAGATGCCCAACAACTATTCGCAAGCAAGCTAGTGGAAAACCAGCCAAAATTATAGACGCAGAAGGACATCGTTCCCTTTCTCGTTTCTTCAACAACAAGCCCTCTGGTTTGGATATCAATTAAGATGCACCAGACGAATGTTTGAACAAAATTTTGATCCCGTTTCTATAAAAACATCTTGCAGATGGACAATACGTGTTTTGGCCGGATAGAGCATCATCGCATTACGCAAAAAAAACACAATCGTTCCTGAATACCCATTCGATCCCATTTTTACCCAAGAACCACGACCCGAAAAATCTGTCTCAGTGCACCCAATCGAAGATTTCTTCAGGATTTCGAGTTCCTTAGTGTACAAAAATAACTGGAGAACCACGAATTGCAAACAGTTGATTGGTAAAATCAAGAGATGCATTCGCAAAGTTGACATGCAGGCCGTACAACGCTCCTGTTCCGACGTCAAACGAAAGCTTCGCCGAACAGCCGATTACGGACCGTTTTCAAATGTACACTAATTTTTTTTTCAACAATGGATAATGTATCTTTAATTTCGGTAAATCAGATCTTCTTCATGTATCTCTGTCTTTTTTTGACAGCTTGAGAAAAAAATTCCAAAATTTTAGTTGCCACCCGTTATCTTCAAATTTCAGCGGATTTCGTCAGAATGCTTTAGATTTTCTCAGATTCCTTGAGATTTCTTTATATTTTATTGAATTTCTCAGACTTTATCCTATCATTTTAAAGTTCTTTAGACTTTTCAGATTAGTTTTTCAGAGTTCCTTGAAATTATTCAGATTTTTTTTCAATTTAATATGTTCTACGTTTATATAGTTCTTTAAGCTGTTGCTGTTAAAATATCTTATTTAAGCTCAAATAAATTAAAAGAATAAAAATTTCTTTGTATGTCTTCAGATTTCTATTGATATCTTTAGATATATTTCGTTTGTTTGCCTCGTGTTTCCATGAGTTGCTTGAAATTTCAATAAATAACTTATGATTAGATCTTTCTATATTTTCAGATTTGTCTAGGCTAGCTGCCTTTTATAAACTAGATTCCATTGTATATTTTATTGAATCATTTTCGAATTATTTTCAAATTTCTTAGGACGTTTTAAAACTTATTAAGATTTGTTTGGATTTCAGATTGCTCTCCTGTTAATTTCGTTAGTCTACTTAAATTTAAATCTTCTTGATATTGCGATAGAATTCAATAGCCGACTGAAGTTTTTCGAGCGTCTTATTAAAATACGAAACCTGAAATTAAAGAAGAGAATTAACTTCTTCCAAGTTATACTCCACTATTAATATTTATTCACGACAGATACTTATTTCGCCTACGACTTGCAGACGACTAGTTCGAAAACAGACACTGATGAAGCCTGCAAGTCGTAGACAAAATAAATATCTGTCGTAAAAAAATATTAACAGTGGAATCTAATTCGGAAAAAGTTATTTCTTTTCTTTAATTTCAGAAATCATTAGCCTTATTAAGATTGATTTAGCATTTTTTTTAGCATTTATTACCCGACGGGTCCCCTTTGTTTCTCAGCCACATGCAAGAAACAAAACCCTTTTTCTTCATTTGAATATATCAACTCTTTGTCAGCCCCCCTCCTGTTGTCCCCTAGCCATTGGTAAATCTATGAGCTTTTCGGTAATCTCTGGAAAGCGAAACAAAGCCTTTTTTACGTTTTTGAACCTCGCCCTTGTCAATGACCACCCTATTCCTCCTTTCATAATTTTTTTGTCGTCCAGTCACTTGTACAACCGTTATCTTTCCAAATGCAGGATAAACGCAACCCTTCACTCATTTGCAGCGCCGTAGCGTGTGGTTGGCTAGACTGACCCCTGCCAAGGGCGCCAACACGGGTCTACATTTCAATAAAGCAAACAGATACGCTCGATGTTTTGTTCATACTGCCAGCTCCACCCAGCCCCGCGAGAAAGGCGAAAGCACTGAACGGAAACCTGGTTGCGGCCACCCAACAGTGGTGCTGCGAGGCCGTAACGTGCAGCAGAAGCTGAAGATGAAGACCGAGAGCAAGTTGGTCTTATCGTATCGCACCTTGGGCCGGGAGGTCGGAGGAATCGGCTAAACGGTGAAGAAGTACTGGCTCGAAATGAACATTTTTATGCGGAAGCGTCAGTCGATGCTGGCTGTGTCTAAGTAGCATGCAATCGCCCAGTGAACGTTGTACCGACAATCTCCAACTCTCCCAACGTTCCCCAACTGCTACCAATAAAAACTATTTAGGCAAAGCTCAAACGGAGCATTTACTCTAATAAATTTGTGGCCAAAACGGAAAAGTACCCGACCGCCAAGGCTACGAAATAGTTAAATAATATGCCGACGTGTATCATTTCATCGACCATCGCGAAGTTTCCGGTGAACCGCTGCTAAGCCACCTGGTAGGGTGCCAAAGCATTTTTATAAAAGGCTTTACCACCATTCGAAATTAGTCCATTTTTTCAATACATAAGTTAAGTGCAGGAAAGTATTGGATGAAGGACGAATATGAAAAAATGATAAACATGGAAGGAACACTAATTTGGGAAACAAGGGGGCACTAAATTGGGTTTTCGTCAAAGGCGCCACAATATCACGCTACGGCTCTGCCCGTTTGAACCTTCCTCTCCACTTGTAAGGGATCGTCTCCCTCTTTTGTCAACATCCTTGCGCTGATTCTTTCAATGTCAAAAAACATGTGTGCCAAGTTTGATGAAGAACCGTCCAGGTATTCCGGAGTTATAGCGCAACATAAATTCATGCTCACGTTTCTCGTCCACTTTCGTTGGCACCTTCAGTGAAACTCCTCCCATTATAACCCCCCAGCTCCTTTCTCAGAATTACTTTTACTTGCACAACTGCAATAGGTCAAAATGCACGAGAAACGAAACCAGTTTTACTTATTTGAACCCCCCCCCTTTTGATAAACCACTCCATTTTGCCAATTCCTCCTGCGTTGATTCTTTTATGTCAAGGAACACGTGTGCAATGTTTCCTGAAGAACCGTCTAGGTGTTTTGGAGTTATGGCAGAACATAACATACATTCATACTCACGTTCCTAGTTTCCCCGCCGCCCGCACCGTTAAGTCCCTACAGGTTAGCCCCCCTACTAGCACGGTTGTTACAAAGTTGTTATGGTAACCGAAATATGACTAATTTTAGTCGTAATTCAGTTGCTTCAACTAAACGAACCTAAAGTGTGCTACTTGGGCCGTCCTTCTGTCACGTCGACAATTATGCATCTATTTGCTCTCTGAAAATCCCTATAATGGTGCTTCACCCCCCATCAACCCTCCCTGACGTATTTTTGTCTCCCAACCTCTTGTGCAACTGCAATTTTATTAGGGACAACCCCGCTTTTGTCAACCCCTCAGTGCTGAACATGTGTGCCAAGGTTTCTGGTGAACGTTGAAGGCGCGTTCTGGAGTTATGGCGCAACATACTAACATAAATACTTTCAGTTTTATTTCGTTTAGATCTAAACCAAATACTATCCGCCGTCGAAACCAGTACAATACTTTCAGTTTTAAATACATAGATTTAGGATTTCAAAACAATTTTGTAGATTTTTCCAATTATGTTCCATTTTATTGCATTGCAGATTTATTAAGATTCTTGTACTGTTAAAGATTTTTTTTTTTGGATTGGGTTCTTAGATGTGTTTTTAGACAAAGAGACCAACCAGTCGACCAGCCTGAGTGCTTCTAAATTAAAGAATCAAATCAATTTAGAAATTTCTTTTGATCTAAATTTCTTTGATTTCAAGATTTTCTAGATTTTTGTTCGATATAGGGTTTATTTCTAATTCCCGTCGTAGTAAGTAAAGCCATTCTAATTTTCATCATTTGTTGGATGGATTTAATGAATACTCCAAAAGTTCTTGTGCTGATTTGATTAAAACACACTTACCTTCCGATCAGTGAGCTTTGAAATCACTGAAAAGCGATTATTAAAGCATGTTGTTGAAATTACGCAACTGACTTTATTTCTTAAATTCGTCGTACCGTTTTAAAATCCGTCCATCAAAGTTTTTCATGGTCCGAACTAAAAATCACAACAATGTTTACGAAGCTAACGCGCATGTATTTGCGTAGGACGACATGACAAATGTTATTCTGCAAAATTTCTGCTGGTCAGGCCAGTTTCCTGGCTGTAGAATAACGACAATGCCTTGCATGAGTTATTTTCATTTTTGAATGACGAAAATTAAAACGATTAGTAGACATTTTCTTCTTCGTCGCACGAAAAAACGTAGGAAATTTGGCTGGTAGGACTTCTTTAATGATAAAAAGCACTTAAATAGATCTCAGCTCAATTTGATTGATCGCGTATGATAGACAACAAATTAAAATATTTAAGTTCAACTAGAGAATAACTAGTTTTGCATTGTGTGTCATAAAAACGTTGATATTTTTAATAATTTGTGTTGGATAGGACGGGAATAGGCAATTACGACGAAGCAGCAACATACCCTACTTGCAGATTATTTTTGATATCTAAAGCGTTTCTGGATTCCTTTACATTTTCTTGAGTAAACAACATGTTGACCAACATATTGGTTTCTTCATGTATGTGTTGAATACCACAAAATTTACTTAATCATGTTTAGTTAAGTATTTTGATTTTTGAGTTTCGTTTAAGTTCTACTTTCATTTTTTTCTCGATTTATCCTAAGAAAATTCTGACGGATTTGGCCTTTTGCACGTTTATTCTATTAACTGTCTAGTGCACAGGACAATTTTGATGCATTTGCGTAGCCACGGGGAGATGTTGGGAGTTCAAATCTCCCCTAAGACAAATTTTTAATCGGCGCTGTCAAAATCAAACTTTTTGCTAAAGACTTTTACAAATATTACCAATCTATAGCATACCATGTTAATGTAGTACAAACGCAGCAAGCGTGAACGTGGACAAAAATTTATTGAATAAAGTGACATTTTGGCAAGAATGGAACATTTTGAATTTGGCATTTACCGCAGAAGGCCTACGATATCGTCTGGCTACGTCATAAGCTGTTTCTCCTCAATCAAAGTGGGATCTTTCTTATTCTTCTTTCTCTGAGCTATCGTTACTGGGAAGGCCTCTGCACAAGCTAAAAATTTGATTCTGCAACATCAACCATTAATCACATAGCCAATGTTATGTCTACGTCTAAATCTAAGTGCGAAACAAAATCCATGTTCAGGTTCTAGTCTAATTCTAGACCTAAGCCCAAGTCCAAGTCCAAGTCCAAGTCCAAGTCCAAGTCCAAGTCCAAGTCCAAGTCCAAGTCCAAGTCCAAGTCCAAGTCCAAGTCCAAGTCCAAGTCCAAGTCCAAGTCCAAGTCCAAGTCCAAGTCCAAGTCCAAGTCCAAGTCCAAGTCCAAGTCCAAGTCCAAGTCCAAGTCCAAGTCCAAGTCCAAGTCCAAGTCCAAGTCCAAGTCCAAGTCCAAGTCCAAGTCCAAGTCCAAGTCCAAGTCCAAGTCCAAGTCCAAGTCCAAGTCCAAGTCCAAGTCCAAGTCCAAGTCCAAGTCCAAGTCCAAGTCCAAGTCCAAGTCCAAGTCCAAGTCCAAGTCCAAGTCCAAGTCCAAGTCCAAGTCCAAGTCCAAGTCCAAGTCCAAGTCCAAGTCCAAGTCCAAGTCCAAGTCCAAGTCCAAGTCCAAGTCCAAGTCCAAGTCCAAGTCCAAGTCCAAGTCCAAGTCCAAGTCCAAGTCCAAGTCCAAGTCCAAGTCCAAGTCCAAGTCCAAGTCCAAGTCCAAATCCAAGTCCAAGTCCAAGTCCAAGTCCAAGTCCAAGTCCAAGTCCAAGTCCAAGTTCAAGTCCAAGTCCAAGTCCAAGTCCAAATCCAAGTCCGAGTCCAAGTCCAAATCCAAGTCTAAGTCCAAGTCCAAGTCCAAATCCAAGTCACAGTTCAAGGCTCAGATCAAGTCCATGGCCAACTGCAAATAGAACTCCAAACCCAAGATCAAGATCAGTTTCAGCATTCGCGGTTGAAACGATGTACAAAAGTTTACATTTATTTATGCATTTACTTTATTTATAAAGTCAACTTCCCTGAACAGCGGTAATCAAACTTATTTTGTAACAAGTTTTTCGAAAAATAAAAGTTTTGAAGTACATTTTTTCTCTGTCTTTAGTATGACTATTTCCTCCATCAATCAAAACCTGAAATTTGCACCCAAAACTCAAAGGACGAAAGACAAACCGATTTCAAACAAAACAGCAAATAGTATTTCGATTTACACTATTCCTTCAGCAGATGCGAGTCATTTTTTTGAACGCAAAAAAAGTATAGAAAGTGAGTTGGAAAAATAACACTTTCAATTCGTACTACCTATCAAATTGCATTCTTCTAGTTTGTCATGCGCGCCGGGCCTGGAACTGTTGATTCCATGCTCTGGCATTACCCGTTTAGGAACCCGTTTCAATGCAAGGTTGCAGAAATGTTTGTTCGAGCTCGACGTTTCCCCCCTCCCGTTAGCAAGCACAGCCAGCCAATGCAATTGAGAAGTCAAGTGTGACACTGTTAGAAGAACGCCGTTTAGCGATCATCGATCACGACGGTGAAGCTAGTTTCTACCAATTGACTGGTCTCAATCGAGACCAGCCAAATCATTTGCTGGTATCTTTTAATTGACACGGTTTTTTGACTGTGTCTTTCTCGGCACGACAGTCTCGAGAGAAAAATAACAGTTAGGTGTCGCTGGGTGTGCATTTTCCATCGGTGAAAGTAAAGGAAAAGTGCCAAAGTGATGTGCTTTGCCTGCTTCAGCATTTGTGCAATTGAGTACGATGTTATTTCCGCTCATTTTTTTTTTGCTTTTGCTTCTGCCATGCAATGAATGCTGCTGGTCCATTCCATTCCATTCCATGAACCGAAAGGCAGCAACATGCAATTTTCGATCTTGCACTGCCGTGCTGTCATGTAGCAGCAGCAGCAGCAGCAGAATTTTTTTCTCCTAAAATGGGAAACGTTCTCGGCTGTGAGAATTTCCTCACGCCTTCGAACGTTTTTCCCTTGGGGGTGTGCGATGATGTATTGTTATGGAATGCCGCCAACTGACCCTTCCCCCGTCATCCGTCGCTTCCATTATTGCATTGGCTTTTCATTTCGAGTTGCGGTCTTGCAATTCCACGTTTGCAAAGCAGCAAATGTACTTTTCTTGCTGGTGAAAGCGAATTTCCTCAAAGCCAGCTGGAAATGTGGCGATTTAGCATGATTTCTCACTGAATGTGATAATCCTTTCAACATTTATTGAAATGAAATTAGATTAAAGAAAAAAGTGTGCAGTTTAGAACCAGGCATCCAACCTTTACCACCAAACAAGAGACTCAAACACATTCACACTCAATTGTAAAAACTTAAGTTCAAATAACAAAACAAATTCACTTACTTTTGCTGTCGATCGCCTCCCTCTGGCCGTTGTTGTTGTTGTTGATATCCGCCTCGATTGCCGTAGTCCTGGTTGGACTGACCGTAGGACGACCCTCCAGCCGCCGAGGAGGCCTGTTGATGGTAATCTTGTCCACCGCCACTCAGATAGTTCCACGAACCGGGCCGACCGTGATCAGGCCGATCACCGGCTCCGCCATACTGTGCTGAGGATGACGAAGACGAACCTGCACCTCCGGACGGTGCCTGTTGATGGTAACCGGGCCCGGTTCCGGTTGGTCCCGATGGGTACCGACTTGGACCGCCACCGCCGGCTCCGGACGAGCAACACTCGGAGCAGCATGGCCTACTACCCGCATGGCTGTGGCTGCTGCTATCTGGCCGATCCGGTCCGCTGCTATGTTGGAATCCGATTGGTTGACTTGTGTACGTTCCTGCTGGTCCCGTTGGACTGCCCGGGTAACCGAAACCACCGCCGTGACTGGGCTGGTGGTAGTGCGAGGACGATTGCGATGATGATGAAGATGAGGACGATGATGATGGTGGTGGTAGGGGATATTGCTGGTGGTGTGCGCCAGGTGCCGACGATGGTGCCGAACTTGGTGGACGGCTTGCAAAATAATAACCACGTCCAGAATTATCAAAACCGGAAGTTCCTCTGGAGAGGCGTATTTTTTTATGGGGATGTGTTGTATGAATGTTTTTTGTTTGTATGTTGGTTGGTCGACGAGCAGGATTGGGGAGGGAGTGTCGGACGGTCCGAACGAGAGAAGCAGTTTTTTAATTGTAGTTTGATAACTAATGGAGGGAGTTTAGTATGGTTAGTGCGGCCCTTGCGTGTGCAGGCAATACCGGGCGGTAGCAAAAGGGTGAAGCGAAAAGCTAAAATAAAATACGATTGCAGTTCTACGGAATAAAGCCAGTATCATCCCAAAGCGTTCCAAAAAATTGTATGTTATAGAGCGGTGCTACTACGTGGTGCGGGCTGAAAGTTTAGTGCTTTTGAATTACCCCATCTAATTTGTTTTATCGCTGAATGTACAGTTCCCAAAATCCCACAACCAGTAAATAAAACACGGAGATGAAACTCATGTCAAACAATTCTAAAGCTACATCACTTTATCTAACAAATGCAGTGAATCCCTTTTCATTCTGTTTTCGCTTCATGGCCAGTTTTTATCCTGCAACGAATCGGTGCTGGTCTGTTAACAGCTTTTAAATCCCTATCTTTCAATTTCGAGCAAAAAAATGATCGTTCTGTTGTTGCTTCTGAATTGATTTAAAAAAACTTGCATTTTTGTTGATGCATGTAGTTCCTAGTTATCTTAATTTTTTTTGTCGGAAGCTTAGCACCAATGCGACCATTATTTTGATCTATTATGGTAAGTAATCTAGTTGTCTTTGTTAAGGCAATAATAAAATTGGATTTTCCTGCAATATCGTACTGTCTTATAACAGAACACGTAAGAAAAAAAAATAATAATAGCAACTAACAGCTGCTATGACATAAAATGTTACGAATTTCAGGAGAAGCGGCTAATGAATTTAGCACCGACTGAAATATCCCGTTGTCCCGTGAGAAGCCTCTTAGCTAGCAACTCCTATCCCTGTCACCTCGTAGTACCAACCGAAATTTGACCATCCTTAGTGAAAATCGGGTTAACCCGGTGAAAACTGAGGTCGTATACGGACAGGGAAGTAAGCACTCATGCAATTAGGAGCGGCTCACAACAACGGCTGATGCTGTGGCGACCGGCTGCTTTCCGAACAACTTGAACCCTCCCAGCAAATTCGGTATCGTAGTTTTGCAGGAAATCTGTCGCAAAAGAGAAAAGGTTTGAATGATCCGCAGCACAAAGGCCCAGTTTTAACAAAGGTGTGGCACTACCAACAAACTGGGAACAGGCTTTGTACTGTTGGTCAGACTGTAGAATCGCGTGATTGGAAGGCGATCAACAAAAAGATATGTCTATTGAGGATAAAGGGAGTCCCTTTAATGGGCGTTTTCTCAATTACGTTCAACATTTCTTCTACTCGCGGCTGGAAGCAACGTACGACCGCTGTTTGCCACGGGACATCAAGATCGCCTTCGGAGATATGAATTTCCAATCCAGAACGCCCCTATAGCCGGCACACCGACTATAGCGGCCAACGATGTACAAACTTCGCAGGTTCCCGAGGTCTGGGGATCCAAAACACCTAACGGTGCATCGGTTAGGTGCATCAACCCTTGAAAACAGTTGAGGCAGAATACACTTGGCCATCAGAGAGGCCCCTACCGCAATACTAGGTGAATAGTCCCAGAGTATACAAAATAATTGCTTTGATGGGGGGAATGCCATTCAGCGATGAAGAGAAAAAAAAGCAAGCAACCAGTTGATCATGATCCTGAGGAGTAAATAGCTCCAAAACGAGGACAGATACCGTGAAGAATTAGAACAACTATTTTGAGCTCATGGGAGCAAGGGAGAGAATATGATCACAACCGAGCGCCAGGTGGTCGGCAGGTGGAAGCAGTTCTTCGATGAACACCTCAATGGCGAAGTTGTAGAAGGAAGTGGAAGTTTACCTAGGAGTACCCATGGATGATAGTAATGTCCCAGTACCTGATCTCCAAGAAGTCAAACGAGAAATCGGGTTGCTGAAGACCAACAAAGCCGCTGAAAAGAACCGTTTACCGGCAGAGCTTTATCAACATGACCGAAAGCCGCTGGCAACGACTCTACACTGGGTTATTTCCAAGATTTCGGAGAAGGAGAAGCTACAGGAGGAATGTATGGTAGAAGTTGCTTGTCCCACCTACAAAAAGGTCATTGGTTCGACTGCTGTAACTATCGTGGCACAAGTTATGCCGCATAACGCTGCTAAACGCCGCTAGAAGCTACTCTTCCAGATTCGGTTACGTCGGCTGTCACTGATGAAATAAGATCTCATAGGAAATTACCAGGCGCTTCATGAGGGCTCGCGCAACTCCGGACCAAATTTAACGGGTCTTTTAAAAATGTCAGGAGTATAACGTGCCCACGCGTCATATCTTTATTGATTTCAAAGCAGCATACGATATAGTCGATCGAAATTAGCCATGGCAGATGCGTGTGCGTAATAAATGCTAACGTAAGCATCGCCGGTGGCGTACTATTCCAGCTAAATACGACTTTAAGTGCACCTGTGAGGATTACAAATGGCTGAACGTTAGGCTCTATAAGGCGTACGTTCTGGACAATCAAAAACCTATGTAGAACTCCGAAAAAGTTTTGAATGTTTGTGAATTTGAAACGAAAATGCTCTTCAACTCCTCTTCGAGTCAACCACTGAACCTAAATCATGTGAATTATTTGCCGCGTTCTTCTCCTCTGCTAACGATTGCGATATAAAACCAATAGGAGCTGCTGATAGTGCTTCGTTAAATGTTCCAGATAATTGCGTCGATTTTGAAGTTTCCGGAGGTCTGGAAGTATTCTCTTATGTTTCCGGTCTTAAAAGTGGCGATCGCCGAAGGGTAAGAAATTATCATGCCATTACTAGTTTCTCTGCTGCCTCCAAATTATTCGAAGTAATTGTGAGTGCCACTTTAGCTGAACGCTCTAGATACTACATTTCATCGGACCAACATGAGTACATGGCAGACCGTTCCATGACAACGAATCTCCTTTTTTTCATGTGTGGACTCGTCACTGCGACCAGTATCTATTGTCCAGATCTATTGTGATATCGCCCGGGTGTTTGCTGTATGACCTGCACTGCATTTCTTTTTGCTATAATCGCTATTGAATGAGTGATATGCCTATTAAATTATATGCGTGCTTGTGTTATTAGGGTTTACCCTTCCTTCAACGCTTGATCTACTTTACCCACTTATTCCACGCTACCAGGACTATCCCATATTATAGCCGTCCCTGGCTAGGACTCATTCACTGAGTTGGAAGGTATAAGTAGATGTCATATCACCGATTTAAAAGCCGCATTTGACCGCATCAATCACCGCATACTGCTCGATAAAATCTTACATCTAGGCGCTTCGCAACCGTTTGTCACATGATTGAACTCGTATTTATCCGACAGGGTTCATCAAGTAAAATTCGGGTTGAAACTATCGTCCCCATTCACAAATTATTCTGGTGTACCCCAAGGCAGTAACTTAGGACCACGTTTATTTATTTTATGCTTTAACGATACCTCTGCCCTCAACATTAGTTGGAGACTGGCATATGCCGATGATATTAAAATATACTTGACGATTCTTTGCATCGGGGATTGTCGTCGTCCTCAAATACTTTTTGACACATTTATGAATTTGTGCAAATTGAACTGTTTGACGATTAGTATTAGCAAATGCGAGGTAATTACATTCCATCGGATCAAATCATCTGTCGTGTCAAAATCGATGACCGGAAACTAACATTTGATCGTCAGTGTGCAACGATAATTTCCAAAGAAATCCATCAGTTAGGATTTATTGCTAAAATAGGACGTGATTTTAATGACCCGCATTGTCTCAAAACGCTCTATTATGCACTAGATTCTGCTGGATTCTCGAGAAGAATGGACTCCGCACCAGCTCTACTGAAATCTCCGGATCGAACGAGTACAGAAAAGGTTTATACGACTGGTTCTGCGCAGTCTGCCGTGGCGTGACCGTAATAATCAAACACCCCTTCCCGATCGCTATCGTTTGCTGGGACTAGAAACATCGGAACATCGGCGTAATATACAACTGGCACTATTTGTGGCAAGACTTCTCTTCGAAATTATTGTCGCCATTGAATTTCCGTGCTTTTAAGAACTTTGCTGCTAACCAACCGCTTCGTCGTACTGAGTTTGAGCTTAATGAACCTACTGTATCGTGTGTTGAGACATTTAGCCGGGTTGACCATTATTTACCATCGCTCTTGAGGAAGTAATCCAGCGGGCAGGCATCGAAACGAGAGGCACAATCTACGGCAAAAGTAACCAACTCCTAGGCTTTGCAGATGACTTTGATGTCATAGCCAGGAACTAGGAACTATGCAACGGCCGAGGAAATCTTCGCCCGATTGAAAGCGGAGTTTTAGGATGATTGTCGAAGACGCGTGATTTACGAGCTACAGGCACTGTTTGGAGAGATTCCCATCGAGCATACGATGAAAGTCGGATGGCTACGGTGGGCCTGATCGTAAGCATGCCGGAAGACAGTGCGTCAAAAACGGTTCTCTTGAATAATAACCTTAGATAGCCGTCGCCTACTAGTTTCGTAAGTGTGCTACTTGGAAAGTGACTTGCGACTTCTGAGATACCTGCGTAATTGGCGACGAGGGGTCCACGGTGTGCAGGTTTACCAAAAAGGTTGTGTCAATTCGTTCGATTACTAGTTCACGATTAACGATGTCGTAAAGGTTTGCAAGATTTTCGTCATGGAACAAAATCTCCACATCCCTTGGTCATCCTTGGGGGAAACAGTCAAGCTAGATACCACCAAGTGAAGTTACCGTCCTCTGTCAGCGCCAATGCTGATCGCTAGAAATCTACCAAAACGGCCGGTTAAGGCCTATAACCTTAACCAAGCGCGGCTCTGGATGGGAGACAACCGGGCATTAGGGCGACCAAATATCAGTCTTGTGTCGAAACCTCGCCTTGGTTGTGTGCAGACAGGGAAAGGGCGGCACTTTTTTTGTCGAAGGGTTAGACCACTGCGAGCATTTATTTTGATCTATTGTGGTATGAAAATAAATGATGGCATATAGTGCCTGCTCAAATTCCATAAACCAGTGGCAAACATCGAAACGTCCGGTTAGAGCTCAGGAATCCATACCCAAAGGCCGTGTTTGGAAGTATCTTTGGCACAACAGGATCGGTTCCAGAAAGATTCTAATTATGAAGTACTGAATATGCGAGATTCGTTTGAATAACAAGCTATTCTACAACATTAGGTAAGGAAGAGTGACACTTTCCCGAACAACAAGTTGGTCAATAGTACGACTTCCTTCTGTTCTAGTAATCCCGTAATTAACCCCTAGGTACGTTTGCTACTCGTCACGCACGTTAAAGTCAGCGGTTGTAGTCTCAAATGTAACATTCCGAATTAGCGGAGTTTTATTACACTCTTATTGCGGTTTTTATAACTAATTATGGTCATAAAAACCATCATAAGAGTACAATAAAACCCAAATGAGATAATAAAGACGGCTACATATTACGAGCGGTGATAGTGACTTAGAACTGGATTCCATTTGCGTGGATAAATTTCTAAAAATAAATGTGGGATCAATTGATGATCTTCGCCAAAGGTGGTGAGGTAACAAAATCGCCGTCGGAACCACAGGCCAGAGAGGAGCCCCCTGACCTCGGGGTGCAGTTCCAGAAGTGACAGTGATGGCAAGGTAAGTAGCGTCAACGAACCCTGTTGAAACGGGAGTTGTGCCCCGATCAGCTAAGAATAAGCTGAAAGAGGCAATAAATATGGTGAATGATTTGTATTCGAGGCGAAGTACAATGTGCTATTGGACATTGAGAAGCTGACGGCGAGCCTTCGCTCCACCATGCAAGCTGCAGAGACCACCACTCTTGTGAAAACCGCAAGTGATGGTGTGGCTACGATTACGCCAAAAAAACACTTACTCTGCTCTTCGCTAAGCGGAAAAATAGGAAAACTTCTAGGTTGCCTAGGTGAAAAGCGAAACTTTTTTCCTAGCGTCTTTTGCTTCAATTACGTAGTCGTGCTAACGTAAGAACTAGAATGATTCTTAAATGCCTTTGGACACTTTACTTACCCGAAACCGGTCGGCAAAAAGGTAATTTTTATACTTTGTAAGAACAAAAAAGTAAAGTGTCCAAAGACATTTAGTGTCTTTTGCTTTTAACATTTCGGGTTTTCAGTACTTTTGTTCGTATCAATACACTCCGCAATTCGAAAGTGTTAAAAGTTAGTCATGACTTATTATGATAAAAATAAAACAATAACGTTTTTGTGTTATAGAAACACAAATATAGACAAATTGTGGAAATATAGACATGGTTTCTTCGGCAAAGTTGTATAAAATGTAAAAATAAGAAAGTTTGCTTAAAAAATAATGCCTATTTTTATTTCTATCGGATTTAGAACTATAGAGCATTGCACAGTGGTCCAAAAGTACTAAAAGTGGAACTTTTTTCTTAGTGGCTCTTGTTTTCATTTTATCATTTATGGTCTTCAGCACTTTTGTTCCCCCTTAATCTAAAACTGTTAAAAGTTAGTCATCGCGTACTATAATAAAAAATAAAAAAGTAACTGTTTTGTGTTAGGAAACAAAGACATAGTTTTTTCGGCAAAATTGTAAATATTGTAAAAAACAAGCAACTTTGCTGAAGAAATAAAATTTCTATGTCTATCGAATGCTGAACTATAGGGCAAATTCTTTAAAACTTCTTTAAAAATCGGTTTTTCCTACTTAGCTTTTGTTAGTTGCATTTTACAAGAATACAATGTTCTAAGCAATTATTGAAGCTCTCAAAATACACGTTTTTGCAGAAGACCGCAAATCTCTTGGACGTTTACTTGCTGAGTTATCGCATATTCAAGCTTTAAATTTCCATAGCTTCATAAGTCCATGGAGTAAAATGGGGCAAGCAGATTTATGAAATCAGCGCTTCATCTTAAAGCTTAAGTCGAGTACTATAAACTTGTATGGGTTCCGCTTGTCCCCAACCACCCAAATGACAGTACAACAAGCATACGTTTTATGTGTTTTGCGTTCGCGAATGGCTCGATACACGTCCATTTTTTTGTGTTCGTAGATAGACACATGGTTTCTACGGCAAAGTTATGGAAAACATAAAGATAATTTTGCTAAAAAAAATGACATTTCTATCTCTATCCAGTGCAGAGCTGTAGAGCATTTTCTTTGAAAATTCTTTAAAAATAAGTTTTACATACTTAGCTTATGTTGGTTGCATTTTACAGGAATGTATAGCCCTAGGCGATTATTGAAGGACTCAAAACACATGTTTTTGCAGAAGGTTGCAAGTCTCTAGGACCTTTCCTTACAAAGTTATCGCTTATTTAAGCTTTATATTTCCTTAACTTCACGAGCCAAAAGCATGGCACACCATAAGACGGAGGCTGTAATGATCAACAATCGCAAGGCGCCTCTAGACACCAAAATACGATGGGGGATAGATTATTGTCTCGAAACGTAACTTGAAATACTTTGGTGCCGTGACAAACAATAGGCTGAACTTTACCAGCCGCGTCGACTATGCTTGTGGTAAGGCCTCAACGGTGTTTATAGTCCTGTCCAAAGTTATGCCGTATAGCTTTGGACCTAGCAGCAGTAAGAGATGTTTGATGACCGGCATAACCAGGTAGGTTTTTCAAGAATCAGACGAAAATTTGCTAACCAACTCGCGGGAGATTTATTTGACTAAGTTTGTGTCCTCTTCTTTTGCTATACACGGTTGGTGGTAAGTTATCTACGAATCAATCGAAAACTCCGTTCAAAATTCAAACCATCATTACTTTCCAATTAGCAGACATTAAACAAGCTGGAAACCCGACCAGCTGTCTCTAGTACGCGTTCGGGCAAACTACAGAAAGCCAAATACCATTTTCAGCTACCCCACAAAAGTGAATCATCAAACTACAAAACTAAACTCAAACCAGCAGCTGGACTGGTGATAACTTCCGGCTACCGACCGACCGTGGGACGCACCGTAGGAAGGAGATCTATCGCCCACAGTCAGTGGATTGTTCGCAGCATCAGCAGATTCGATCAGCTCTTCAGCCAGCGGACACTAGACCGAGCGAGCAGCACACCGCACCGGGGCGAACACTTTTTTAATGATCAAACTTTCGCGGATTTTATCCTCTCACAGCACACCCGCACATCCAGAGCTGTTATATTCTGCGTCATTGCATCGACAACGCTATCTAACAGCTTTTCGATGAAATTGGCGTTGGGCGAAAGTTTTTCCTTTGCCCCGCTCAGCTCGAGTGAAAAGTTGGCAATGTGATGTTTATAGTGCGCTTGTGGCTGGTGTTTCCCCGCACGGAAGCAGTCGATGATGATATATCACCGGAGAGGGAGCCAGATCGTGGTTCATTTTGCAATATTACATTTATAAATGAATCGATGATTTAATAATATAATTTTTAGCTTTATATTCAACCCCGTAGTGAGTACCTTATCGAGCGGATTGTGATTTATGATATCCGCTTAGGATGGCTCGGAAGCGGTGCTTCTTCCGCTGCTGACAGTTTGCCGAAAACTTTTTAATGAATACTCATTCCGGCGATAAATTGAGCATAATTGAATGCTTCGGCATTGCCAATCAAAGCTTGCCACACAGTGCCGTGGGCCGTTAATTTCGCCCCATAATTCACAGCCTTCAGTTACGATTATAACTTTTACGGTCTTCCATGGGGCGGCACGCCCCATTGTAGCTCGTTAATGGCCGAACGCTCCGCACAAAAGCAATGGCACTTTCGTGTTTTGTCCCGATTCCGGTAGAGCTTTTTGCGAATAATCCGATCAAAGTGCATTGCGTTTTGCAGTCATGAAAGCTAGCAAACATCGTAAAATGTGTCGTAAATTAGAAAACAGTGAGCAAAATGATAAACCAAATTTTTGACTATCATTTTAACACTCCACACTACTCGGATCGCCCATGTTGGATCATAAAATTCTTGCTAAATAAACCGAGCTTCGCTCGAGGATGGCCAACCAATATCACCGAGGCAATAAATGGGCCATTTTTCAACTTTTAGCACCCAGACCTCATTACATCGGACCGTGGACCGTCGGCTGCGCCACCCAAACCGGGTCAATAGATTTCGCCATTAAATGAGTAATTGCCGACTTTCATCCTTTGTAACGGTGCCTACCGTGAAAACGAGAACGGTTGCAACTCACACTGATCTAGATTTAGAGCGGTGATCCGGATGAAATCCCACCCGCCCGAAAGGTCCAGTGCAGAGCTAGAGCACCCGCCGTTTTATCGCTGGATGGCGAAACAGTCATTAAGAGCTGAATTTAGTTCCGTTTCATTAAACACATTTGCCTAACGTTTAGCCGGTGTGTCCGTCCGGTCAAAGTGTGCCTGCCATTAGCCTAATTAAAATAATTGAAGTTCATGCAATTATTCATTGCTCTGCTGTCTGTGTGAATTGATGCAGTAAGAGGAATCTTTTCGTTTCACACGTATTCGTTTTTGGGTGAATTGAGAAAATAAACATGGTGTTCGCATTTACGGTTTTTCGTTTCATTTAAATGTCCTCTGAAATTGAACTTGATATTGGAGATTGAATGAACAAGCCTAGAATTTAGACTAATTTGAAATTGAAATCTCACTTCAAACCGGACATGGACACGAAATTAAAAGTTTTACTTGAATTTAAAATTGGCATTTTTCATCTTATTTTCTCATGCGTTTTACCTCTTGTCTGTTCCATTTTTCATTCTTTCTGCACCGTTTACCTGGTTTTTGCTTTCATTTTCCATCCGATTTTCCTCTTTTTCTGTCGTTTTTAGGTTTTTCTGTGCCGCGTATTCTATTTTATTGTTTCGTTTTTCTTCGTTTCTTGTTTCAGTTTTTTCTTATTTTCAGTCCCGTTTGTTATCATGATCTACACTCATTTTTTGTACATCTCTTTTCCGACTTTTCTCTACTCCTTTTTCCTTTTTCTTCGTTTCCTGCATTCATATTTTTCTAACTCTTTTTATGTCCTTTCCTTCTCGTCTTCGTCTGTTCTGTTTTCCTCTTTTTGATGCCTCATTTTTTCGTTCTTTCTGTCTTTTTATTCAGTTTTTAGTATACTTTTTCCCCTTTTTCCTTATTTATCTCCCATTTTTCATTTTTTGCCCTTATATTTTACCTTATTCTGTAGTCAGTTAAGTCCTTTTTTCTTTTCTTCTTTTTCTCTCCTGTTTTTCCGTTTTCGGTGCAATAGTTCTCATTTTATATACAGTTTGACCTCTCTTTCTCATTTTTCTCGTTTCCTCAGTCAATTTTCATGTTCGTTTTTTTTCACTTTTATTTTCTGCTTCCCATTCATTTTGTTGTCTCGTTTTCCCTCATATTCTCTCTTGTTTTTTTCCCTTTTTTCTGCCCGTAGTTACCTCTTGTTACCGCTTTCCACTTCTTTTGCTGTCCCGATTAGTCCTGAATTGTCTCTGTTCCATTATTCCCCGTTTTCAGGCCCGTTGATTTGTTTCGATCGTTCGTTCGATCGTTTGTTCTCTTTTTCTGTCCAGTTTGTTCTCATTTTCTTTGTTTTCTTCACGGTTCTTCTTTCTTTTCTTTCATTTTTTTTGTATTCTTCTCTTCTTGTTTTTCGTCTTCGTTTGTTCCGTTTTCCTCTATTTGATGCCCCATTTTCCGACTTTTCCGTCTTTTTATTCGGTTTCATTTTTTTCTCTCCGGTTTTATCCACCGTTTCTCGCTTTTTTCTCTTTAGTTAGTTTAACCTGTTTTTCGTTTCTTCTTTTTTAAACCATTTTTCCATTGTTTGTTCTATATTTCTCATTTTATATTCAGTTTGACCTCTTTTTCTCGTTTTTTCCGTTTCCTCTGTCAATTTTATTGCTCCCTTTAGATATTCTTTTTTCACTTTTAGTTCCTCTTGTTTTTTGTTCCGTATTCCATTTCTTGTCTCGTTTTTCCTCTTTTTCTCTCCCATTTTTCCTTTTTTTTGCCCGCTATTTCCTCTTTTTCTATTCATTTTCTCTCCCGTTTAGTCTTGAATTGGCTCTGTTCCGTTTTTCCCCGTTTTCGGGCCCATTTCTCCTCTTTTCCTGTCTCGGTTTTTGCCATTTTTTACGCCGTTTCGACTTATTTCTTTTTGTCGTTTCCCGTCTTTACGTCTTTTTTCGCTTTATGTCTGCTTTTCTATCCCGTTTTTCGTGCGTTCGTCGTTCGTTTTTTGTTGTTGTTTTTTTTCTTGTATTCTGCTTTTCCTGCTCCTCAGTCTATTTTTCCTTTCGATTAGGTTGAAGACTGCGGACTTCCGGGAGCAACCGGATTTAAAATTATTGTTGAAATTGGTCTTAAAATTAGATTTCAAATTTGGACTAGAAGATAGTGTTGAAATTGGGCTTGAAATCGGCGTTGACATAAGGCATTTAATTAGACTTGCATTTGGACCAATTTGGGGTTAAAGCTATACTTGAAATTGAGCTGCTTGAATTTGAAGTAATTTGGTCCAGGTGTACCGTGTACTTGATTTTTGCTCTCATTTTCCATCCGTTTATCCACTTTTTCTCTCCTTTTTATGGTTTTCTATACCGTGTTTCCTTTTTTATTGTTCCATTTTTTTCGTTTCTTGTTTTTAATCATGCTTTACACTCGTTCTTTATTATTTTCTTTCACGGTTTCATTGTTTTCTTTATTATTTTCCCATTTTCTTTGTTTCCAGTTTTCAAATTTTTCTAACTCTTTTCATGTCCTTTCCTGTTTTCCTCATTTTCCGTCTCGTTTTTTAGCCATTTATTGCTCCGTTTCGTCTTTTTTCTTTTTGTCGGTCCCGGTCTTTTCATCTTTTTTTCGCTTTTTAGCTCCTTTTCTATTCTGTTTTTCATTCTTTCGTCTGTTCGGTTCATTCTCTTAATGTACTGATTTTCCCCCTTTGCAGTCACGTTCTATTTTTTGCCGTTTTCTTTTCTTTTCTGTTCAGTTTTTCATCTTGCTCTGTTCTTGTTTCTCTATTCTCCAGCATCTCTCCAGTTGTCCAGTTGTCATGTCCAGTTTGTCCTCATTTTTTTGTATTCTTGACGGTTCTTCCTTCCTTTCTCGTTTCTCGTCTTTATCTGTTCCGTTTTCCTCTTTTTGGTGCCCCATTTTTCGTTAATTCTGTCTTTTTATTCTGTTTTTAGCTCCCTTTATTCCCCTTTTTCCTCTCCGTTTTTTTTTCTTTTTTGTTTCCCGTTTTTCGTCTTTTACTTTTATTTTTTATCTTTTTCTGTAGTTAGATTTACCTGTTTTTCTTTTCTTCTTTTTCTGTCCCATTTTTCCATTCTTTGTCCCATATTTCTCATTTTATATCCAGTTTGACCTCTTTTTCTCGTTTTTTCCGTTTCCTCTATAAATTCTTTTGTTCTCTTTCGTTATTCTTTTGACGTAGGACTACGCCTTAGTTTAATAGGGTGGCATGCTGCGAAAGCAAAGGTAATCGTGACACGAAAAAGTGATATATTTTGAAGGCTTATAGCTCAGCCAATTGTGAATATATTTTTATGGTTCGCATACCATTCGAACTACAAGAGATTGAATTTTGCAAGTAACCCCTGGAATTTCCACGTAAAGTTGAACAATTTTTATAAATTCACTACAGGTTTCTGCACATCATTTCATTATTAGTTTTCGTTGCTAAGTTGCTACAGGCATTACCCTCTAGCCACGCCATTGATAAAACGGAAGAAATTGGGAAAAACGAGCCAAGAAGGGCAAGGCAATTGAATAAGTCATGCCATAAGAAGAGCTAGAGCAGTGTTTTTCAATAGACAATCAGCAGCATGAACTGTTTAATCAATGAAATTTTCAAATGCACTGCCGCTAGGTTTTCCGGTATGGCTCACTACCAGAAGTACTTCACGACTACCTCTCGCAGGCCTTAGATCTTTATTAGTTTGCTGTCATCTAATGAATTGGGTCAGATGGTTGTCTCTGAAGCTACCAAGGTTGCTGCCAAGTACACTTACTCTAAAATAATGTTTTAGAATAAGCTCTATGAATCATCAGTCAGCCTTTTTAAGGGCAATACGGGACTTCAAATTATTTCATTTCTTCGTTTAGCAAAATAGGATCCTTCCTTATTAAATCAACCAGAAACCCTTTCCCGCAGATAAAGCAAAAGATGATGCTATCTACCCGCAGCAGTTTCTTAGAAGTTCAAAACCCAATGAGATTAATTTTTTGTTAGGCGCTAGTACTTATTATAAGCTAAGCAATGATCAAAAATCTGCTAATTGCCCTGAATATTATTGAGTAATCACAACAGGTGAACAGTACCGCAGGCTTTTTGTGATCTGCACCAGCATTTTATTGCATCAACTTTACGTAGTCCTACGTTGAACAGGCGGTAGAGTCTTGAAAACAACCTTCCACGTTTTTTTCACTTTCTCTTGTTTTCTGTTCCGTTTTCCCTTTCTTGTCCCGTTTTCCCTCTATTTCTCTATCATTTTTCCTTTTTTTCTGTTTTTGTTTCTCCATTCTCCTGCTTTCGTATTTTCTTCGTTTCTTTTCCTTCTTTTCTATTCAGGTTTTCTTTTAATTTTTGGTCTCGTTTATTCTCTTTTCCTGTCCAGCTTAGCCTCTTTTTATCCTTTACGGTTCTTCCTTTTCTTCTCCCAATTTATTCATCTTCCCTTCACCTTTACCGTCCTCGTCTGTTCCGGATTCCTCTTTTTGATGGCTTATATTTCGTCTTTTCTGTCTTTTTGATTTCTTTTTCCCCCTTTTTCCTTTCGTTTTTCTTTTTTCTTTAGCCAGTTTATGCTGTTTGCTTTTCTTCTTTTCCAGTCCCATTTTCCCGTTTTTGCCTAAAAATTCTCTTCTTTTATATCCTGTTTGAATCGTTTCTTCTGCCAATTTTCTTGTTCCCACTCGTTATTCTCTTCTTCATTTTTCTCTTGTTTGCTGTTCATTTCCCATTTCGTTTTCCCTCTTTTTCTCTCTCGTTTGTTTTTTTTTCTACCCATTTCTTCTATATTGTTCATTTTCACTTCTCTTCCTGTTCCGTTTAGTCCTGAATTACCTCTGTTCCAGGTTTCCCCGTTTTCGAGCCAACTTTTTCCTCTTTTCCTGTCTTATTTTTAGTCATTTTCTGTCCTATTTTTGTTGATCCCGGTCTTTCCATTTTTTGCTCCTTTTCAATCCCGTTTTTCGTTCGTTCGCCTAGTCAGCTATTTCACTTATGTCCTGCCTTTCTTTTTTTTCCAGTCAAGTTCTATTTTCTTTTCCGTTTTATTCTCCTCCAGTTTTTCCTCTCGCTCTGCGTTTATTTCTCCATTCTGTGCTTCTGTATTTTCTTCTGCTCTTTTCCTCCTTTTCCATCTCGCTTTTTTAGATTTCGTTTGTTTCTATTTTTTTGTACAGTTTGTTCCCATTTTGTGTACTTGCTTTACGGGTTTTCCTTCTATGCTCTCATTTTTGCTTCTTTCCTTCTAGTTTTACGTTATTCTCTTTATGGTGCCCCATTTTTCGCATTTTCCTTCGTTTTTTAGCCTTTTAGCTCCCTTTTTTCTCCAGTCTCCTCTCCGGTTTTCCTTTTTTTTCGTTTTTATCTTATTCTCTTATGTTAGACCTTTTCCTTTGGTTAGTTTTACCTGTTTTTCTTTTCTTCTTTTTCTGTCTCATTTTTCTGTTTTTTTGTCCCATATTTCTCCTCTTTTACCCCGTTTGTCCTCCTTTTTCCATTTTTCTCGTTTATCTCTCGACATTCTTTTTTTTCACCTTTAGTTTCATTTGTTTTCTGTTCCGTTTATTCTCTCTTTCATCTCGTTCTCCCTTTTTTCTCTCTCGTTTGTCGTTTTTCTTCCCGCTGTTTCCTCTTTTTCTGTTCATTTTCTCTTCTTTTCTGGTCTTATTAAGCCCTGAATTACCTCTGTTCCGTTATTTCTAGATTTCAAGCCCGTTTCTCCTCTTTGCTTGTTTCGTTTTATGTCATTTTTGCCCCGTGTTTCAACTTTTTTCTTTTTATCGGCCCAGTACTTTTGCCTTTTTTTGCTTTTTACCTGTTTTTTCATTTCGTTTGTTTTTTCGTTCATCGTTTGTTTTCTTGTCATTCGTTTATTCCGTTTTTTCTCTTATTTTCTGCTTTTCCTCCTTTTCAGTTCCGTTCTATTTTTCTTTTCCGTTTTATTCTCCTCATTTTATTTTCTTTCCTGTGCGCTTTTTCCTCATGTTCTATTCTTGTTCTTCTCCCTTCTACAGCTTCTGTATATTTTGTTCTTTTCTTTTTTGCTGCTTTCTATCATCTGTTACATTCTATTCTACGTGTTACAATCGTTTTTCATGCCAGTTTTTATTCTTATTGTACTCCGGCGGGTTTTCCCTTTTTCTAGCCCGTCTTTCGAATTTTTGTTACGGCATTTTTCTTCGTGCTCTTTTCCGTTTTTTCTCCTTCTGTCTCATTTTCCCTTATTCGCTTCTTTTCAGGAGGTTTGTTTATTGTGCTTATATAACTTATAACGTAAGACATTCATCTTTTTAATGGTCAACTTACGCTACTATCAAAGCATTTTAGTTGTCTTACTTACTAATTTTTTTTGTTACTTGTATATGACTGCGTTGTTCAACGGCAGGTGGGGCTCGCACCCACGTTCTTTTGGTTCGTACCCGAATGAATTATTAACGAAACTACTGCCGCACCCTTATATTAGCAAGTCTAATATCCAGTTTTTTTTTGTTCTTCCAGCTCTGTCACTCCACACGACAAACACTCGCCTCGACGACGATAATTATTTTTTGCATGATTGCTCTTTGTTTCTACCACCGAGAACAAAAACGGTCGGTGCGATAGAAACGGGTAGTCTGTTGCCGGACGTCGACACAGCAAGTCTAGTAAAATCTAACACCACCGGGCTTAAGCTTGAGATTAAGCTTGAAAACCAACTTGAAATTTAATTTGGAACTGAACTGAACTGAAAATTATGTTGTATTACATTAAATTTTACGGAGAAGCTGGAGCAAGTTCAGTTTCTAGTCAAATTTAATTTCAATTCACATCGGATTTAGTGTGAATTTCAATTGTAATTTAATTCGAAGTGCAAATCCAAATTCAGGATACAACTTTAACTCAAATTTTAATTCCATTGGACTTCAACAATTTTAATTTTAATTTCAAATCTAAATTCAATCCAGTCCGTTGGTTTAAAAATGCACGATGTGTAAGCTCACAATTAAAACCAATTACCGCTCTTTCAATGTTTACGCTCGGTTTAAATCACAGTGAAGCAAGTGGAATTGTAATTAAAGAACGGAGCAGTAGAATTATTTAGTCATTTTTGTTGCATAAAAATGACCACGATTGAAAGCCTAATCCTTTCGAATCCTGCATGGTGACCTACAGTACATATTTAAATACAGTTTTTGAAGCATTCGTTAGTGGAATGGAAAGCAATGCAATCTTTCAAAAGAAATTGCTTTCATTAAACATTGAATAGATTTATCGATTTACCTGCATCGTCACAAGCAGTTAAGGGCCCGAACACACATAATTTTTGCACCCTCTGCAATGGCATTCCAATTCGTTATGGCTCACGGACTAGTAATAAACCCTATTGATGTTAATCTATCGAATGTGTCGTTTGTATGCATATGAATGATTGTAAAAGTTTTCGATTCGAATTCTGTTCCAGCCTGTTCAGTATACTATGGTTAACTTATCAAATTTGGAATTAAAAATAAACTTTCAGAATTTATTAGCTGTTGCCTGGATAAATAATGTGGGAAGTGACTTTACTGAAATTATATTGCAATGTTATCCAAAGGGATTGCAATGATTGAAAAAGGAATCCAAATGGAAATGAAAATTATTCTTCTGTGCGTGCACCCAGTTGTGTTATGATTCATGTGAGTGTGGTTGCAAAAAGGTGAAATATTAATTTGCTTCCTTCCCGAAATGCTGTAAATTTATTAGAGAAAGTTTGCTTACCATCTACTCACCGATCATCGATACGAACCGAACAACAACTTAGCTTAGCTTGGTTGGCTGAAGCGGAATAATCAATTTCCTGTAATGCTGTCTGTATCAGATAAGGAAGCGACTGGATGGCGGACTGATTTGATTTATGATACCGAGAGCGATAACAACAGAACCACCCACCCGTGCAGAAGTCACCCCACCCCGACCGACCAAGGGCACTGGCTGGGGGAGTAAGATCTAGCAGCTGTGCCACGTGAGATTTTACATACCGTAATGGTGTGCTTTCCGATGCCTGACATTATGGTTTTATGATATCAAAGACATGTGACAGGCAGCTTAAACCAGCTCCATGAATGCAAATTCATGGATGTAATATAAATTCATACATGTTGTGACATTCTTTCCCTATCACAGAAAGGAAATCCCATTATTTTCGACGTTAATCAACAATCTTATTCATTTCAAAGACCTACGAATCCTAGCTGTTATCGATTGGATTATCTGTTGAGTAAAAAAAAACACATTCCCAAATTCCTCCGGAAAGAAAATGAACTGCTCCCTAGCTGGCTCTCGGTAGGGCCCAATCAATCGAACCCGGAGAAACGGAAAAAGCATTTCTCATTCCAGCAATTTCGTTTGATTCAAACCAGTTTGTCCGGATCGAGACCTAGGCGAACACACAAACATATTTTCGCTTTATTAAAACCCCTCTAATATCCACTAACAGTATCTACATACAAATGTAAAGCAGCATCTTTCTTCTTCTACTTCCGGCATGAAAAGCGCTTCTACGAATGTACATAAAACCCTCCGATCACCATCGCCGCCGTTCGAACAAAAAAAAAAAGAAGGCCGTTCTATAGTCCTACGGATAGACCAGCCCGGCGGTAGTGACAACATCAGCCTATCAGCCGGTCGGTCGGTGTAATGCCGGCTGGAGCTGTGCTGCTGTAGGTACGTAGGTTCTTGGTCCCGTATGACTAATAAAAAGCGTTATCCGACACCGGTTGATGGCAGCAGCGTGCGGTATGAGAGAAAGCAACTTTTAAAAGCACATCTTTACACTTGAACTGGCGTACCGAATACACACCGACTGGCAGCAGGGATGTAGATCCGGTTTCATCTACGGCAAGCGATTCTCAAAGCCCTTCCCCTACGCTACGCTACTGAAACTAGGTTTTAAGCATTATAACTAGACTAGGCAGAGAAATATATTTCTATAAAAGCACACTCGGTTGAATGATGATAAAAAAAGCTCTTCAGGGAAAAACGGAAAGTGGCAAGCTTGAAGCTGCTGCAACCTGCGGTTGTAGCAGGCTCGAATTACTACAAATTTTCCTTCCCATGCGGGTGGGATTAGTCTTCCGCCGAGCTAAGCTTAGCCCGGGAACATCGGAATTAGTGGGCAAGCCGGAAGCTTGGCTTGGGTTAATAATAGTAGCGGTAGGGATAGTAGTACCTGTACGTTTCATCCCACGGTCGGAAGTTTTTGTTGTCGTATCCGTAACCACCGCGATTGCGATCATCGTACCCAGCACCGTATCCACCGGATGCTCCGTAATAGCGATCTGCAATGGAGAAAATGGTCATCCATCATCATACCATCAAACCAAATTGATCAATCCTCCTAACTAACCGCGGTTATAATTGCCTCCAACGCCGGGAGTTGGTACGCCTCCACCTCCACGTGCGGCCATCATGTACTGGTCAAACAGCGGATCGAGATTATCGTAACCATTACCCCGGTAGCCACCGTAGCCTCCTGCTGCTCCTGCTCCTGCTCCTCCTCCTCCAACGCCTCCGTAGCCACCCATTCGCATACCCATGTCCGTTGAATAGTAGCCCGGAGAGCCGGCTCCGCCTCCTCGGTTGTCATAATAACCGCGGCTCGACGTCGGATAGTATCGGTCATCGTTACGGTTCATGTAGCGATCATCGTATCTGTGGGAAAAAGAGAAAATTTATCAATTAGTGTCGTGCCAGTAGGTTTCCGTCAATTTTTCACGCATGTTGCACCACTTTTCGTAATCATTTCTCCCGCCGTGAAATTATAATATAAAGTTAATGACTTATGTCAGGATTTCGCCAGACTTTTGAGTTGAGACACTATCAGCTTCCATGGTTTTGCTGAATTTCTCAAAAAAAATTGTTTTTATTTCGTTTCTGGATTTTTGCTAGCTTTACGGTAGATCATAAAATCAATCAAAGTGACATATCCGTTCTTATCAAATCCTTATCCTTATTGTGGACATAACCTGTTCTATTTTTAAGCGTAAAACTATTCATGTTCCTGCATTCTTGCTCTTTTTCCTTGTTCAGATTTTTTATTTAATTTCTTCAACTTTCTCAATGTTATCGTCTTATTAAATTAATGAAATCATCCACTTAGTTTTGTGCATTTCTACTTTCCTCAATTCTATGTGACATCCCTCATTTTAAAAATAACGCATTCAATAATATTAAATATTTTTAGTATTGAATAAATCACGGTAACGACTCAATATATTGTAGGATTAACGAAAAGAGAGCATTGTTGTGATGCCAAGTTTTGTTTTCAGTACATCACCGTCCGTAGACACACTCCAGCTTCTAGAACACAATAATCCGCACTAGGCATGTGAGACGTTCCTATTTTACCAAACCTTTAGCATACAACTGAAAAATTAGACGCAGCAGACATGCAACGTCACAACGCATAGTGGTCCGGTTTCGAGAAAGTGCGGACATTAGCAATTGGGTCAAAAGTGCGTAATTTTTCAAGGATGGTGTCTTCGGAGAAGTTTAATAGCGCATCTTTCTGTGCTATTAGGGTGACCATGAATTCACCTTTTAGGGTGATCCGAAGTTTTGTTTTTTTAAATAATTTAAAAAAAATTCTGTTTCTCCAAAACATCAGAACTTCAGAACATCAGAACAAAACATCAGAGTTTCAGAACATACTAAAATAAGCAACTTTGCTGAATATGGTAATTATCTATCTCTTACCGGTTGCGAATTATAATGATGTGTTAAAAAGACCGCTTCAAAATCAATTATGGTCAATAACTTTACACACGATTTTGACATAGTAGTACGTCTTTGTTTACTATACTGGGACTGGGTAGCACTTTGAGAAAATGAAAATATAAGTGTAACGTTTGAATGATAGATTTCAAATGCTAATAACTGCTTAACTACTGAACGAAACTGAACAATTTATATGTCGTTGGATAGATAAAATGACCAGCAATTTTAAAGGGGGGTAAGAGAGCAATATTTGGCATGTGGTGGTGGTTTCAGAAGGCAGGATTTTTTTTCTACGGAGTACTGAGACCTCTTCTCCTTCTAAGAGAAGGGGGCTCCCGTACAAATGAAATACAAATTTCCTCAAAACTCTAGAACTAATCAAGCAAATTGAACTAAATTTGAAATGTAGGGGTTTCAGAAGGCAATAATTTTGGTATTAATGGTATTGATGGTAAATTGAGACCGCTCCTCTCTTTAGGAGTGGGGGGGGGGCTCCCATACAATAATATACAAATTTCCTCATAACCCGAGAACTAATCAAGCAAATGGCCCCAAATTTGGCACGTGGGTTTTTTTGCAGACATGAATTTATTTTGAATTTATTTATTTTATGATGGATTGAGACCCCTCACCCCTGTGGTAGGAGGATAGGGACTCTCATATAAATAAAACAGAAATTGGTCATTCATTACCGTTTCAACCTTTATGATGCACACAAGTAATTTTTAAAAGAAATTTCTATGTTTCAAAGGTTGCAGGCGTGGTATAAAGAATTGAATCTGAATATTTCGCTCTTCTCTTTTAAACATTCACTTAAACAATGGCACTCACAGATTCTTATAAACATACATATGCCAGAAATACAGTTTACATTAGTCTTTGATCTGATGATTTTATATAGTCCTACGTTACCCTTTCGTACAACTCTTAGGGTTGTATATCTTGTAGTTTTTTTTTACTTTAGAGTGTTCCACAAAGTTATTCAGTATGTTAAAATACACGTTTTCTCTGTAGACTGTTTGTCGCTAAGACGCATATTCAATAACATATAAAATACACTCAAGTCGCTTTCTACGCGCAGGATACGTCTCGCGTAAATCAAAACCGCGTAAATTCCGAAAACCGCGTAAAAAAACCAAAATTTCGTGTAAAAAAAACTTTGTGGATTTCAACTCTACGCGAAAATATAGACGTTTTGAGCACATCCGCGTAAATTCCGAAATCCGGGTAAAAAAAACCACGTAAATTCCGAAAACCGCGTAAATTCCGAAAACCGCGCAAAAATAGTCGCGTAAAAAAACCGCGTAAAAAGCGACTTCAGTGTATATGAAAGAAAATCGCGTTAATCAATTTTTTTGTTTTCGATTTCGGGCAACTTCGCGAATACCAGACAACCGTGAAAGTACTATATATTGTCTATAAAAAATATCAGTTGATCTTCAAAGGAATCAGTTGAAAAATGTGTTATTTTTTAATAGAGTAAGGAGGGGTAAAAGCGCGATTCAATGATTTATCGGGGCAGATTCCGAGTAAATTGACCACTGGATAAGTGACTACTTTGACAGCTTGAATCTAACGTAAACTTTGGTTGATTACGAAGCATAGTTGCTGAGTTATGTGCAAATGTTATTTTGGGGCGGTTGTGAAGTAATTTTTCCTTATACGGCAAAAACGATTTCAACAGAATATTACTTGTTGAAAATTTGTGGCAGCGTTTTACATCACTCACATATCTGTTTTGAAAATACGGTGAAAACAATTTACAAAATATTTTTCGCTTTTCCGTAATTTAATCTAACGCCCCAAGCGCCTAGCGGGGTAAAAGTGTGATTCATGGACGAAGCAAAAATGTATCGCAAATTATATACAGCCTTAGGCACTATATTACAGATACTAGAAACGGAAGATCTGCAGAAAACTGTGGGCTCTACAGATGTTGGCCGAAGGCAAACAATGTTTGTCCGCTGATGAAACAAAAAACATACGTTTGGAAACGTTTCGATCTAACGGAGGCTGCAATACACCAGCGCAAAATAGGAAAGGTGCAAATTGAGAATATGCCTTACCCAAACATAACGCAGATTGAAGAGAATATGGTTTTGTTAAGTACTGTAGTGCTAATTTCATGGATTAGAGCTTCGCACTTCTGCCCCGCTGGTGGGGCAAAAGTGCGTATCGGCACTGGATCAGAAGAAAGAATAATTTATTTTGCAAAACACTATTACCGCAGATGATTTATAGTTGAATGTGAAGACATTGAGTTACTGCATCACTATGAAATATATTATGTTGTTGCCCTTCTTTATATCTCACGAAAATTGATGACAACGTCAAACATTGCACTTATGCCACGCCCTACTCTATAATTTTTTTATAGCTCGTTAAGGGAAAGAGATAAAGAGTTACTGTATTTTACAAAGTTTGTTTTAATGTGTTATAAAACTTTGCTGAAGACACCATACCTTTTAAACTTTGAATGCGTTCGAAACGAAACTTTGTATCACCCTAATGAAACCACCAAAATCACAATAGATTACTATAATGTACAAATGCGTAATTTTTAGGCATAAAATGTCTTTAGAAAAGTTTATTAATAAAATATAGCGCATCTTTTTGCACTACTAGGGTAAAACGGAACGTAAATTCACCTATTAGAATGATACATACTTTTGTTTCTTTAATTTCAAAAAAAAATTCCTCCAAAAAGTTGTGGAACATACTAAAATAAGCAAACACTCCGCCTGCAAATAACGGATCTCTGTAGAGCTACGACTACTGAGAACCCTACCAGAGGGTTCAAAGCCCCCCCACGCGTACCAGGAATAACAATATTATTTTACTAGAATGAACCTAAAATGTTTCTTTACAGGGTTTTAGTATATAATAAACCTTTTCAGAAAAACATAATCCCAAAATATTCTATCGGTGAAAAGTTGAAAAAATCATGTTTAAAGGTTTTTCCATGAAATAAGCAAAACTCGTACATTGTTCGGACGACCGAATAGTTTAAATTTACCTCCAGTGTTTCTCAGCCTTTAAATTCGTGAAAATGGTATAAGAAAGATTTGTCGATAAAAAAATTACCTATAATTTTTCCAAATATGATATTGTTCTATCTCCAATATACACGTCACCAGGGAAGAGAGACCTCTAGCGCATGTAACATGGAAACTAATTTCATCTTCACCTCATGTTCCGCCTTCATCTTTTCCTTACATTGAAAAAAGCACAAATCTATCTTTTGATGAATTTCTTCGTGAAGTTCTATACAAATGCTTGTTGTAACTTCTTGACTTTTAGTTTTTCGTAATTTTTTTAATATAAAAATCTTCGATGAAAAACATATTTTGCGTAGGTATGGGAATATTGGGATTTAAAATCTCATAGATTTCTATGCACATGCACTTTCAATACAATTCCTCGGTAACTTCACGTATCAAAACTGCTGCAATCTTTTGCCGAATGTTTCAAAATTGTTTCAAATTTGAGAATTTAGTCATTAGGGTGAACCTTTTGGTATTAGGGCATTTCGAAAAGCCGTCACGTGTTTTTGTTAGACGTTTTAACCACTCGCGGTTATTCGCAAAGTCACGTATGTTATTTAAACAAAAACAGTTTTTTAGTTTCGATTTTGATGATTTTCATGGCTGCCAACAGCAACAGTCTCTTTAACAACTCATTTATTTTGTTATTTTCATGTTGAAATATTTAGTGGCCATATGGAATTTGTTATTTTTCCCTAAAAGGTCAGAGCTTTCTTCAAAACAAATCATGGACTTTAGATTGATTTTTGATGGTGAATATTTAGCCATTTTTCAATTACAAATGAGACCAAATCCGTTGATGTAACGTAAGCCTTCAGAAAACTGGAACTTGAAATTCTGAGTGATTTTATGCAGAATGATTACAAGGCGAATGATCCCACTTGATAACTTCATATGGGATTTCGAGTAGCTATGAAACTATTAAACGATATGTTAAAACTGTGAAGAAAACCAAAAAATTAAAATTTTTGTTCATGGGCAGCGAAATTTCTGACGAACCCTGTAAGAAAGTGGTTACGTGTTTGTAATGGCAAAAACGTAAATATAGCTCACTCTCACTTTCTTACACAAAAATCCTCAATCAGCAAATTATATGAGTATATTATTAGACCCAAAGATGAAATTTTGTTTTTTTTTTTGTCACGAGAGAGGGCTCAAATATGATTTTGATTAGCATTTCGATGTTAGATTAACAAACCAGCCTCCATGTTCGACTCTTACCTGAGAGAAATTGTTTGAGTAGGATCATTTGATAGTACGATCATTGCAGGTCAGCTAGACAATCTCTTGGAATATTTAATTTAATTTAATTTAATTATTTAATTAATATTAAATATTAATTAAAATTCAATCTCTTGCAATATGAGATTCAATCTTTTGAGATTCATGTTTGCTGAATATTGGTTTCCTGTAGTTTGAACTTTCAGGAAAAAAATATCGATTAAAATAAATAACTCTGCCAATACAATGACTTGACGTAATATTTGTAATTTTGTCTCAATTTTGTGCACTTATTATTTATATTTTTTAGAAAGCTTTTGAAAACTTATTAATTTGCTACATTGTACCAAAACTTTTAAAGTTATGAGTTTTATTGAGTTTTTACAAACAATAAATGTGACGATTTTTGAATCACCCTAAATGAAGAAATTTTAAATTTTTTTTAGTTTCAATAGGGTAAATATTGTTTGTATAGCGGATTTTTTATATTCAAAATAGCGAAAAAACTACATACCGACAAGTTAATTGAGCATGCTTTAGAACATCTCGTAGAAAATGTTTAATTTGTGCTTTTTTGAAGTACAGGAAGGAATGAAGGAATAGATGAAGGTTAAGAAACTGGTTTCCATATTATATGCGCTGGAGGTCTCGCTTCCCTGGTGACGTGTATATTGGAGATAGAACAATACCATGTTTGGAAAAAATATAGGTAATTTTATTGTTTACAAATCTTACTTACACCATTTCGATGAATTCAGAGGCTGAGAGACACTGGAGGTAAATTTAAACTATTTGGTCGCTCGAACAGCGCACGAGTCTTGCTTATGTCACGGCAAAAAACTTTAAACATGATTTTTTCAATTTTTCATCGATAGAATATTTTGGGATTATGTTTTTCTGAAAGGGTATATCATATACTAAATCCCTGTGATGAAACATTTTGGGTTCATTCTAGTTACATAATATTGTTATTCCTGGTATGCGTGCCCCCTGGTTTTAATAGCTGTTATCCATGGCTATTATGTAAAGACTTGAATGGATAAACCCCTAATCCAAGGTGTGACGCAACCCTTGCCGAGGGATGAATGATGGAGGGAGTTCTATAAATAATCTGCCGCAACGGAGCCTTTGAAGTACCAGAGTGCCCTCCACAGTAATTTGCCCTTGCTGTATTAAGCCAGTCACTGATGCAGTCGATCATTTCTTACCGAGCATCCTCTCTTTCTGCCGAAAAACAAAGATACGAAGGAGGTAGAGAGGAGAATAGGGGAGGAACACCTAGCAAAGCCGTGGATTTAAACCGTCATTAGACATTACCCTTCTTTATCGACAAACTTCGCAGCCGGCTGCTTGGAGTACAGGAAGCCGAGATTCGAACATATAACGACTGGCTTGTTAAACCAGCAACATACCACGAAGCTAACTGGGCGCTAGGGAGGAACATATAATCCCAAGTAACATTTTGGGTTTTATCACACTCTTATGGATGGAATTTAAGATCAAAATTAGTCATGAAATCCTTCTTAAGAGTACAATAAAACTTACATTGTTGCTTGGGATGTGCTAGCAGAATGTCAGTCATGTTCTTCGTCTATCCTCAACACGCCGACTCGTAGTGAGTCTACAGACGGGAGAGTCGAACAGTCATGGCCACTTAGATGACCGTACAATCGATCGAACAATCTTTAAAAAAATCTATAACGTCAAGTATTAAGGTAACTCAAAAGTTGCTCAGAGTCTCTATAAGAGAGATCTCAGCACGCTTACCGGTCTTGTGACAGGACATTGTACGAGTAAATATCAGCATCGGAATTTCGGTTTCGTACAAGATGATATTAAACCTCGGAACACTTGCTCAGCAATTGTGGAGCACAAATAGCAAGCAGACTGCAGTATCCCGAAAATGGGAGATAGTTTGCGTCGCTATTCAAGGTAACAAGGTTCTTAAGCCAAGTCATCTTTGATTGGCACCTGTCTCGCTCCAACTACCAGCCTATCACTTCCTCAATAAGTGATAGGCAAGCTTGATGCGTACAGTAAAAGAAATGAACGGGGCATACCACAATAGTTCAAAATACTGACGCAGTGGTAAGAGTACTCAACAGAAGATGGAAAAATAAGTAATTTTGCTGAACATAGTAACTATCTATGTTTTACTGATTGCGAAATATAATTATGTGTTTAAAAGGAGCGCTTAAAAATGAATTATACTCAATAACTTTGCACACGATTTTTTTATTGTTTTCAAATATTCTACAAAGTTATTTAGTGTGCTTAAATACACATTTTTATCAAAAAATTACACATTTTTCAATAGATTTTTTCTGAGATTCCTTTGGAGATCTCCTGATAGAAATAGCTTTTCTACGCGCGCAGTTGCCCAAAATTGAAAAAATGGGTATGAAATGGGGAAGGCAAGTGAGGAGCGTCCAATATAGCTCTAGCCATCCCAGGCCCCTACCTAGCGCCTCCACGTGGCCATACCTGGTAATGCTCTATTGAGTAGCCAAGCTAGGAGGTGCGATGCTGGGTGGTTCCCGGCTGCCTGGTCTCAAAACCGCAGTTTTGGGCAGACAACGGAGCCACACAGCCTAGCTAATAGGTAAGCCTAATAACCTAAAAATAAAAAATAAGAAAACTTATCCAATTTAATTCTACTATGTGTATATTATTCAATGACAGATACGTATTTCGCCTACGACTTGCAGGCTTCCTCAGTGTCTGTTTTCGAACACAGACACTGAGGAAGCCTGCAAGTCGTAGGCGAAATACGTATCTGTCATTGAATAAAATACACATAGTAGAATTAAATTGGATAAGTTTTCTTATTTTTTATTTTTAGGTTTCGTATTCTACTAAGACGCTCCAAAAACTTCAGTCAAGCCTAATAAGTTGTTTTAATTTTTTTTTTCGTTTTAGCTTATGAAGCATTTTCTGCTATATAGTAAAAACTTTGGCCAAAACGAGTTTTAATATTGCACATGGATACCAGAATGAAAAATTAAAATAACTATTAGAAGCACTTATGGAACCTCAAAGCACGCTATTCCATACGAAAGACTGCTGGTGAGATTGTTCTAATTTTACCCATATATGCCACATTTCATCTTAATATCATATTATTAACAGTATTATTATTGATATCATAAATGTGGAAGACTGGATGATAGAGTGGATTGCCAACCTGAATCCTTAAGGTCTGAAGCAAATGTGGCACTTCTCAATTTAAAACAAATAAATTATCACGTGGGTTAAAGTTGGTACAGCGAAATTGATTATTACATGGAAGGATCCTAATGCTGGAAGGCGACTCTTATAACCCCGGAATGCGCACAAGTGCCTCTGTTTGTGGGTCCGCCCAATCCCTTTTGGCCCTTCTGTAACAGCATTAGTGTGAAATTCATTTGATAATTAAATTTGGATCTACCGTATTTTTACCCACATACATTGGCAAGTCCTTGAAAGGATGGTGGCTTCCCCTATTACTACTACTAGTTGCCCGAAATTGAAATTTTTTTTTTTTGAATAGTGCGAATTTTTTCTATATATTTTATATCTTTTTAAACATTGAATAACTTTGTAGAACACTCGAAAGCAATAAAAAAACATGTGTAAAGTTATTGAGCATAATTGATTTTTAAGTGGTCTTTTTTAACACATCATTATATTTCGCAACCGGCAAGAGATAGATAGTTAGGCCATTGCAAATCATTTTCAAAGTTTTTGTCACACCCCCCCCCCCCCCTTGGAAATTGGCTTGAAAAATATAATTTGTAGGATATGAGTTAATTTTTTTTATAAAATCAATTGTCTGTGGGCTCTACAACCTGAAAACCTCGAAAAACGAGTTAGGCTAATGCTTCTAGCACGAAATAGAAATGGAAGTTCAAACAGTGAAATTTCCGAAATTCGGCCAAGAAAATTTTCTTCCGTCTTTGTCTTTTTGTTCGTAGATTTTGCATGAAAAATAACAACGTATTTATTAAAAGCAAGAATAGATTTGGTTTTCACGTTTAAACTTTAAGTAAAAATGCCTAAAATCCATTTTTTTTTGCTCGATTAAAAAATTCTCTTTGTTTTTTTTTTTGTAGGGAGAACAGTGGCCTAACACCGGAGGGACAAAAACTTTTTTTAATATTTGTAATGGCCTTACTATATTCAGCTAAGTTGCTTATTTTAGTACGTTCTGTAATTTTTTGGAGAAAAAGAATTTTTTTGAAATTATTTGAAAAACAAAAGTTCGGTGAATTCACGGTTACCTTAATAGTGCAGAAAGATGCGCTATATTTTATTATTAAACTTTTCCGAAGCCACTACCCTTGAAAAATTACGCATTTTTTACCTAATTACCAATGTCCGCACTTTTTCGAAACCGGACCACTGTGTATTCGTAGATAGGACTGTGGTCCTGTGCATGTCATATTTTTGATACGCAATTTGTATGTTTCGCAGCCCATGCCGTGCACATCGAGCTGGTTTTCTACACATCTATGGCGGTTTCCTTAGCCGCACTCAGCCGTTTCACAGTGACAACGACACTCCTATCAAGAGTGTAAAAAACGAGCTGCGTTATACCCAAGCAAAAATATGAGTTTTATTGTACTCTTATGGCGGTTTTTATTATCAATTTTGGTCTTAAATGCCATCATAAGAGCGGCACTTTGGCGGGCTGTGGGAGGTCACCGTTAAATCAGCCAAGAAACACTTGATACGTGAAATTGGTGTAGTAAACGTAACCTATGAAGACATGATCACTCTATTAGCCCAAGTCAAAATGCCCAAGTGCCAGAATTGCAGGCCCCTGATTCCAATTCCGTCCAATCTGTCAGGCCTGGAAGGAGCTGAATGATATTCCGGGCAACCTTATAACACATTTTAAACTTAAGCTTCGATAACGGGATGTAGCACTCAGGCTTTGCATTACTTTTGCTTTGCTTTGGGAACAAGAATAGCTCCAGCAGCTCCCGTCGTAGGCGATAAACTGCAAGCCTGCCATCAATCCAGTTGCTGGTCAGAAGAATCACCAAGGTGCATCCAGCCAGAGATGGCAAAATACGTATCGTTACCCTTAAAACTGCAACATCTTAAGCTGCCGTCCGACCTGTTGCAAAGATTGCCCTGCTACCGATGCAACAGCATCTAGAATCCAACGAAGATTGGGTAGAATATACAAAACTTGCTCGAGGCCTTCGTGGGAACCAGGCGTGGTGATTGCGGTTCCAATAGCTTACAGTAACCTTGTCAAGGCTACTTGGTCTTTCTTTTCCCAGATGATCGACGATTGTTTATCAACATCCACTTTAGTCACAGTCACATCTACCTACAGAACAACTCGTTGTAGACAAATGCGTACAGTTTCTGGTTCAAACTTATTACTGAGAAAAGGCGCATCACCGAGGCAATGTCTTCGTTAATGCAAGTGAAACCACATTATTCGCGGTGGCCTACTTCAGAGTAGGGAAACTCGACGGCCAAACCACTTTCGGCTCTACGCTTGAGGTTGCAAATAGCAATTTTGCGAAGCCGCTTGATATCATCGGTCTTGCAGAGTCACATCGTCGAAGTAAAGCAGTAGGTATGTTCTTCTGACGGACTTCGCAGCGGTATTATCTAGTTGGGAGCCGATCATCGACGGCATAAGCGGCACGTGCATGTCGTGTAGGGAAACTACTATCAATGAACCCTACTGGCGAGATAACGAATAGCGTAGTAATCCGTGTCCGGAAGCTATCAACGTCTAGTTCAACGAAACATAATTTCTTTGACAACCCGAGGAGTATAGGTCAAACCAAACAAAACCTTCATTAAAAAGATACGTGGAATTGGCGAAGTCATAAGATTTATATTGAAATTTCACTTGAGATGCATGTACAAATCTAGAAACTAAGAAGGTTTTCATACCTCCAACCTCAGATGGGTGGAGCGTGGGAAAGAATGGTTCAACCGGTAAAAACAGTTATAGAAATTGCCTGCAGTAACAACCGAAAGCCATCATCAACCAGTCACCAATTTGTATCTACTGCTAAAGGAGAAGTTCTTACTTCGAATAACGTCCTGCTAGCGAGCTTCAACGGTGTACACAAACCCGCGATAGTGTTCGCTGATCCTGTGACGGTCATTAAGAACCCCTTGGTATCAGATTCAACCCTCACTTTTGGAAGCATTTCATCACGGAATATCTCTCAAGGTTGACGAAGCGATCCAAATGGTTCAGTGATGTGAAACTTCTTACAAAATGAGATCTGGTCTTCATGGGCAGAGAAACGGCTGGCTGGCTGCGAGCTTTGATAATCATGGCTGTCAATTTTTCTATCATATTAAGTTAGGTGTAAGAAAGCAAGCTGCAAATCATAAGTATCGGTTTCACTACTGAGAACGTTCAAATGTACACTGATATTCATCATTATTTAAATTCACCATGTCTCCCTTCAATAGATTAAAGTTTTAGGTGAATTCAAATCAAGTTTTTAACTATTCATTATTCAAATATTAACCTTTTTCTTCGTCTGTCATCGTTCTCACCGAATGAAAAGCGCCAGTTTAATCATATTGGCAGACCTTTCGATATTCCAAGTCCGACTTTGAACCCAAACGATATGTTGCAATGCTAACTCGTTTATGAGGTACTTTTTTTGTCTCTGTAATGACATCTCATTCCAAACCTCCACTGGAATACATTTTTAGCAAAGATTTTGAGTTTGCAAGCTATTTTATCATTGCTGTCATAAGGTTAGAGCTAAGCTATGAAAGCATAATATGAAGGAATTTGAGCGTGTTTGTGGGAAACCGGCCTATTTTATATCACTATTTAGTTCATAAATAAAATTTTCATCATGTTAATCAAAACCTAATTGACACTAAAAAATACGGTTCTACTCACCCCATCATCATTCCCATATAGTTCGGTCGCATCGAATAGTACCCATCGCCTCCCCGATAGCTGGCCCGATCATCGTACGGTTCCGGCCGATAGTACCAGTTTCGATCGTCATAAATCGACCCACGGCCTCCGTAGTAGCCATAAATTCCACCAGGTCTTCCGCCACCGTACGATCGCATATCCCGGTCCGAATAACTACCTCCTCCTCCGCCGCCGCCGCCGCAACCACCGCATCGCTGGTCCCGCGCGTAGCGCCCGTACTCGTCCCTGGCGGCACGGTAAAGACTGCCAAACGTCGGATTGGTGGCCAATTGTGATGACGACAGCGATGATGACGACGATGACGACAGGCCACCGCCACCGCCGCCGCGGCCGCCGTCAACGGTACTTTCGCCGGATAAGCTGGCACACGAACCGGGCTGATGGAACGTTAACGAGGCCACCACTGCACAGGCGACGAGCTGCGAATTGAAAGAGGACATGATAATGGGAAAATTTTAGTATTAAATAAAGCTAATCGAGAGTTACTGAATGCCCGGGTGAATGAATAGATTGATTCTAGCCTCCCCCCGACCAAGAGAGGTAACGCAAGGTATGGCAACACTCACTTAACAAAACTGTGCACGGGGAAAATGCAATTCACTGGAATTAGTTTAACTCGATTTCGTTTAATAGTTAAATGGTTTATTCAACGCTTCGCTACAGAGGTCAGGGTGGCTGTGGTAAAATTAAGTTCCAAAACAAGAAAAAGTTTGGAAATTCCACACTCGAACCACCCTCGAGCGATGACAATTTCCCAATGCAATTACACTTCCAGCGAGCGTGGCGAGCACGAGCTCTCGTTTGTCGTTTTCAAATGCAGGTCAAAATTGTAACATGAGCGATTGTAATCCGGATGCCTACCACCGGCCGGCCAGCCAGCCACACACGGCTACTGTTACCGTACGGCCCAGCCGAGCTGAAGATAAACAGGAAAAACGACTCCACCAAAGCAGCTTCACGTTGGGTGGTGGGGTGGTAGGTGGGCGGGTTGGTGACAGCAGTTGGTTTAGTAGTCAGAGAATGTGTGTGAGAATGTGACAAAAATGAGCATTGCAGCATTGAATTCCGACGATAGCAATTACAGGTGCATTTAGTGAAAACTTTTACTACTTGATGGTTGCATTCCGCTGTTGATTCCGGTCCAGCTCCAGGGTTCTAAGGCGACACGAAGCGAAAGTGCAAAAGCTGCAGAGTGTAGTGATATGATGATATGGTGGAGGCGCTCGGTAGCCTGCGTTACGTTGCGTTGCGTTGGTAAGATAAATTGACACAATTCTCGATTCAGCGGGAGAGCATAGTATGAGCTGATGTTTTGTGCTGCATTGTTGTTAGGTATCTGAATGGCAATGGAGTAGGTGAGTGGGTGAGCGAGTGAGAGTGGCGTACGAACGTTTGAATGTGCACAGGAAAATAATCGTTAATTGCTTCGGATAATGGAAAAAGTGTAACTTGATGGCTGTCATTGGGCCAATGAATGGGGAAATTACAGGTTGGAAGCTGGGCATTGTGCTGAGGTAATGGACAGATGTAATGTTTCATAACGATATACATTTGCTGGTTGTGGAAATTGTGTTTTATATAATGGAAATAGCGCTCAGGATGGTTGGTATTGTGACAGTGCTTGCACAGGACATGATCGCTATTACGATAATTTGTTTTGCATTTTATTGGCGATGACAAAACTATGCGATACGTTTAAAGATGGAAATGTGGAATCAAATTTATAGGCCTAGACACCATTTCTATTTAAATTGCTTTTAATGATTTTTTAGAGAAAACTTCCAAAAGACTCAGACTCAGATTTTGCACACTAATTCGACCATTTGAAAAAATAAAGAACTTTTGGGTTCTGCTCCGAAGTTATACAAGATATAATATTGAAAGGGAACTATGATGGCAAAATAAAGATTCTTACTGCAATAAATAAATAGAATTGGATTTTATTATGTATAGGGTCAGGCATTTGTAACCAATTGTAGTGTAGCCAATTTCAGACCGGACGAGAAAAATCACCCAATTGAGCAACTCATAAACTCTCAAAACGGTAGGTTTTACTTAACCGAACGTTCATAGGAAAATTTGAGTCATCAGTTGGTCACCAGGAACCACCATCCGTTACAAATAATGGTTTTGGCCGCCATAATCGCGAGTGGGCACTCTCCATCTCCAATCGCCCCGGCTTCATCGATAGACTCCGTGATTATCTGAATCGACAACATTCAGTCCGCAGTGCGGTATCTCTCAAGGAAGTAATATATGACCACCTATTTAGGCTCTAATTTTCAGTGGTGTCTCCTGGATTCTACCAAATGGATGAGTGCTGATCTTTGTGGATGACTGTACTGTTCACTGGTAAGAACCATTCTCGAATGCGTGCCCATGGTCGTTATCTGAAGAATTTTGTTTTTTCGTTTGTTCAGTACGCAATATTCCATGAACGCAACTGCAAAACTTGCCTTCTTATGAAGACCGGTGCCAACCAAGCTATTTTCGGTGAAAAAAATATACAATCCGTGATTGACAGTCCTGCTTTTTTTTCTGTTTTACTTGTCTCTAACTCTTTCGTAGTCCAACGTACACTTAGTGGACGTAAAGTGGAGGAGTTTTTTGGTAGTCCAACGTACACTTAGTGGACGTAAAGTGGAGGAGTTTTTTGGTGCGAAGAATGATAAACTCTATCGGTTTGTACCAATGCAATGTTACGAATCGAGCGAGAAGTCAACCATGCCTACTCACACGCGAAAGAGTATGAGAAACATAGCATTCAACGCTTACGCCGCACACGCAGGCGTAAAAGAAACAGCCGCCGACGCTGTGTGCAGACATTCTGCTATCCACACACTCGCGCATGCACACCGGCTCACACCGTCTTCCTGCATAATAAGCTAGTCAAAAAACTCGTGGGGAATCAGCTGTCCGTGCTGGCTGGTGGCGCAGTGGGATAAAAATTTCTTTTCTTCTTTATCTTCTCCCTCGATTCTACAGACGCGGGCGGGAGTGCGAGCCGTTGCGAGTAATCGGTATCAGCCTGCAGATCGTGCTGCAACGATGAACGATGAGTGACGACTGTAGTTGTCAGCTAAACACACACTCGCAAAAACTCGTTGCAGTGCATGAAGAAATAAGAGCGGGAGTTTCAAAGGGATGCTTATGCCGGCGTGTTCGTTAGAATGAATACGCGTGTGTGAGAAAACTAGACGGAGCTCATAACTCGCTTCAACCTGATTTTCTGCAACTGAACCTTTCTAGGAATGAAAGATACAACTCCAACGCATACATTAAAGTTATAGTTTAAGTATAATTGGCTTGCCAAACACTAAAATTCAACTTTTAATTTGGGTATCGTTTTCAATTTGCGTTGCAAGTTTGACCCACCTTTCTAAAAATGATGTTTTGGTCAAAAATGGTTTTGGTGTGTGTGTGTGTGTGTGTGTGTGTGTGTGTGTGTGTGTGTGTGTGTGTGTGTGTGTGTGTGTGTGTGTGTGTGTGTGTGTGTGTGTGTGTGTGTGTGTGTGTGTGTGTGTGTGTGTGTGTGTGTGTGTGTGTGTGTGTGTGTGTGTGTGTGTGTGTGTGTGTGTGTGTGTGTGTGTGTGTGTGTGTGTGTGTGTGTGTGTGTGTGTGTGTGTGTGTGTGTGTGTGTGTGTGTGTGTGTGTGTGTGTGTGTGTGTGTGTGTGTGTGTGTGTGTGTGTGTGTGTGTGTGTGTGTGTGTGTGTGTGTGTGTGTGTGTGTGTGTGTGTGTGTGTGTGTGTGTGTGTGTGTGTGTGTGTGTGTGTGTGTGTGTGTGTGTGTGTGTGTGTGTGTGTGTGTGTGTGTGTGTGTGTGTGTGTGTGTGTGTGTGTGTGTGTGTGTGTGTGTGTGTGTGTGTGTGTGTGTGTGTGTGTGTGTGTGTGTGTGTGTGTGTGTGTGTGTGTGTGTGTGTGTGTGTGTGTGTGTGTGTGTGTGTGTGGAGAAGGAAAGAGACAAAGCAGACTAAACTGACTACGCGTGACGCGCATCGTCACGTTGCCGTAAGTCGGCTTCGTTCTGTTATATATAGGTTAAAGTGGACTGTACTGTGTATCGTAAAGGAAAGAACAAAATAAGGTGTCAGATTGCGCATTGCGCATTCCGCTTGGATTGCTTATGGTTATTTATGATGTGTGGACGATTGTGGGTTCTGGTAAGCGATGTTGCAATGGATTTATTTAGGTTGGCAGGTGGTTAGCCTTTCGGTGATGCCCGGCTTGGCTTGGTATTGCTCAAGACTTATGGTGCTGATTTGGGTTGTGTGGAATGATATATGATGATCTAGGTTTTAGAAAAGGTTGTTATTTGAGTATGCCAGATGAGTGGATGGGATTTTAGTTGTCTGGGATTGTTTAGTTAGCATCTGTGTAAAATCACATCACACAATCTTGACACATTTTTTGAATGTAATAAAACTATAAGCACCACCAGAACGTCCTGATGACCTCTATAAAACTATGCGCGATTCAAAAGGACTTGTGAGTGCCCTTGAAATACGCACGTAGTACGTCACTCACTCCAGGGTAACCGCGTCAGTTTATCTGAAAAACCGGTTCGTACACCATTCGAACCATATCAGACGACCCAATAAAATATTACAATCAGATAACACGGTTTAGCTGTGAACCAAATTTTGCAAATAAGGGAGCAGACAAGTGAGAACATTTTCGGAAGACCGGGAACAGAGTTGGAAAATAACACAACGCTGATTGGATATTTGTAAAATCTGGAAGGGAAAAACGGGAGTAAAACGGAGGAAAACAGGCTGCTTGCTTCAAACAAATAACGGAAATGAAATCGAGGGAAAATAAGGCAAAAACACGAGAGACTGGATAGAAAATTATGACGAATGGAGGAGAAAAAAAGAAAAATAAGAGAATGCAAATAAAAACAGAACGGCAGAAAAGCAAAAAAAGCAGGACTTAAAAAGTAACAGAAAGGAACAGACTAATAAAAAAAACGAACGACGAACGAATGGAAACCGGAAAAACCGGTATCAAAAAAAAAGAAAAAAGCCAATACGGAATAGAAAAGCAGAAAGAACGAGAGAAATGAGTCTAAAAGACAAAAAACGTAACAGCAAAAATCAGGATACAAGAAAAGGACGAAAAACGCGTTAGGAAAAGAAGAGAAAAGGGACAGTGAAAGAGGTAACAGCAGATAGAAAAATTGAGAGACAAGAAATGGAATACAAAAAACAAGAGACACTAAAAGGGAAAAGAAGGATAACGAGAGAAAAGAAAACTGATAGAGCCAACGATAAAAATGGGTAAAAGAGGAAAACCGGGATGTAAAAAGAGAAATATGCAAAAATGGAACAAAAAACTGAAAATAAAAACAGGGAAAAAGGACTAAAGGTAAAACATGAGACATAAAGAGGAAAAACGGGAGATGAAAACAAGAAAAGGGGAAAAAACGGAGACCAAAACAGAATAAAAAGATAGAAAAGACGGAAAAAGGGGGCATCATAAAGAGGAAAACAGCACAGACGAAGACGAAAAACGAAAATAAATGAAGTTAAAAAGAGTTAGAAAATACGACAACTGAAACGGAAATAGGAAAGAGAAAAGACTGGGAATAGGAAAGAAAATAAAAAAAGAACGAGGGAAAAGCAGGAGGAAAAATACGACTAAAAATAAAAAAAAAGAATTAGATAAGAAGAAAAACGAAGTAATGAAACAATGAAAATGAGGAAGAACGAATCGACAGTGTTGGCAAAAACTAAAAAAATTATACAAAAGAAGCAAATGGGACAAAAAAAGAAAACACGGGAGAGGTAAAATGTGGGAGAAAATAAAAAGCAAAATATCAATTTTAAATTCAAATAAAACTTTGTATCTCATTTCGTGTCCATGTCCGGTTCGAAGTAAAAGTTCAAGTTCAAATTAGTCCAAATTCAAGTCTTATTTATTATCCAATTTTAGGTTCAAATTTATGTCTAATTTAAACTCTGATTTAAAGTTCTATTTCAAGTATAATTTGAATTCCAATCTCTAGTCTGATTTCAACTTGAATTTCAAATCAGTTTCCACTTTCCAAGTCTAATTCAATACCAATTTCAAATAAAATTTCATGTACCTTTCGAAATAGAAACTTTAAATTCTGTTTTAAGTCCGATTTTATCTGCTTATATAAGAGGCTTATGTCTGCACCGAAAACCAGTCCTCTGACAGGACGTCATAAAAGGCGATATCGGTAATTAAAAACAGACCCCTTACAGGCCATCATGTTTTCGTAGCAATGAGGTCTATCCTCAGTCACCTCACTGGTCGACTGCTGGACTGCTCGATTGCTCAACTGGTTGATTAGACTGCTCGACTGGACTGGTCGATTAGACTGCTCGATTTGATTGCTCGACTGGACTGCTTAAGCGAACTGCTCGACTGAACTGTTCGATTCGACTGCTTGATTGGACAGATCGGCTTGACTGCTTGACTGAACAGCTCGATTTAACTGCTCGAGTGGACTACTCGACTTAACTACTCGATTCGTCTGCTTGACTTACTACTGGACCCGACTGCTCGACTTAACTGCACGATTGAACTACTCGAATGGACTGTTCGATTCGACTGCTTGACTGGACAGCATGATTCAACTGCTCAACCAGATTGCTCGATTCAACTGATCGACTAGACTACTCGATTTGATTGCTCGACTCAACTGACAGCTTGATTCAACAGCTCGACTAGACTGCTCGACTTAACTGCTCGACTCAACTGTTCGACTTAACTGCTCAACTGCACCGCTGGACCCGACTGCTCGACTTAGCAGTTTGATTCGACAACTCGACTTAACTGCTCGATTCAACTGCTCAACTGGTCTACTCTACTGAACTGCTCGACTCAACTGTTCAACTTAACTGCTCGACTGAACCGCTTGATCCGAATGCTCGACTAGACTGCTCGACTCAACTGCTCGACCGGACTGCTTGACTGAACAGCTTGATTTAACTGCTCGACTAGACTGCTCGATTTGACTGCTAGGCTTGACTGTTCGACTCGACTGCTCGACCCAACTGCTTGACTCGATTGCTTGATTCAACTGCTCGACTCGCCTGCTCAACTCGATTGCTTGTCACGATATCATATGGTCGATGTGCAATCAGACCGAACCAAGTCGCAAAATTTTAAAAATTGATTTAATGAAAGCAAACGATCAAGAATTTTCTAAGCAACATTTTACTCTAATCAGAATACATAAATGTTGCAAACAGCCAGCCAGTTTTTATTCAGTTAAATAAAATTCAATACGACCATAAAAACTATTTGTTTCAGTTTCCGGCTATGACTCTTATGTACAACATCGTAGAGCTATATTATACAATATAAGAACTCAAAGAACTAATACAAAGATTAAACATCTTCGCAAACACTGGTCAATGGAATGTATCCGCAGTTTTCTGAAAGCTGAACAAACATTTATATTTTCTGGAACGTAAGATTCGGGCTCAACTAGTTATTAGACACTAGTTGTAAGACTTCCAGTCCAAATGACTTCAAATTTAAGTCCAATTTCAAATTTAATTTTAAGTCCAATTTCCAGTTCAAGCTTTGCTTCAAAGCTTCACACCCAAATTAATCCGAAATCAGGTCTAATCCAGGCTTATTAATTTAACAGTTTTTATTACTGTCATTAATATTTTAATTCGATTTTGCTTCTAAAAAGTTGTAGTCGAGGGGGTAATACCGGCACTTTCAATCATGGTGGAATTGCAAAATATCTTACATCCCTTACTAGCACATACTGAATTCCTGCTTTCAAAATACCGAAGATTCCTATTTCATAGTAAAGGAGATTCCTTTATAGGGGATAGGAGTTCTGGAGATTCTCATACCCGAATCCTGATTGCTGGACATTCTGTACGAATTTTATGCAGAATTCCTATGCACGATTCCAATGCAAGGAATTCCAGAGATTCTGTGCGAATCTTTTAGGTTCGTCCGGGATATTAATAATTGTAGCATGTGTTCTAAAGATATAAAGACTCACGATTTTGTGATAACAACGAAACAAAATAATTGGGAATGTTTAAGAAGATAATACTATCATTATGCTATTCATTTTCCTGTCGCTGCTAATTTGCACAAAGGCGCAGTATGTCAATACAAATCAACTGGTATTTACTGTTTTGATGGCTTATGATGGTCGTTTGAACACTGTAGCTCTATTTGCACAACGATAATTTCAGTTGTGAAAAAAGTTCTTCGTCACAATTGAGAAATATTCCAGTTCAGATCTACAGTAACGCCATTGTCGTTGTACCACTGCTTAAACGAATTCGAATAGTGTCGTTTACCAAGTCTGTCCACAAAAGATATAAGATACGGTCTTATTGCTCCAGCAGCACCCAGTAATAGGGCTAGCAGCTCTTCTAAAGGCACTTGTTACATTTGTTGGTCACAGTTTCAGAAGTTAGTCTTACAGTCTCCCGGAAAACTTTTCCTATCAACAGAGGCGTAAAATTCATGTCCCTGAATTTGTTCGAAAACGTCAGAAGGTTTTCTCCTCCACAACCGCCCGGCGAGGTCGAATTCGGCCGCCATAGCTATTGCTCAAGAAGCAGGCTATGCTGACTCGGTGCAAGACGCTTCACCCTATCATCAAGCATTCTAGTGGCTCCATCGCACATTTCTGAAGAAGTTGATGACTAAACTAGTTCGGGAAACCAAGTTAATGTCAGCTCCGATCCGGTTCATCGCTGCTGACGGAAAATCGCACTCACCACCATTGAACGGCCTTTTTAAGGGCCACCAAAGTATCTCGGAAAGCCCGGTAAGATATTCAATATTATGCACAACAGCCAGACTAGAGTAGTCCAACGTCAATCATACGTTCGAGTCTTGTATTAACACCCACCTGATTTTTTATTTATTTTTTTTTAGCATTTTTCTATCAGTTTTGCACCATTAATATTTCATTTTTGATTTATCATCGCGGAACTTTTATGTTCCTGTCTGTTAAATTTGTTATTTTTGTTTCAATTTCATGTTATTTTGTCAACTGTAATTCAGAGCTCCATCAAATTCGAATGGTTTTTGCTATGCCATAAAAACAGGTTTTCTCAAATAAATAATACTAGGTATCTGAAAACATTTCAATATTTTTTCTGAATTGCTGAGGAAATATTTTTACATTTTGAGGCGAAATGACATATTATTTAAAACGTTGGTTTAATAGTTTTCAAACAAGCAATGCTAGAGAAAGTTTTCTGACAAAAAATTAGTGACCGGCATTTGGTATGGTGCATAAAAAGTCTGGAACGCATACAATGCGTTACATATAGCTAACGAATACTTAATACAAAGTAACAAATGAACAAAATGTTCAAAATGTATCGTCACAATAATTTATTCGACGGTCCCCTTCACTTGCAGGAGAAGGCAAAGAAAAATCGCAATAGAATGAAGGATTCCCACTGAAAAAAAACGCAACCAAATAGAACAAAAGCATCCTTCCATCATCAATCCTTCTAAGCTAGCATTTCTCGCGTTCGGCGAACGTCTGGATTCCACCGCCGCGGCTAACATGGGTCGATGTTGAATAAGTGATGAAATTACCACTAACATCTCCCGGTGAGTACTCCTCATCCTGGGCTAGGTACCTACTATAGGAACTTGTTCCAATGAAAGAACGCACTGGTTTCAGGAGTTATCACGGTTGAAACAACGTACCGCCCTGCCCCGTTGTTGTTGTCGTTGGGAATAGCCGGTAAACCACCCGCCCTGCAATAAGGTTATTTCAAGTTTCCACTACAGACATTGTTGCAACGAGTCGTTTTCCCCCCTGAGGTTCACATTCACACACATACTTAGACAAACAACTCAACTGAGCTTTGAATGGAAGGAGACTACTGTGTAAGACCCGTAGTTCGTACGCTCGTTAATTAAATTTGCTGTAAGAACTTCCAAGAAATGAACTTCAAACACGTTCATTCGAGACTCTTCAGCCATTGCGGTCACATTGAAACATCAGCCAGCAGTGACGGGTTCGGTCGGGGCGTCGTCGTCGTCGTCGGTCGATGAAACGGATTGCATGTGGATAATCTGATCTTGGCGGCATTCCGCTCGTTCCGTCCCTCGTCCCAGGTTCCGGCCGCCTCCCAGAACCGGAAGGGGTGGAGCAACACAGTTTGTTCCATTCTAAGGACTTTTATCAACAGCACAAGTTTCAGCCTGTAAACGTATGTCAGCAAGCACGCCATTTGCATGACGGACCCCCCTCCGCTCCGTAAGGAACACAAGTGGTCGTCACACACTCTCCTGTCGTACTTAATTGCTACCTCTTGAGAAGGTGCTTTGCCGTACACAAGCAGGGAAGAAAGATGGACTCGTTTTGAAGTCAATTGCAAACTTAATCGCACGGCAGAAACGTTCAGGAAATTGATTTTTCGCATGAGTTAATATCTGTAATCAACGAACGACGCTATGGGTTTAATTATCCGGGGCGGGGCGGTTCAATCGTTAGTTTGTTTAAATAAGTAATCTACGGCTAGATTCGTTTAATTGAATTTTTAACGAAGCTATCCTCTCTAGAATGCCGGAGCAAAGCTGTTTATTCAACATAAAACTTCATTAAACGACTGATTTGAGGTTTAGTGGTTGGTCGCAGGCACAGTTTGTTTCACTTTGGGTGGCGAATGGGACAGCCGCCCCCAAAGCTCGAGCCACTATATAAAGTAGAGCAGAGTTTTAGTGCGATCGTTAGGACGTGAAACTGCTTCCGCAAATGGATATTTACGGTGACGTTTATGGTTCTACCTGATGCTTTTTTTATTTTTGTCCCTTTCCCATTGAGAGAGTTGGTCAGAGCTTCGTTCTCGCGCGCGCACGTCTTCGGTCAAAATAGAGCCAGCCGCCTAGCGTCACGTTTGCCACAGCCAAATTCCCGGTGTCGCCGGTGGATTTTTCCGAGGGGCTTCGGTTCTCGGCTGCTTCCAGTTTGCTTCTTGTCAAAATTGAGAAGATAATTGAATTTCCTTTTTTCATTTTTTTTTTTTTTGCTTCCGTCGAACGGAATTGGGGGACTTCCTGTGCTGTATGGACATTGGAGGATCTGGTTCAGCCAATATTAAACGAATGGTACGGTAATTGAAATCGAATGTTTGGAAGGTTCAAGAAATGATGCAGGGAGGTGACTGCCAGTTCAATAAACTAGGTGTGTCCAACGTCTGGATGGAGAAGCGAGCTGTTGAATGTATCATGTATTTTCGAAAAAGTTATTCAAATTCTCCAGACTGTTTAACCTTAAAAGTGTTACCATTATAAACTTGCTCCAAAATCGTTGTGTAAGTCTTAAAAAGATTAGACGTAATTTACTAAGATTCAGGCACAGACTAAACAAAGATATTACTCCATTAAAATACGGTAATTAATTTTCCATAGTTGCATCAATTATCCATGTTTCTCAATTAGGGATGCTAAAACAACAATAATGACAGATTATCTCACTCTCATAAGGGACCCAGGGACGGGTGAGTGCTTCTCTTTTCACCATCAAAACAGAGCGACGAGCTGCTAATATTTACAGCTTGGTAGGTAATGCCTTTTCAGCAAGCTTTGTTGTGGTTTTGACGTAGGACTACGTCTTACGGCAAGGTTTGGGATAGGGTGTCATTTCAAAAAATCTTTCTCGAAAAGTGGTCAGGTTTTGAACGCTACTAGCTTAGTGGTTTCCTGATCGATTTTCAATATTCTTACACCAATCGATCAGAAAATCTTCTAAGAATTGACCCAAATGAAGAAAAGTATGGATTCTTGATGTTGAACTATTGAAAAATTGAAAATAATGAACCTATGTTATACCAGAATTCTCGCTTCGTGATTGGTTGTTGACGTCATCAAAGTGGAAACGCGTTTTCGCGCTTCGGCTTATGATTCTGTCAATTTTCAATAGATTTCCAAGATATTCATACCAATTGATCGGAAAATCGATTTGGAAAATATTGAAAATATATAAAACTTTTAATTTTCAATGCGCGTCATTGAACTTCTACCATTTCTCCTTGATTTAATTGATTTAGACAAGTTAACACCAAATTAAACCCAATATTTTGCTTTAATAAATACTGCTGGCCCAATAAACTTTATTGTGATCAGCGGAGAACAACAATCTTTTATATCTTCATAAAAGCATTGCTCCATCCTCTGGTCAGGTAATTGATACAACTGTTACAAATATCGGCATTCTTTTCTTGGGCAATACAACAACTTGAATGTTTAGCAAAACACCTCTAGTAACTCCAAGGAAAAGTTTATTAATTTCTCCGTCGATACGGACAGCCAGCTGCAGACTGGTCTTCTCGTCACCACACAATCTGCCCGCCTGCGTGCGGATAAATCCTAAATTTCAGCTGCGAAATTACTACTGCTGTTTCATGGGCGCACGTAATTTTACTTTCTCAGAACTGCAGACCAGCGAGACTTTTCCATTGCGCTTTGCCAGCTGGATGTCAGACGAAACGTTTAAAACGGCAAATTAGACTAATGAAAATGAACCCGATTTTTCTTTGGCAGTAAAAGGTGAACGGCTCACTGGTAACTTTGCTCTTTTGTTCAGACTGAAATTGAAATGCTTCATTTTCTTCAACGTAGATGATGGAATGATGGACCATGAAAAATAGGCGGGACCGATTCTTGTCGCTTGCTCTGGTACATAACATGAGATAAGCCAGCGAACAGCATTATTCAAACGCTGACTGAGCCACTGCCAACATTTTATTGGCAGGTCTGGACGCGACAAAGGAGGAAGCATCAAGGGCAAGCGAAAGTCACGCTCGAGTCGTGCACGTGTGCAGTCCCCGGTCGGTCGTATTCATCGGCTGCTGAGGAAAGGAAAGTATGCTGAGCGTGTGTTGGAGCTGGAGCACTCGTTTCGCTGCCGTGATGGAATATCTGGCTGCTGAAGTTTTGGAATTGGCAGGAAATATGCGGCTTGCGACAACAAAACGAACAGAATTATCGTCACTTGCAGCTGGCCATCAGCAAAGACGAAGAGTTGAACAAATTGTTGTCCGGTGTCACCACTGCTCAGAGAAGTGTCTTTCCGAACATCCAAGCTGTTTTGTTGCTGCCCGAGAAGACGGAAAGAAGGATTAAATTTCCAACATATCACGTCGAAAAACCGTTCTTTTAATAACGAAACATATGTTCATGAAGATTTAAGGAATTTTCGCTCACTGATATTCAATTCAATTCGGTTGATTCTAATTGTTTGCTTCATATTAAATAATTTTTAACCGATCACCTCTCGCGCTTCTGTTCGCTTATTGCTACCGGTTGAGTTGGTCGTCTCGGAAGGTACCGAAGCAGTCAACAAAACTATGGATTGAAATTGTTTTAGTAACATCTTTTGCATCTTCATATAAGAATTTGTTCGTTCTTAAAAGAACGATTTTCGGTAATTGGTGAGACTTAGGAAACTTGAAACTTAGGGTTTTTCACTCGGTTTTCTTTAGCAACACAAATCTATCCATCACCAATGCTACAGTGATACGCAGCGTAATTTTTCTTTGGCAGCTAAAGGTGAACGGCTCACTGGTAACTTTGCTCTTTTGTTCAGACTGGAATTGAAATGCTCCATTTTATTCAACATAGATGATGGAATGACGGACCATGAAAAAGAGGCGGGACCGATTCTTGTCGCTTGCTCTGGTACAACATTGCTTATATACTATCCTATGCGCTAATTCACAAACAATACACCTAATTTATACACAGATTAAATACTTATGAGACAGATATAACGAGACGAAATTCTTCTTTAACGTAGCACGAGAGACCTTTAAATCAAATTCTTCATTACAAATGTTAAACACGTGACATACACTTACTAACGGTTCATTGTGGCCTTAGTTTGTGCGAGAGCCAGGGATGAACAGGAGATTATTACGACGTAAATTTCGAGGCCTCACATTGAAATTGAGACGGTTGAGATGGGAGATTTTAACGCCCACCACGAAGTTTGGGGATCCTACAAATCGGACTATAAAGGGAAGGCGATCCTGTCGTTTGCCGTTGATAACAATTTGGTAGTGTTGAACTCTGGAGAAGGAACCAGATTAAATCCAATTACTGGAAGCACATCCGCCATCGACCTAACTATTGTGTCTATAGAACTGGCATATAGACTGGAATGGACAGTAAATGTAGACTGTAGGAGTAGTGACCACTTCCCTATCGAAATTTCGCTAGTGGGGGAGGAACAGGCATACCAATCGAAAAGAGGACGGTGGCTTTTCGAGCTCGCGGACTGGGAAAGCTTCGAAAATTGTGTGAACCGAAAGACGGATCATATCTTTGACATTGGCAGTTTTTCGGAAGTGGTGAGATCCAGTACAATTAAGTTTATTCCGCGGACAAGTGCTAGAGTGGGAAGAATATCGGTCAGCTGGTGGAATCCAGATGTGAAGAAGCTACGGTTAAGCTGCGAAGAAAGATACTGAGGAAAATGAAAAAACTACCACCAGTCAACCTTATCTGGCGAAATGTCCGCAAGCTGAGCGGAAATTCTTCGGGCTCTTCAGCAACTCTCCTTGTAGATGGTGTAGTGCTGGAGGATCCAAAAGAAGTTGCCGACAACAATGCAACCATCCATCCATCCATCCTCCTCTGTGGTTCCTGCTGACGTCGACGACCAATACAATTCCGGCATTTCCATGAATGAGTTGCTCTGGTCGATTGATCTGGGTAACGAAAACTCCGTTGGACCAGATCTGCCATGCTGAAACACATATGCATATGGGAGACGGGCTGCACCCCTCAGGAATGGAAGGAAGGAATTGTGACCCCACTGCCGAAACCAGGAAAGGACCCCAAGGTGGTTGGTAACCAACGGCCTGTCAGCTATCTCCGGGCGCCTATTACAGTAGCTTCCTCAAGCAAAGGTACTTCCAGGTGGCAGTCAGAGGCGCATTATCTGACCGAATGGAATAAACCAATGGCGTTCCACAAGGTTCGATCTTGGCAGTGACTCTCTTCATTATCGGTTTGGACTCTATTTTCAACAGGATCCCAAAAGGAGCAAAAATATTCATCTAAATTGACGACATAATCCTACTCGTTTCCGGACTGAATGCCTAGGCTGTTAGGAAGGTACTTCAAAGGGCTATGAAGAGTGTTTCCATTTGGGCGGTCGGGATGAGTTTTTCTATAGCATCGGAAAAATGTAATCACCTGCACATCTGTCCAAAGAGGAAGCACCTAAAACTTCGGAAAATTCGTCTGGACGGGAAGGGTATTCCCGGGGTGGGTTTCTGGCGTACTTCCCAAGCACAGATATCAAATTGGTTGGGACGGGGAGATTCCGTCATTTTCTTTTTCTAAAAATACGTTAAAACTTTGAGGGTGTCTTTTGCAATCAATCACGACGCGGGGATATACAGTTGGACAACAGTGATGCCAGATTTGCGGATTTATCCGTAGTTCTACGGATTTAGGAATTTTCTTCGGACCCATGGATCAAGTGCTTAAATCTACGGATTTTCATAAACTTTGCTGAAAAGATTGAAAGTTTCATTTAGTGACAAAAAGTACGTGTACGTTACATGCAATCCCAAAAAGCATAACTTTATTCTTTCTGAGAGAAAGAAGCTAGAATACTTACATAGAATACTTTTCTTTAACGAGAAGTGTATTAAAAATGGAAGATTTGCTTTATTGCTATTAATAAAAACTAGCATTTTTCGCTTTGACGGCAGATATTTATAGTAATATTGATATTTTCCTAGTTAAAGTGTGGCAAAATGGCTAAATATTTTCATTTTTACTTCTTCCCACATTTGGGCAGCTCCGTAATTTGATTTCTGTAGTGCGATAGAACTTCAAAATCAAGCGAATAAGGTTGTCCTTTTTAATCAAGTAGATGGAATCCGTGTTCAATATGCATTAATGTTCAATATGCTCTTTTTACGTGACAAATAAAAACTCTAGGACCTTTAGAAAGCGATGAAAAGATGACCAAAATGAATAGAAAAGACAACGAAGAGCCGGCAAAAGACAGCGGAATGTTGACGAAAGTACGAATAGAAGTTAATGGAGCTGTGACGAAAAAATGGTAAAAATAGGATAAGAAGACGACAAAAAATCTGCAACAAAAAACACGACGAAACTTGGGAAAAGGATATTAAAAAATTGTCAAACAGTCGATAAACATACAAAAAAGACTACAAAAAGATGGCGAATATACGTCATCAAAAAGACGCCGAAAGAACAATGAAAAGACAAGAAAAATCCAACTATTGTCTTGGCAACAACCAGGACGAGAGATGATAAAAAGATGACAATGAAAACGAAGAAAAGGCGGCAAAATGTAAAAAGAAAAATGCGATGGAAAGATGGCAAAAAAAACTAGAAAAGACGATAAAAATATAATAGAGAAATGACAATGAGATGACGAATATAAAGAAAAGGCAAGAAGGAGATTACAAAAAGACGGATAAATGGTTCCGAATAAGCAACGATAATATGACGCAAGGTAGCGAAAAGACGATGAAAGAACGGTGAAACGACAGCAAATAATCGACCAACAGGCAGTGAAATGCCTGCGAAAAGATATGACGAAGAAGTGAAGACAAGTAGGCGAAAAGTTGAAAGACGACAAAAATACGGTTCAAAGACGCCAAAAACGTTACAAACAGCGACAAAATTGCCAAAAAATCATACAAAACGACGAAAAGACTGTAAACAGATGTAGCCTGTGGCTAAAGGTATTGGAGAAACAATTAAAAGTCAGCAAAACAGTGACAGGCTATACCAAAAAAGTCACTAATGACGATGCCATCAAACCAAAAACGCCACAAAAAGCAATAAAAAAGACAAACAAATCACTGAAAAGAGACAAAAAGACGATAATAGAATACCAGATGTTGAAAATAACGAAAAACGACCAACAATCTTTAAAAGACAACAAAAAAAAAACGAGAGATCAACACGGTGTAGTGGTTAGCATTCACATCTCTCACGTCGAGGACTCGGGTTCAAATTCCAGTCCTACAGAAACCACGAATGACCCAAGCTGTTAAAATGACTATATTCACATTAAAACAAACAAAAAACGACAAGAAGATGACTGGAACGGCGGAAAACTTGATACTAAGCAAAACATATAAAAAGAAAAATTAAAGACAAAATATAAAATAACCAAACGACGAGAAATGAAAGAATTCGGAACAATAAAGGCAAAAAGCGAATGACGAAAGTCAAGATTATGCTTTCCTGAATAATATAGAGGAAATTTGAAATGTATCATGAACTGATTCGATTCAAAAAAGTATTAATTTGTTTCAAATGAAATTAAGAATACCTAAGCAATAAAAAATGTCACTTTTTAGCAAAACTAAGCAACACTTTATATGAAGAACAAATGTCGATGAAACTTCCATTTAAATCAAAAGTTTGATTTAACATTGGGTTTAATTTTATAATGTATAGCCCTTTCTTCTGTGATTAAAACACAGATGGTAAAACTACGGATTTTTCTTCAACAAAACCTGGCATCACTGTTGGACAATGCTTCATTATTTTCAATTTTTCAATAGTTCAACATCAAGAATGCAAACTTTTTTTCGTTTGGGTCAATTCTTAGAAGATTTTCCGATCAATTGGTGTAAGAACATTGAAAATCGATCAAGAAACCGCTAAGCTACTAGCGTTCAAAAGCTTACCACTTTCCAAACTTTGTCGTAAGACGTAGTCCTACGTCAAAATGAAAGATTTTGAATGCTAATAGCTCTGCCAATTATGAATGAATTTTCATAGTTTAGGTACCGACCGACTCACAAAAGGCGGAGCACCCAAGTAACAGTTTGGGTTTTATCACGCACTTATGATGGCATTTGACACCAAAATTGGTCTTCAAAACCGTCATAAAACTACAATAAAACCCACATTGTTGTTTGGGCAATTATGTGAGTTCTATTATAACTTTACTTTAAATTAACGAAACGTTTCAAAGTCAAATATCCCCATACATTTTCTTCGTAAGGCTTGTTCGCGACAAAATTTGGACACCGCTGAACACACACAGCTTCGGAAATATATTAACAATGAGTGAAATATTTTACAGAGTGGTAGACGTATGTCTGTTCTTTCTGAAAATATAACACTTGTTTATATTACAAGTGCTCAGCGTAAAATGGCGTCGAAGGAAGAGCAGGTACGAAAAGCAATTGTGTGCGATCGCAATGAAAATCCGGTTCTCTCATTAAGAAAACTTGGATTTCCTCCAAGAACTGTTCACAGTGTTTTAAAATCGTTCAATACTCGCTTGACAATAGCTAGGAAGAAGGGAAGCGGATCAAAAACGGATCTGAGGAACCACCAAAACGACAAGGCATGAAGTCTTTCAAGGTGAGGACTGTGCCAAACCGTAATGATAAGCAAAATACGACGGCCAAAACACGCGCTCGTAAGCTTTATCGCATATATTTGACGAAGTTTCCATGCATTATAATGGACGATGAAACGTATGTCCTAGAAGACTTTAAACAGTTTCCTGGTATGTCTTTTTACACTGCCATGAAATGGAATGGCGTTGCAGAGCATTTTAGAACAAAGAAGAAAGCCAAGTTCCCCAAAAAATATTTAGTATGGCAGGCCATATGCAGCTGTGGTCGAGCAAGCAAAAGTTACATCACTACGGGAACGGTTAACAAGGAAATATACCGTGAAGAATGCCTGCAGAAACGATTGTTACCGTTTCTACACAGGCGGTTTTGGCCTGATTTGGCCTCCTGTCACTACGCCAAAGATGTTTTGGAATGATATTATGCTAATGGAATCCATATTGTACCGAAGGAGGCGAATCCACCTAACTGTCCAGAGTTACGCCCCATCGAGCGGTATTGGGTTTTGGTGAAGAGAGAGCTGTCCCAGCACAAACAACAAGCAACAACTATAGATAAGTTTCGAAAATCTTGGGAAAACGCAGCTAAATTGGTTGCCAACAAGTCTGCACTGACCCTCATGGCAAGGGTAAAATCCAAAGTTCGCCAATTTTTCCTACAGACTAAATAATTAATGTTAATTTGTTTGATAATTATTAACCATACACACATAAATGATATAAAATTGTTTCTTGGATTAAACTTCTAGCAAATTTGTTTTATTGCAAAATTGAGGTGTCCAGATTTTGTCGCGAACAAGCCTTAATCGCCTTGCTCCATAGGCAGGGACGACAGTTAAATACACTATCTGTTAATTGTGACTTCGATTATTTTCCTTTTAAAAAAAAAGTGACAGTCTCCCCGTCCCAACAAGTCGAAGATCCAATATATCGCTCAGACGTATACTAATTTGATATCTGTGCTTGGGAAATATGCTATAAAACGTGATCAATCCTCGAAAGGACTCGAGAGTGCCCTCGAAACACGCACGTAACACATATCTTGCTCCAGAGTAGCTCTGAACAGCCGAATCAGTTTGTCCGGAAAACTGTACTCGTGCATTATCTGCCATAGCTGTTCACGTTCAACTGTATCGTATGCTGCCTTGAAATCCACGAAAATATGATGCGTGGGCACGTTGGTTTTACTCCCGACATTTCTGGAGGATTTGTCGGAGCATACAAATTTGATCCGTAGTAGGACTGACCCCCATAAAGCCCACCTGATACTTCCCTACGATTTTTTTGCTGTTGGGGATAGACGACGCAACAAAATCTGAGAGAGCATGCCGTGGTAATTACTGCAATCTAGCAGATCGCCCTTTTTTGCAGCACACCTTCTATCCATTAGTTTTCCTCCTTCCAAATCCTTGAAATTGTCCAGTAAAGTACCATTGCTAGCGATTCTTGGCCATTTTTGTAGAGTTCTGTCGGGTGTAGGTCTTTTCCGGCGACTCTATTATTCTTCAGCTGACCGATTTCTCGCTGAATTTATTCGAGATCGGGAGCATTGCATCTTTCCTTCCGAGTCGGTATCCGCACCGCACCCCATAGGGAGCGTACATTGGTGTTCGGGGAAAACTGGCCCTCGACAAGAATATGGTCGGTTTGGTTCAAGGTTCGTTGGTCAGGTGATCTCTAGCTGGCTTTGTGGATATCTTTGCGGGAAAAGAAAGTGCTTTCGATCACCAAGCCAGTCCATTACGCAATCATTTTGCCCATCACGGGCGAAACCCGTTCCCAGCTCATAGGTCTTTTCACCGCTCTGGCAAAAATTCAGCTTTGCCGCCACGGATCCTCAATACCTTCTTGCCTTTGCCCTGCCACAAAACCGTTTTGAGGACGATTTTTTTATTCTATACCTATGCCTTTTTTCATCAAGAGGAAAAAAATTGTAAAAATAGCGAAATAAATTTTGCCGCAATTTAGTTGAATTTTGTCTTTGAAAGAAATGTCACGAAACGTGTTCTGAAGATATTTGTCATATTGTCCGTTCAAACCAATTGGCGGAACTAAGGCTCTAAAACCGAAGGCCGTCCGTAAAGAGTTAAAGGCGCTTAGAACATGAAACATATTAACGAGATTTGAAATTTTTGCTTTTCTTTTCTCTACCTGTATTATAATCAATGCACAGTGGTCCAGCAGCGAAAATTAAGTGGAAAGTTTTTTGTGGTTCAAAATAGCTCCCCACAATGTTCAGCAAAGTTGTACAACTCTAAAAGACAATCAATGCGAAATCAACGACTAAGTTCCAGTTTGGCTTGTAAACACATAACACATAATAACTTTTTAGAAGAAAGAGATAGAAGGATAATTCTTCCTATAAAGTTGTAGCTAAAGATCATACAAGTAACTTTGCCAAAGACATAGTAGGCGTATTTTTAGGCGTTTCTAACTTACAGGGTGTTTTATAAAAAGACCTCTCAAAAATCACTTTTTCGCTGATTACTTCAAATGCAATGATTTTATTGTATCATAATGTTTTACAAAGTTGGTTATCTTATCAAAAGACATATTTTTGTTGAACATTGTAGGTTGAAAACTCATACGTATAACGAGTTATAACGTTTTTCCTGTGTTTTTTTAGTCTTTTTTGGAATAGAATATCTCAAAAAGGGGCAAACAAAAAAAATCAAACTTGGCCGTTTCTGAAAGCTTAGAGTTTTATCTCAAATATATGTGAAAATAAAAAACTGGTTTTTTCTATAACTCGAGTAATTTCAGTTTAATTATTTCATGTTTGACCATTTTCTACTATGCAGTATTTTCCAATATCTTCTTGAAGACGATTAAAGTCAACATGTCAATAGCAAAAAGGAAATTTGTCGTACCATGACACAATTCGAACTCCGGATAAGTTAAGCGATCTAGTTTTTCGACCATGTGCTAGTTTTCGAACCACTGCTAAAATATTCATTATATAAGTTTTTATAACGGTAGTTTTTACAATTGTTTATTGTCAAGATATATGGGCTTCGCCCATCATCCAATCACTACATAAATATAAAAATTATAATACCAAATACAAAATAATATAAAATGCAGAGGTTTTAGTGTACATGTAATTGACCACTCAGAAATAGTCAGAAAGTTTTTTCTTAGTAGTATCAGTCGACATGTTTAAGTTTAGTATGTTTCTAAAATTGTTCATTAGCTGCATACAGCGGCAGGCTGGTTCATTGCGCGCGTAGTTAGTTCGACGGTGGTTTAGAGTGAAGGGCCTTGGTCTCCACAGAACTACTGTACTCTGGTTAGCAGCTATCCTGGATTTCAAATAATCACTGTCGTATCGTCCTCTCTGCAAATGGAGCTCAGCACCAGCTGTTTTTGATAAATATCTATCTTACAATTTTCATTATTTTACAAATAGTCATGGAAATCTTCACTTGGATATATGCACATGAAATTAAATTTTATATTGATATTTCTGATTCTAGTCTAAAGTAATCTTTTAAATTACTTTAGTGTCAGAAAGCTGAGAAGTCTTAAAATTGATGTCTTATACGTATTCAGGAACAGGAACATGACTATAATCGTAGTAAAAAAGGAGGAACGTTTTCAAGCAAATCCTATTAGAATCCTGGAGTTTTTCGTCAAAACATTTGAGGGTACCGTTACTGTTCTTTTAAATTAGTATCTAAAATGTTCGTGAAAGTAATTCGGTAGTTTAGGAGATTCTTTCCCATTTAATTCTATATTAGCTATATCGCCAATTGTTCATAAAATGCTAGTACACGGCGCAGATATTATTAAGGCTACGGCACTACCCATAGGGTTATTAAGCGAAGAAGTACAGGAAACGCGAAATAAATACATTCGTAAGTTCAGGGAATTTCACGCCAGAAAATTTAACCGGATTGCCAATTTGGAGGATGTATTCAAACGCCTCCTGCTGTCGTCCGATCCAGTCATTGCAATACAAAATCGTACGTATTGTACACGTACTCTGGAGCTTCCACCAAGCGCAAACCAATTAATAATATAATAAATTATTATATTGCTAACAATAATAAAATATTTCGAAAACAAAACATTTTTTGAATCTCTCAAATAAATGACTACCCTTTTTGTTTTCCAAATCAACGATATTCTAATATAAGGTGGTTGAAGTTTGCGAAAAGGATCTAAACCTCTTTGCCTGTTTTGATATACTTACCTGCGATTAAAAAATGACATAACTAAAATAACAGTTAACAATATTACGTATGAAATAGCCAATATTTTTCTTGGTGGATTGGTAGATGGTAGATTGAGCATATTTGCAAAATAATGAAAATTGAAAAATAGATATTTATCAAAAACAGCTGGTGCTGATAGAAAACTGATGTCATATTCGGAGTTCGAAGGCTATTTTACGTGACAATCAGAAGAAATTGTGTCAAGGTACGATAAATTTCTTTTTTACTATTGACATATTGACTTTAATCGTTTTCAAGAAGATATTGAAAAATACTGCATAGTAGAAAATGGTCAAACATGAAATAATTAAACTGAAATTACTCGAGTTAGAGAAAAAACCAGTTTTTTATTTTCACATATGTTTGAGATAAAACTCTAAGCTTTCAGAAACGGCCAAGTTTGATTTTTTTTGTTTGCCCCTTTTTGAGATATTCTATTCCAAAATAGACTAAAAAAATACAGGAAAAACGTTAGAACTCGTTATACGTATGAGTTTTCAACATACAATGTTCTACAAAAATATGTCTTTTGATAAGATTACCAACTTTGTAAAACATTACGATGCAATAAAACCACTGCATTTGAAGAAATCAGCGAAAAAATGATTTTTGAGAGGTCTGGTTGTAAAACACCCTGTAAGTTAGAAACGCCTAAAAATACGCCTACTATGTCTTTGGCAAAGTTACTTATATAATCTTTAGCTACAACTTTGTCAAAGAAATTATCCTTCTATCTCTTTCTTATAAAAAGTTATTATGGATTATGAGTTTACAAGCCAAACTGGAACTTAGTCGTTGACTTCGCATTAATTGTCTTTTAGAGTTGTACAACTTTGCTGAACATTGTAGGGAGCTATTATAAATCGCTTAGCCGCAAAAGTAAGTTTCCACTTAACTTTCGTTTCTGGACCACTGTGCAATGGTGGATGGGTTAACTTGCATATGTTGGGGGAAGAATTTTTCATCTGTTCCTTCAAGCGGATGCCCTTCATCGTGATGGAAGACTTCCAATAAAAAGGCACCAATGATGCTCATTTACTCCCGTCGGCCATTATACCGGCCGTTGCCTTCGATAGTTTGTTCGTTAGTCTAGTCAACACCAATTTGGACTAATAACTTCTGCAAACGGTGAATCCTTTGACTGGAGCTTTGAAACTCGTCCGATACTGACGAATCCACCTGAATCGATGGTGTTCATTTGGTGGATGACCGATGATGGTTCTCGTGCGCTCTGGAAATAGATCATCAGGCATCAGGCTGTGGAAGGTTGATGCTAATCTCGCCTTGGGACGACGGAAGAACGCTTCTGTGTGAATACAAATGACGCTGGCAGCTGGCAGCCATGAAGGGTCTCGAAGCGAATAGATAGTCAGCATTCTGATGATGTGCGATGCTAATGGGATGGGACGGGAAAATTTGTTCGTTTGCCAACACCTGATAGCGATGGTGAAGGATTGAATTTCCGTTTCACTGCTACTAGCGACGACACGCAGTGAATTTTACAAACCTCGCCTGACAAGAACAAAAAAAATCCTGTTAAGTTATACATTTATTCAGCCGAGATTAAATTGTATTGAAACGACCGAATGTGAACATTTTATGGTCCATAATTTACACCTTTCGAACATCGAAATTTGTCGTTCAATTCGGAACGTACTGGAGAGACTTCCGCGGCGGAAGAAACCTCTTTGTGAGCCACATTTTCGTCACGTCGTTCAGTGTGGGGACTGGGAAAAGATAGCCCCTCCACCATTAGCACCCGAAGCCACACCGACCGACCGTACGCAGCACCGCATTTATTCCACGTGGTTTTGACTACCGTATGTAGAGCAGCTTCTCAAATGCCCAAAACTCATTCACGCAACCACCAACGGTGGAACGTGCCACTACGTGGATTTGTGCATGGTTAATAAAGCGTAACGTCGTCGTCGTCATCGACGTCGGACGTTCGCTCACTGTGGCCATTCGGAAGTGCTGCCAGTTGGCATCACCGGCCCGGACGCATCGTTGACTCGTTACGGCGATGTTACGAATACTGTTTATGTCATGGCCCATTTGGCTGTTTTCACACCACACTGCTGCTGCTTCTGCAGTAACAGCAACTAGTTTCAAGTCGACAGGAATCCCGCTGGGTCCGGTGGGGAGTTAGTCCTCTTCCTGTGGCGGTGCTGGTTATAAAGTGCAACATATTCGTGAAATTAAGCATTACGAACGGTACATGCACACGTTCCATTTGCTCGTGGTGGACAAACGGACGAAGTACAGCTGCCTGCGAGAGTATAGAGCAAGTTCCGGACCATAACAGCAGCGATGAGTACCATTAGCAGGAAAAGCGTATGGGATTTGTGTTTATGGTTTGTTTCCAAGAAGTTGGCACTATCGTATCGTATATGTTTAATATTCTATTACGAATAGATTGCCCGGGGTACTTACTGCTAGATGTCAACTGTGGGTGATATTCTGAGCTGTTACAAGCATTTATATATGTTCTAGGAGCACTTGTTTGATGAAACTTTGCATGAAACGTGCATAATGACACTGAAGTTAATGCTTGTCTGAATTACTCAAAGAATATTTAGTTATTCTAACCTAGTTTTCAAAACAAAACTAGTAAATGAGTTTCATTTTTCGATTTATAAATAGAGAAGTGCATTTGAGTCTTTTATGGATTTCTAGAAAAAAATGTGAAGATCGCTTAATAACCGGAAATAAGTCAGTTAGTGCCAGGGATTCCGACAGGCTTTTAGGACAATCTGGAATCTGGAAACGAGAAATGTTTGGCAGAAATCTTGAGAGACTAATGACCGACTCCTTATATTTTTGCCCCTATCGGTAGGACTTCAACAAAGAAAATTGATTGCTATTGAACAATTGCCCAATGTCATGCCATGCCTTACTAGTGCTATAATTTGCGAAGAGGCGCTTTACTAGCACAGACATCAGTTCGACATTGCCAGTGTCAAAAACGACAGCCACAGCTACGGATTTGAGGATTTTCTTCGGATCTGTGTATTTTCATAAACGGTCATCCGGTGCAAGTTTCTTCAGACACTCGTACTATCAACCAATTTACTATCCGAATTAAGAAATTAAGGAAGCAGAGGTCTTATGGAATATGTATGTAATCGAGCTACGGATATGGACGGACATCACGACCATGGTGTGAATGTTTCCTGATAGCAATATTGCTAAAAAATACAGCTGAAACGAGGTAAAATTGGATATACCGTTTTGGTTATGGTAACTTTTCTATAGCTACCTTTTCAAAATTTAGTTAATGGTAGTATTTCAACATGCATCGTTTTATGTGCTAGGTTTCGCCGAATCGTTGAATAAAATTTCTAAACGACCACAGATGGACATAAACTCCGATTTTGGAACAATGAAGAAGTGCATTCTTGAACGGACTCGTACAAGAGACCTTTTGAATGCATTGCAAATCAGAATTGGAATCTTACCAAGATATTGCCTGGCCAAGGTAATACAAATATCGATGGATGGACCTAACGTAAATCGGACGATCTTTCAATTCAAAAAGCTAAAAGATTATCATCAACCATTTAAAACAGGATACACTAACGACAGATTTGGTTATCTCAAGGTTTGCACAACCCTTACAAAGACATTCCTGCAGGAAGAACATTGTAGACTTAGTAACTGGGACCAAAGTTTTCCCATTTGCAGTACTAGCATTAGAGCTGCTGAAATGAGCGTAAATATCAATCACTGTCCACAATTAACGAATCAACCAATCACACGTAACCATGCTTTTACGAATTCAATTACCTCGACATTAGAAAAGAGCACCAAGGTCTTCCCGTTCAACAAGTAAAGAATTATTTCCTTCGATTGAACCTAGACTAAGTACAAGTTGATGTCCTGTAAGTAAACTATTTTGGGAAATTGTAAAACTAAACCTTCTTTTCAACCGGTTTAATCATTTGAACATTGAAGCTAGACCAAATTGATGTCCTGAACGTAAAATGAGTTGGTAGAAAAGAGCAACCATTCCTGCCTCTCATCCGATTATATCGATAATTGCAAGAATATACCCAAAACTGAAGTCTGGTATGAAAGCGAGGAATATTCTATACTAGAGATATGAGTGTGATATGATTCTCAAAGTGAAGAATCAGTGAATCATTCAAAGAGTTGCGTCATTTAATCATTTGCAATTCTTTACATACTTTTTATTATAATGTAAAAATGTATAAAAATATCCACAGAGCAAAGTGCCATGAATTCTTCTTCTAACCTGCAGAAAACATTATTTAAATTTAACTGAAAATTTGCTAGGAGAAAGTTCAAAGTGCATTGTTTATGCTGTGTGAGTCTTTTTATCAGGTGCGCAAAGATATGAAAAATGCCGTCGAAAGAACAGCTCGTTTGCGAAAAACCTCTGCACAAGTACATCGAAAAACAGAATCTGTCACATCGTGCCATCGGTAAAAAGTTGGGAATCCCAAATTCTACCTACTGTGAAGGATAAGTTTGAGAGAGTTGCTGAGAACAGAAAATGTCGAACTTGGTCAAGAAATTCTTGATTTGGCAAGTCATTTTGTTCATGTGGAAAGCGGAGTACACCTTTCGCGACCTTCTCTCTTAAAACTTACGCGAGTCACGTGGCTCGGAATAGTTGTTCCAATTCTTCACAATCTCTGACCTTCTTTTGACGCTTTTTTCTCCTCAGAATTGTGGTCAACTGGTTCCTTGCTTGCCGGTATTTGGTCAAGTTCTCCCTAGTGGCAGCGCTCCGATAATTTTTCCAAGCACTTTACTTTCTCTCCACCGCTTTTTTGGCATTCCCCGTCAACCCAATCATTCCGTATACTCCGGGTCTCTTCAGCTAGAGCGGTAACGGCCTCTCCGGTGAACGAGCGTATTCTACCCGAACCGTCTTCGAGGGTTGAGACACCCAATTCTTTGGAAAAAAAAGCAATGTCACATCCAGTTTTCACGCGTAGTTCTCGGCAGTTTGTGGGTTACCTAGCTTCCTAATGTTCAACCGAGGAGGCTTGTGACGTGTCTGATACACGGTAGACCGTTTTGAGGTGCGCTCATATACTGCTACTAGGTAATGGTCAGAGTCAATATCCGAACCGTGATTTTGGAGAATAACCGACCATCTAAAAGAACATGATAAATTTGGTTCATTGTACGTTGGACATGTGATCTCCAGGGGGTTCTGTGGATGTTTTTGCATGGGAAAAAGATGATTCGGATCACCGAACCTCGGGAAGCTGCAAAGTTTATACATAATTGACCGTTATCGTTCGTGTCGGTCTGCAGGATATAGGGTCCTTTCACTGGTCTATACATTTCTTTCCTCTTCCGTACTCTAAGCAATGGTTCTTTTCTATGCACACCGCATCGGAAAACCAACTACAACAGCTTTAGTTTCCGATCGCCGGTCTGCAATACCATTTTAATCGCTTTAAATCCTGCTTCAACTTCAACGTTAGCCGCCAGGTACTCAAAACTCGGTTCCTAACACTAGGACAGATACGATTCAAGACCTTCAAAATCCGTTTGGCAAGCAACAGAAATTGCTTAAGACTTTGTTGGCGAAGGCGAAGTATGCACCATCACCAAGACCGGATCGGTTGGAAACATTCTTACAGTTTGGGATTACGAACAAGTAAACCATCTCAAGTCCGCCCCTTTTACAGGATCACCTGAATAACCCGCTGCTGGTGCAAGAGTTAGTTGACAAGCTTCCACCAACTTACAAGCTCGATTGAATACGATACACGCGCAACAATGTTGGCGTATTTCATGAATCAAAATGTGTCCGAGGTGGCGGAGTTCGCTGGGTTATCGATCAGCGAATCTAGCAGTTCTGGAAGGGGAAATCCTCAAAATAGAGAGTTTGTGTAGAATCAGATGCAGAAAGCAGACAATAGTATGCTTAACGGTGAACGATGTTCGATAATTTGTCGCATGATGCAGATGACGCTCCATGTGGGAAAACGACAGTTGGATACTATAGCGTTTCTCGATGAAGGGTCTTTGGTTACGTTGGTGGACGATTCAGTGGCTAGTCTGCTGAGCGGGGGTGGTTTGTGCTGTTTCAAGCAATCGTGTCCATTCAATTCGATCTTGATCAACTCGTCGCCAATTTCCCAGTCTTCTCGGAAGTCGCATATCACTTTCAACGACCTTGCACGTTGAGCCCCTCTGTTCATGGTGCCGGTGGAGTTTTTGAAGAGAACTGTTTTCATTACACTGTCGTCCGGCATCCCTACGAAGTGTCCGGCTTGCCGTATCCTACCTACTTTGAAGATCAGGAATTCATCTTCTGTGATAAAGATGCAGCGGTTACGGGGTTACTGTGGAGAGACGATACGCGCTGGTTTCCCGATAGGTATCCGATGGCCGTTCGGAAGATGAAACCATTCCGCGGAAGTTAAAAATTGAATCGAAAATTGAAAATTCCGACAGAACTGGATACGAACGAAAAATGGACGTTTCAAGTGAGCAACTGCAAGACTATATTGGAGATTTCGGAGGATAGCTCTGATCCGGATTGGACTTCCGGTGCAGAGCTATAGGACGGGGAACGTTCTGGCTACTGAATCGTCTAGGGAAGCGACCATTTGTTCATTGAATGATGTTTGAGGAATTATGCCAAATGACGTCCCAGCTAGCACCAAATCATGCATCAATATACGAAAATTATCGTAAATAACGCTTAACCAATGCGGAATCGTAACTAAAACGTATATAATGTTATTAACAGACACTCATACGATTTTCAGCACAGAATTATATAGTAGTACGGAGCGAGTCATGCTTAATCGGATGTTATCGTATATAAATACATACGACACATTCCGCGGGCCGGTATACCAATCAGACATTTTATAAAAGTTGCTTTTAGCATAGTTGAATATTTTTCCATGATTGGGCAATGTTTGAACCTTTAAAAACTGCCATAATTGGTATTCTAGCATTTTCGGAAGTTGTATGAAACGTGCATCGAAAATAAATGAAATTTACAAGAAATAAATGATTTTTCGTGATATTTTTAAAAATTTTGTTACAGTGCGCTAAAACATTTAATAATATCACTTGTTTTCGACCAACATACAAAGAAATATATGCTGAATCCATTCCAAAAATAGTTTGGATGCAATTTTGCAGTTATTTTGTATTTCAAGTGGATTAAATAGGGCCATTTTTTGCGTTGTAACGTCACGAAAAAGGTGTACTTTTCCGCTTTCGCAGAAAAGTACAAATTCGAACAATCTAATAATCCGTATTCTCTTTGTACTCATAATTACCTTTAAAACGGTGCCTCAAGAATGAAGATAAGTTAAGTAGAACCTAAATTACAACTGAATTAAGCTCGCGTTGTAACGTCACGGCGAACAGCCGGACGGATTCAAAACAAGTGAGACATAAGTAATAGCATCGAAACCTTAAGTTATAGCATAATAGTTGCTTCAGAAAAGTTTCTTCATTTAAAAAGCACTTTCTAGTGATGAAAAAACTTTTGGACATTAGGGTGTCCCTAAGCAGATACAAAAATTATTTTCTCTATTTCAAGTCAGATGTGATTGCTGTCTACAGAAAACTTGTAGAGAAACTAATTTCAAGAAATTAAGTTGAATGCTGAAGGTTTCTATTTCGTACATGAAAAAAGTTATAGAGCCAAACTCTTAGGGACACCCTTAAAAATAGTTTTTTCGATCTATCTCTTTAATAACACTTCGTACGCCTTTTAGATGGTCTAAGAAATTGGTAATCGAATTAAGTTGCACATTTTGTTTCATTTCTACGGTTGCCTTCATAATAACTTTTTTTAGATTTTCCACAGTGTTCTACCCTAAGTTGTACATGGTGGAATACAGCATAAATTGACTCACAAAAAACAAGTGAGTTTAGCTGCTCATAGCTGCTCTCCCCCGAGATACACCCCCTTGAAGAGTACATGTAAAAATGAAAAAACAGTGATAGCATCTAAAGGGAAAAAGATAGAGGTCTACTATTTACGACAAAAATGGGCAATTTAATTAGATCACCAATTTCTTAGAACATTTGCAAGGCATACGAAGCGTTACTAAAGCGCTAGATAAAAAAAACTATTTTTAAGGGTGTCCCTAAGAGTTTTTCTCTATAACTTTTTTCATGTAAGAAATAGAAATCTTCAGCATTCAACAAAGTTTCTTAAAATTAGTTTTACTACAAATTTTCTGTAGACAGCAATAATTTCTGACTTACAATAAAGAAAATATTTTTTGTATCTGCTTGAGGACACCCTAATGTCCGAATATTTTTTCACCACTGGAAAGTGCGTTTTAAATGAAGAAACTTTCCAGAAGCAACTATTATGCTATGTCTTAAGGTTTCGGTGATATTACTTATGTCTCACTTTCTTAGAATTACTCCCACTGCGCGACGTAATTTGTGAACAACCCCAAAATTACGTAATCAAAATAGTGAAAGACATACTAACAACACGTCTTTGGATTATCTGTTATATACAGAAGGCAGCAACAGCGATAATTGAATATTAACTGAACAGATTTTTCGTGACGTTACAACGGAGCTACGACCCTCTCTGTGTAAAGCAGAGCGTTGTAACGTCACGAAAAGTAAAAGCTCGTTAAAAAATAACTTCACTGATTATCGGAATTCTGTACATGGCAAGTTGTTCAGTATTCATCTCTTATCAAATCATAGAAGAAAGTTTTTAGATAAAATTTGAAAGAGAGCAGAATTTTTATGTTTTTGAACAAAAGAACTAACAGACGAATTTCTGGCGCGTTGTAACGTCACGTTACATGTTTGCTTTCCAAAACAATCTAGGTAAAGCAAATGCCATTAATTTGTTCACTTTTAATAGGAAATTTTATGCTCTTTCCAAATATATAATAAATTTTGGGGGTTTCTGAATAATTTTCCCAGCTGAAGCACAAATACTGTGCAAAGAAGAGTCAAAACGTTGTAACGTCACGGTGGAATGTGTCATATATAGATAAAACGCGTATAATTATTCGTTATAACGTATATCGCCTCCAAAATAACGTTAATAATCCAGTTTTGCACATCAAATACGATGCGTAATGCTGGTTATTAACTTTTATCTATACCTATAGGGTATGAAATGGAAAGAGTTACCTGGAAGGAGCGTCAAACATAGCTTTGGCTCTCTCAAGCTCCCACCTGGTGCCTCCACGCAGATCTAAGTCAAATGATGACAGTCGATGGCCTTACCCGAAAATGCTTCATGTGCTTACTGGAGCAGCTAAGCTAGGAGGTGCGAACTGCCTGTTCTCCAGCTGAGGGGCGGCTCACACAGCCGTCTGTCTCGAAACGGCCCGGCTGAATATGAAATGCTGTATCCCGCAAGCTAAACCTAAGATGGCAGTCCCATCAGCGGGATGTAGGTATCGCGACCCCGGTGAGGTAGTATACCGAAAAACTCAATTACCACGAATAACGAAGAAAGAAATTTAGGACGGAACAATCGGTATACGACACGGCAAGGGATAATGATAGGAAACCTGGTACCTGAAATGTCCGGACTCTCCATGAACCGGCACGGGCTGACTTGCTTGCTCGAGAGCTGCATCAACGCGGAGTGGAGATCGCTGCTATTCAGGAAGTTCGGTGGACAAATTCCAGAGAAAGAGAGTTCCGTGCAGTAGACCCTATTGCAGGCACTTCTTTAAAGTACCACATCTACTACAATGGCGGTAAGAAAGCAGAACATGGGGTCGGTTTCGTAGTGTTGGGAAAACAAAAGCAACGAGTTGTCCGGGGAAGGCCCGTAGATGACCGTATATGCGTGTTGAGGATTAAGGGCAAATTCTTCAACTATAGCCTAATCAACTTATACGCACCGACAAATGATAAATCCGATGTTGCTAAAGACGAGTTTTACGACAGGCTTGAGAGGACCTATTGAGAGTGCCCAAAACACGACGTGAAAGTCATCATCGGAGATGCAAACGCGCAGATCGGGAAGGAGGAATTCTTCCGTCCAGTTATTGGAAGACAAGACCAATGATAACGGTCTGAGACTCATAAATTTTGCCGCAGCCAGAGGAATGGCCATCTGTAGCACATACTTTCTACGTTTGAATATTCGGAAACACACCTGGAGGCATCCAAATGGAGACTCTAGCTCTCAGATCGATCATGTCTTGATTGGCGGTCGACACTTTCCGGATGTTATCGCTGTACGGTCTTTTCGGGGACCAAATATCGACTCTGACCACTATCTCGTAGTGAGTAAGATTCGCGCAAGGCTGTCGAACTCGACGAAAGCTCGCACTGAGAGGACGCTGCGTTACAACATCCAGCGGTTAACGGCAGACGGCGTAGCAGTGGAGTACGCCAGGAAGCTTGACCAACGAATTGCAGAACAGAAGGTAGAAGGAGAAGATATAAATGGGCTGTGGAGAAACATCCATGGTGCCATCGAAACAGCTGCTAAAGAGGTGGTAGGCACGTGCTCGCTGGCGCAGAGGAGCGATACGTCAGCAACGACACACTGAGTTTCTATAAAACGGTCAGAATTTGGCCAAGCCTGTGATGTGCAATGATAGTGCTGGCAACCTGCTTACCGACAAAACGGCGGTAGCAACCAGGTGGAAGGAGCACTTCCAGATACTGTTGAATGGAGAGGTAAATGCGGAGATCAGCAGGGACAGGATAGGAATTGTAAGCGATGGTCAAGCTGTGGAGTCATCAACACAAGAGGAGGTTAAAAAGGCAATCAGTGAGCTGAAAAACGGTAAGGCTGCTGGGAAGGACGGTATCCCGGCTGAACTTCTAAAAGCGGAGAGCGAGCGGCTGTACGAAGTAATCCACCGGATCATTGTCAGGATCTGGGAGGAAGAACAAATGCCGGAGGAGTGGTTGGATGGCCTCATTTGCCCAATTTTCAAAAAGGGACATCGAATGGAGTGTAAAAACTATCGAGGATTTATATTGCTCAATTCTGCCTACAAGGTGCTTTCCCGTATCCTGTTCTGCAGACTGAGACCGTTAACGGAGTCCTTCGTCGGCGAGTACCAAGCTGGTTTTCGTGAGGGTCGCTCCACGACGGATCAGATGTTTACCCTGCATCAGTTGCTAGACAAGTTCCGGGAGTATAACTTGCAGACACACCATCTGTTTGTGGACTTTAAAGCGGCGTACGATTCAGTTAAACGAAATGAGCTGTGGCAGATAATGCTAAAGCATGGTTTTCCTACGAAACTAGTTACGCTGATTCGTGCGACGCTGGACGGATCCAAATCATGCGTTAGAATAGCGAGTGAGACCTCAGCTGCTTTCGTGACGTTGGATGGACTGAAGCAAGGGGATGCACTCTCTAACCTGCTATTCAACATTGCCTTGGAAGGTGCATTACGAAGGGCAAACGTGGAAAGGAATGGAACTATCATCACGAAATCTCACATGCTTCTTGGTTTTGCGGATGACGTCGATATCATCGGAATCAACCGTAGAGCAGTGGAAGAGGCCTTCAGACCTCTTCAGAAGCGGCGAGATTGGGACTTACCATTAATACCGCCAAAACGAGGTACATGGTTGCTGGTCGGGAATGTGGGAGCCCAAGTGGTGTTGGTGCCGAGGTGGAGTTATATGGGGAACGATATGAAGTGGTTGAGGAATTTATATACCTTGGTACACTCGTGACATGTGACAACGATGTAAGCCGCGAAGTGAAACGACGAGTTGCAGCCACGAATCGGGCTTTCTACGGATTCGGATTGTTGGCGATTTCTTCGGATTTCTACGTGGCCAGAATTCCCGATGAAAGAGTAGCCAAAACTATTTTCAGCAGAGAACCAGGAAGAGGCCGTAGACTCCAAGCCAGACCCCGCACTCAGTGGGTGTGTGCTGTCGAAGACTATGCACGTTCAGCTGGTGTTCGTGAGGATTGGAGAACGGCAGCCCAGGACCGATGATACTGGAGGACCATAATTCGTTCGGCGCAGGATCGGTAACGGACCGTTGCCACTAAAGTAAAGTAAGTACTATACCTATAAAAATGGACTTCTGTCTTTCTGTCTGCCTGCCAGTCTGTCCGTATGTTCCTTATGGAATCGAAAACTACTCAACCGATCGGCGTGAAAATTTGCATGTAGTGGTTTATGGGGCCAGGGAAGGTTCTTATGATGGTTAGAGACCCCTTCCCCCCACTAAGAGGGGGGCTACCACACAAATGAAACACAAATTTCTGCATAACTAGAGAACTAATCGAGCAAATGGAATCAAATTTGGCATGTGGGTGTTGTTGGAGGCAGGATTTTTTTCTATAGTGAATTGAGACCCTTAACCTCTTTAGGAAGGGAATTATTACCCTTCCCCCTTTTAAGAGGGAAGGGTAATAATTCCCTTCCATACAAATGAAATACAAATTTCTGCATATCTCGACATAACACAAATTTCAAATTATCCAATAGAATTAAATTGGATAAGTTTTCTTTTTATTTAATTTCCAGGTGATCATGAGCAACAATGATTGGGTCGTTCCAGGACAGATTAGGCAGAGGAAAACGCAAAAATGTTTTCTGTACCCGCTCGGTTACAAGGAATAGCGTTACCTGATGCGGGCACCAAACGGTAGAAGTACTCCAAGATGCTATACACCGGCGAGCCATATAGCGTTTCGGGTTCGTAAATGGCGCTGAAGCTGGAAGCATAACGGCGAATACATCCTAGTGAGGTCTTCGCGATTATAATCTAAACATGCTTATTGAATCTGACTTTTGAGTCAATTGTCACTCCTAAGTCGCGGATTGGGTAAACGCAATCTACAATATCTGCTCCCAATGAGTATCGATGGTGTAGACATTGTTGATTCGAATGAAGTATTACTCAAAAAAATTTCAAATCATCGGCGTGACATTTCGGAATGTACAGGAGGTGACATAGATGCACCCAGATCGTTTACGGAAATATTAAAGAGCAATGGTCCGAGTACGCTTCCTTGAGGTAAGTCGGAAGGAATAAGAAACATTGGAAAGCGAGCAGAATTCACTAAAACGTATGCCGCGCAGCCCGTCAGATATGAACTGAGCCATCAATCCAATCCGAAAGGCGCATGTGCTTCAACTTGACGATAACCAGAATGTGTGGTACAGTATCGAAAGCTTTTACAAAGTCGTACATCGAGTCCACTTGTCGTCTTGCTGTGAGTAAGCATAGTATGGAAAACATCTCATTATTCGAAACCAAACGAATGTGTAAACCACATTATTTCAATAAAAGCTAGAAAATTCTCGTACCGCAATAAACGAGCAAACCACCAGATCAGTATTTTATGCGAATTGCTGATTTATTGATTAGATTATCGGCAAACGGTGACGACCAAAGTCAAGAAGCAATGACACCGAATCCGACTCGATGGGTGGGCGGCAGCGGGAGAGGTTCAACATAAAAATTGCTGTTTGTAGTATTGTCTAATACTCGCACGCCACCCAACCCACGCCAATCCGATTTCCAAACTGTTGCTCACATGAAATGGGGTGGAAAATTGATGCCCTCATAGTGGTGGATTCATTGTTTCATCCCAACAGCTTTGCAGTGGGTGTGTGTGTTCGGTTGGGTTGAGGATGTTTCGAACATACAAAAAGAGTACCCAATAAAACTAGATTTGAACTGTGGTTTGCGATTTTTGCTTAACCTTATCTGACTGGGAAGGGCTTCTCGATGGGTGGGAGAGACTCATCCGGTGCCAATCCGAAAGGTTACGGCTCCAACTGACTACTGTTTGGTGCTGCCCTACCGTACCGATGCGATGTCGGTCTGTTGGTCGGTCGGGAATTATTATTTAGAGCTACTCTATATCGTTCGTTTTTATGTGTGCTACTGGAGAGATTTTGCGAAGTCAAAATCTGGTTTTTATAGCAGAAACCTGTACCAGTAGAACAATAAACAGCCATGATTCACAGAAAAACATGTCAGTTGTTCAGGGGTTATTGTTATTCTGGCAAATCGTGTGAATTTTTGGGATGTTCCAGTTTATAGCAGGCAGCAAAATTGTTTTCTCGGAATACAATAAACTTGTGGTTTTATTCTACAACATGATTGGGAACACTCTAGCTAAAAATAATAAAGCATCTCACATGACGGAGATTATATCTCCGTTTTAAGTCTCATGCTGACTAATTGTCTACCGTCATAAATGACAATCGACGTTTGTAACATACAGAAGCACAAAAAAACTTTCCGTACTTCCCTAACCGATCCGAGTCCAAAATATAAACAGAAACTGATCTGGGCACTTGTACAAGACTTTGCAACTTTAACCCCCTTCGCTTTGCTACGGCTAATCGCACTACCAACTGGTACTAATAGTAGCTTATATTATGTTCCCACATCTACAAAAGGAAGAGCACTTACCTTTCGGAAAACCACATCGACAGCCATTGTGTAGCTAACTTTGCTAGGCGAGATGATGCTGGAGTTTGCCGGTCACAAGCACAATTTTTTTTTGGGGTTCCTTCCGCCTTGTTTCTGTTCCTCTCTATGTCGGCGGTTCGTCGCTTCTGAGCTTCTGAGTTCGGTCAGAGTTCTTCCAAACACCGGCAGCAAGCAAACAAACACGAATCACGTTACCACCCTCTTTCGGTCTTTCGGCTCAGCGCACGTTATGATGGGAATGAGATCACACGAAAATATGCAATGCAACACCTTCAATGTTAATGTTGATATCCAAGCTCCAACTTCCCCACCTTCTATCACCACCTACCATGTGAGGCGAAAAGTTCTTCGGGGTTTCTACTGTGGGTGCTCGTTTTGGGTCTACAACACTCTGAGGTTACTGAAACTGACGTCTAACTGCTGTTTGCTGTCAAAGGGGTTCACTTTATAATTAATGTTGGGGGGGATTACCTCGACGAATAAAATTTGTTTAAATTAAGTTTAATTTTTCAAACTTTTAATCAAATTACTTTGAAATGTCCAACTAAATTGATCTAAGTTTGAATAAAAAAACAATTTCCCACATAAAAATTATTATCCTTCAACTCGACTTAAGCTTTGCGGAAGCGTTTAGTTGGTTTGAGAAAAAAAACTTAGCATTGACATGCAAATTGTGAAAAATTCAAATCCAAGATATGCTGTCAATCAACCCGAATGCAAATAGCAGAAAAAACGTGCCAGAACTCCTCCGATAGATTGTCCGAAATTCATAAAACACGTTCTACCCGTGACGACCCTCGTCACGCGAGAACTGACCGCGGATTACATAAATGACCCTCGACACATTATTTCGCACCGATTGTTGTCCCTTTTTCATCGGCTAATTATTCACAGCAACAACTAAAAAACCGCACTTTTGTCCACACGAAGCGATTGTCTCGATTCACTAATGAATTTTTTTTTTGTTCAGGTATTTTTATTTTTGGCTACTTCAAGGTGAACTCCGTTTTGTTCTAGCACAGGTTCAGTTGCAGTTTGCGCCGCCCGCAAAGGTTAACACCCACCCACATTGGGACCCCACCACCACCACCTATCGTTCCCTCTTCCTTTTGTTTTGTTATTCTGTCGCGAAAAATTTAAATTTCAATCGAAACCACCGTCACTAGCTTCGGCTTCGGTTTCGGTTCGGTTTGTCCACTTTTCCACCTGTGTTGTTGCTTTTCACCGGCGTTAATCCAATTCGAAACACAACCTAAAAAACCACTTCGTACTAAGTGATGCTGAAGAGAGACAGGGCTTAAGCCGATCGCGGCGCGAAAATCGGTCGTCCACACAACCACTCGATCTGGCGAGTGGAACACGAGTGAAACTAGAACTTTTCTACCAACTCTATTTTATATAATAGATGCTTTTTTGTTTAGAAGAGGTACCAAACCAATAGTGTTTTGCACTGCTTTTCCTACCAGGCAGCGAAGCGCTTGGACCCGTGTCCGAATGATTCTCTTCATAGTCAATTCACTGTGAGAAAAATGATGGTCAAACCAACTTCCCCTGAATAGGTTCTGCACCAAAAAATGTGACCATCTTTGTGGCAAAACAAACCCACCGTACAGTCGGCCACCCACTAGTGATCATCATCAGAGCTCATAGGTTTATTACAACGCGAGAGCATTATTATTATTATCATTATCCACTCACGGTTGATGCTACCGGCTGCCTGGTTTAATGATGTTTGGTGAATTTGTAATTTCATCCAGCTCCGGTCGCGGTGGTTTGTTCTGCACGCACCTAGCATGCACTCAACACTGTATTAACATTAACACCATGCCACCGCGGACGCGGTGGCACGGTACCGTCATCAGCCTGGTAGCGATAGGTAACAACAGCCCCGGAGCAAGTTCGTCGGTCGTTCGGGCTTCGATTCGGGAACATAATTCAAAGCGAAAAAAGAAGTGTTGAATTAGAACCGTACAATTAACTAACGCACGGTGGTGACTGGCAATTATTTGTTGTGTATTTTTCTTTTCGATTTCAGGCTGGAAAAATTCTAAATGTTTTTGGAAGCAATTGTTGGGAATCACCGTGCGCCCGCCTGGAGGATCGGAATCAATGACCTCCCACTTCCATGAAATTTATTGCTGGGGCTTTGCCCTACCTTCTGATTGATTGCTATTTTTGACTTCACTTTATTTTTATTTTTATGGGTGAAAGAATAGCAATTATTATTATTTTATTAACTTCAATGTTTTAAAACACTAAGCCAATAAAAACAGTGTCGATGCTGTAGGTGTCCTGGCAACAGGACTAAGTTTTACTATTCATGAAAATCGGAACATTGAAATTCAATTTGCTCCCGCAAACTTCAAGGGGCGCTAAAAGCTATTCATTCGATGTAG